>NC_065593.1:51441407-51752668 GCF_024542745.1 Macaca thibetana thibetana | reverse complement strand
TGGAGTTTATTACAAATAGCAGATGGTTCTTTTTTTAAATCTTTTTTTTTTTTTTTTTTTTTTTTTTTAAGGAGAACCACCCCTTTTTGGCTACATTGTCTAGGGTAGCAGTGTTCAATAAAAATAAGATCCAAGTCACATATGTAATGTTAAGTTTTCTTTTCTTTCTTTTTTTTTGTTTTTTGTTTTTTGTCTTTTGGAGTCTCACTCTGTTGCCCAGGCTGGAGTGCAGTGGCACGATTTCGGCCCACTGCAACCTCTGCCTCCCGGATTCAAGTAATTCTCCTGCCTCAGCCTCCCAAGTAGCTGGGACTACAGGCATGCACCACCATACCCAGCTAATTTTTGTATTTTTAGTAGAGATGGAGCTTTGCCATGTTGCCCAGTCTGGTCTCAAACTCATGACCTCGGGTGATCCACATGCCTTGGCCTCCCTAAGTGCTGGGATTACAGGCATGAACCACCACTCCCTGCCAATGTTAAGTTTTCTTTTTTTTTTTTTTTTTTTTTTTTTTGAGACGGAGTCTCCCTCTGTCGCCCAGGCTGGAGTGCAGTGGCCAGATCTCAGCTCACTGCAAGCTCCGCCTCCCGGGTTCCCGCCATTCTCCTGCCTCAGCCTCCCGAGTAGCTGGGACTACAGGCGCCGCCACCGCGCCCGGCTAGTTTTTTGTATTTCTTAGTAGAGACGGGGTTTCACCGTGTTAGCCAGGATGGTCTCGATCTCCTGACCTCGTGATCCACCCATCTCCGCCTCCCAAAGTGCTGGGATTACAGGCTTGAGCCACCGCGCCCGGCCTAATGTTAAGTTTTCTAGTAGCCACATTAAAAGAAATAAAAAGAAATCAGTGAAGTTAATAATATATTTTATTTAATGCAGTATATCTAAAATATTATCATTTCAACACGAACAAGATACTTTACATTCTTTTGTTTTTCAGTACATCCTCAGAATCCAGTGTGTATTTTATATTGATAGCATATTTCAGTTTGAAGCAGCCACATTTCAAGTGCTCAGTAACTACATGTGGCTAGTGACTCCATACTGGACTCTGTAGGTTTAGAGTTTCAGGTTTCAGTAAATTTGTATGCAATAGAATCTTCATAAATTGGCGTATTATGCAGATTTCTTTGTATGCACATCAGTTCTTGCATAGCATAAGTCAGTTCATGATGCTTTTAGTCTATGAGGCAGATTTTTTTTTTTTGAGGCAAAGTCTCGCTCTGTCACCCGGGCTGGAGTGCAGAGGCGCAGTCTTGGCTCACTGCAACCTCCATGTGAGGCAGATTTTAACTTGGCCCTAATGCAAATATTGTAAGAGAGATCTAATGGCCTTTGATTTTTTTTTTTTTTTTTTTTTTGAGACGGAGTCCCGCTGTGTCGCCCAGGCTGGAGTGCAGTGGCCGGATCTCAGCTCACTGCAAGCTCTGCCTCCCGGGTTTTTACGCCATTCTCCTGCCTCAGCCTCCCGAGTAGCCGGGACTACAGGCGCCCGCCACCTCGCCCAGCTAGTTTTTTGTATTTTTTAGTAGAGACGGGGTTTCACCGTGTTAGCCAGGATGGTCTCGAACTCCTGACCTCGTGATCCGCCCGTCTCGGCCTCCCAAAGTGCTGGGATTACAGGCTTGAGCCACCGCGCCCGGCCTGGCCTTTGATTTTTTTACAGAGGGCAATCAATACATGCCACGGTTACAATGCTTCAGCATATAGCGTGCACGTCAGCCACTGCTTTTACTCCAGCTAGTGCTTAGTGTACCTGTACCACTGCCCAGGTAGCATTTGTCCTGTGGCAGGTGAATCTTAGGGTGGAAGATGGCAAGTAATATTGCTTTTAAAATTATTATTATTTTTTGAGATGGAGTGTCGCTCTGTTGCCTGGGCTAGAGTGCAGTGGTACAATCTTGGCTCACTACAACCTCCACCTCCCAGGTTCAAGTGATTCTCCTGCTTCAGCCTTCTGAGCAGCTGGGATTACAGGCGGCCACCACCATGCCCGGCTAATTTTTATATTTTTAGTAGAGATGGGGTTTCACTATGTTGGCCAGGCTGGTCTCGAACTCCTGACCTCGTGATCTACCCACCTCAGCCTCCCAAAGTTCTGGGATTACAGGTGTGAGCCACCATGCCCGGCCTACATTTTAAAATTAATTAATTATAAGCAGGGTCTCACTGTTTTGGCCAGACTGGTCTTGAACTGATAAGAGTTCTGAACTCTTATCAATTCGAGACCAGCCTAGGCAACATGGTGAAACCCTGTCTCTACTAAAAATATTTAAAAAATTAGGCCGGGCGCGGTGGCTCAAGCCTGTAATCCCAGCACTTTGGGAGGCCGAGACGGGCGGATCACAAGGTCAGGAGATCGAGACCATCCTGGCTAACACGGCGAAACCCCGTCTCTACTAAAAACACAAAAAATTAGCCGGGCGAGGTGGCGGCGCCTGTGGTCCCAGCTACTCGGGAGGCTGAGGCAGGAGAATGGCGTGAACCCGGAAGGCGGAGCTTGCAGTGAGCTGAGATCTGGCCACTGCACTCCAGCCTGGGCGACAGAGCGAGACTCCGTCTCAAAAAAAAAAAAAAAAAATTAGCAGGGTGTGGTGGTGCATGCCTATAATCCCAGCTACTTGGGAGGCTGAGGCAGGACAATTGCTTGAACTAGGGAGATGGGGGTTGCAGTGAGTTGAGATTGCACCACTGCACTCCAGCCTAGGCAACAGAGTGAGACTCCATCTCAAAAAAAAAAAAAAAAAGTAACATTGTTGGAATATTTAGTTAATTTATAGAAGCATATTGGCCTAATTGGGGCAAATACCTTATTCTGACATTCTATTGTTTGTTTTTTTTTGCTTTACTGAGTTTTTTCACCAGTGGAATTTAAGCCCTTGATACATGAGGAGGGAAAATACCTTGGATCCGTGCTGCACATGTAAAGTACACAGGAGATTTAGAAAACTTCGTAGCAAAAAGAGTGTAAAGTATCTCAATAATTTTTGTGGGCTGGACACGGTGGCTCAAGCCTATACTCTCAGCACATTGGGAAGCTGAGATGCATGAGTCTAGGAGTTCGAGACCAGCCTAGGCAACATAATGGGACCCCCGTATCTACAAAAATAATTAACCAGATGTGGTGTGCATCTGTAGTCCCAGTTACTTGAGACGCTGAAGTGGGAGGATCGTTTGAGCCGGGAAGTTGAGGCTACAGTGAGCTGTGATTGAGCCACTGCACTCCGGCCTGGGTGACAGAGTGCCTGTCTCCAAAAAATAATAATAATAATAATAAGTTTTGTATGATCATATGTTGAAATAACATTTTGGATATATTAAACGAAATAAAATACATTATTAATATTAATTTCAGCTGTTTCTTTTAACTTTTTAAATATGGCTACCAGAAAATTTAAAATGCATATGTGGCTTGTCTTCTATTTCTGTTGGATGCTGCTGCCTTAGATTATTAATTATTCAGTGTAAAGACTGCTGGTAGGTACTTCCTGCACTTCCCTGAATATGTGCTTGAGAGCTCCACCAGCCGTCTTCACAGTAGCAAAAGGGGTATTTTGAGTCTGTCCACCAAAGAGGGAGGGAGAAGTGCAGCCCTCTCAGGTTCTGTTAGAAAACCTGATCCCAGGCTGGGCGCGGTGGCTCATGCCTGTAATCCCAGCACTTTGGGAGGCTGAGGTGGGCAGATCACAAGGTCAGGAGATCAAGACCATCCAGGCTAACATGGTGAAACCCCGTCTCTACTAAAAAAAATACAAAAACTTAATCGGGCGAGGTGGCGGGCACCTGTAGTCCCAGCTACTCAGGAGGCTGAGGCAGGAGAATGGCGTGAACGTGGGAGGCGGAGCTTGCAGTGAGCCGAGATCCCGCCACTGCCCTCCAGCCTGGGCCCCACTGCCCTCCAGCCTGGGTGACAGACACTGTCTCAAAAAACAAAAAAACAAAAACCTGATCCCAAGCCAGGCGTGGTGGCTCATGCCTGTAATCCCAGCACTTTGGGAGGTCGAGGCAGGAGGATTGCTTAAGCCCAGGAGTTCGAGACCAGTCTGGGCAACGTAGCGAGACTCCCAGCTTCTTGGGAGGCTGAGGTAGGAGGATTGCCTCAGCCCAGGAGTTAGAGGTTGCAGGAGTTAGAGGTTCCATGATTGCACCTTTCATTCCATTACATTTGCTGCCTTGAGAACAGAAGACCTGTTGGTTTTGTTGCCAGTTTGCTCAGTCATTTTTATGAAAGAGCCAGTGCTAACTAGGTACTTCTTCGTGCCTTCTCTGAGAGTCAAGAACTCTAGTGTGTTTGCGTGTGTTCAGTCTCTCATTAAATGTTCTCACTATCCCAGAGAACCATCTCATTGGACCTTGGTCTGTATATACCTTCATCTTAGGCTCTGACTTGTAATTATTTTTAGAACAATTTTTTTTTTCTTTTTTTTTGAGACAGAGTTTTGCTCTTGTTGCCCAGGCTGGAATGCAGTGGTGCGATCTCAGCTCACCTCAATCTCCGCTTCCCGGGTTCAAGCAATTCTCCTGCCTCAGCCTCTGGAGTAGCTGTGATTACAGGCATGTGCCACCATGCCCAGCTAATTTTGTATTTTTAGTAGAGACAGGGTTTCTCCGAGTTGGTCAGGCTGGTCTCGAACTCCCAACCTTAGGTGATCTGCCTGCCTCGGCCTCCCAAAGTGCTGGGATTACAGGCTTAAGCCACTGCCCCTGGCCTAATTTTAGAACTTCTTAAAATGACTTGGCCTCTATTGATATTTCCATGACCCATACTATTCAGAAAGAGGATTATAGGTGATTAGCTGGCTGGGTTTCTCATACCAGAGCATTTCACTGGGGTGTTCCTGAACCTGGGACAATTTTTATGCCTGGCATTTTTCTTTCCTTCTCTGTTATCCCAGACTAAGCAATTTTTTAAATAGTTACTATTTGTTGAGTAGGAGAATCTCAGGCAGATCTTCCTAGATCCTCATTTATACTTTTAAACCTGTAGTCCTGGAATTAGCTCTCTGTCCCCCCACCCCAAACATCCACTTTCTACATTTTGGCCACAGTACAGGTTTACTGTGTATAACTAAAAGGGCTGTGGAGTAGAAAGAAAGGAACTGACATTTGTTGGGCATCTGTTGTGTGCCGTGCACTGAGCTGGATGCTGTAGGAATATCTCAATACCCCTGAGGAATGGGAAATATTATCTCTATTTTATAGATAAGGGAATAGAAATCTGGGAGTTTAGTAATTTTTAAATTTCACACACCTCTGGTAGATAATGGATTATAGAACCTGGCATAATAGCCACTTGTCATCCCAGTGTAAAAGAGATGTGTGGTGGGCCGGGGGCGGTGGCTCAAGCCTGTAATCCCAGCACTTTGGGAGGCTGAGACGGGCGGATCACAAGGTCAGGAGATCGAGACCATCCTGGCTAACACGGTGAAACCCCTACTAAAAAAATACAAAAAACTAGCCGGGCGTGGTGGCGGGCAACTGTAGTCCCAGCTACCCGGAGGCTGAGGCAGGAGAATGGTGTGAACCTGGGAGGCGGAGCTTGCAGTGAGCTGAGATCCAGCCACGCGCACTCCAACCCGGGCGACAGAGCGAGACTCTGTCTCAAAAAAAAAAAAGAAATGTGTGGCCAGATGCGGTGGCTCACATATGTAATCCCAGCACTTTGGGAAGCCGAGGCAGGAGGATGACTTGAGCCCAGGAGTTCAAGACCAGCCTGGGCATGTTTTGTTTGTCTCACAAAACATGTTGTAAAAAACGAGTGTGGCATGGTGGTATGTGCCTATAGTCCCAGGTCCTCGGGATGCTGAGGTGGGAGGATCTCTTGAGCCCACGATCATGCCATTGCACTCTAGCCTGGGCCACAGAGCAAGACTCTGTCTTTAAAAAATAAGAGAAAAAAAAAGCTGTGATTATCCCAAGATGGAGATTGTGAATGTGTTTGTATTGTTCTAAACTGGGAGAAACAGGCTGGGTGTGTTGGCTCATGCCTGTAATCTCAGCACTTTGGGAGGCCGAGGTGGGAGATCACTTGAGTCCAGGAGTTCAAGGCCAGCCTGGGCAACATGGTGAAGACCCCATCTCTATTTTTTAAAAATAAACTGGGAGAAAGAAGCAGGGTCCTCCCCAGAACATCTTTATCCCTAGTCACAGACCTGACACCTGTGTTGGGCAATGGCTACTTCTAGATTATTTACCCCTACTGGGACTTGTGGTGACCATATGCACACTTTGGTTTACAGTTGGGACCCCTGATTTTAGCAGGATGGCCCAATGGAATCAGCTACAGCAGCTTGACACACGGTACCTGGAGCAGCTCCATCAGCTCTACAGTGACAGCTTCCCAATGGAGTTGCGGCAGTTTCTGGCCCCTTGGATTGAGAGTCAAGATTGGTAAGTCCTTAAGAGACTCTCCAAATTGTTAGGTTTCGGTTTGAGTCAAGAGACATGAACTCTTAATGTCATGCTTTGCTGTTTAATTAAAAAATTTACGGGTACAGGTGATGGGGAAAATAAGATCAGGAGATAAAGTGGCACCCTTTGGTCTTGTAAAGCATTTTTTATATTAGAAGGGCATGTGGGCAACTGTCTTTGACACATTGAAACTGCCTGTATGGTGGTAGATGTCTTGAAGGTTGATTTGGACCTCATTTACTTGGGCAGATCTTCTGTATATTCTGATAATCCAGCGATGTGGTAGACATATTTTTTCTTTGAATGTGAGTTCTGTCATAGCTAGAACTTTGGGTTGATACTTGTAATTCCCCTTTAGTTAAAGGAAGGAGCCACAGGGGTGTATTAGTCTGTTCTCAGCTTGCTGTAAAGAAATACCTGAGATTGGGTAATTTATAAGAAAAGAGGTTTAATTGGCTCATAGTTCTGCAGGCTGTATAGGAAGCATAGCAGCATCCACCGCCAGGGAGGCCTCAGCAAGCTTCCAATCATGGCAGAAGGCAGAGTGGGAGCAGGCAGGTCACATGGCCAGAGCAAGAGCAAGAGAGCAAGGGGGAGGCGCCACACACTTTTAAACGATCAGATCGCACAAGAACTCACTGTCTCGAGGACAGTATCAACAGGGATGGTGCTAAACCATTCATGAGAATCCCACCCCCATGATCCAGTCACCCTCCACCAGGCCCCACCTCCAACAGTGGGGGTTACATTTCAGTATGAGATTCGGGCAGGGATGTAGATCCAAACTAGATCACAGGAAAAGGGAAATGGATTCCATTCATAGAGGAGATAATGGCACAGAAGTCCAGCAACTATTTATTTCCTTCACTTTAATATGCTCAGGCTCACCTACTGATTTTGGTTTAATTCAGGCCAGTGTTAATATGACCTGGTTTTTCCAGAATGCATATCCTGATTTGGTGAAGGGCCAGGAGGTGATTCCCAGATGCTGGAGATAGGCCATCCCAGCCTGGGATTACTTATTTGTACTAATAAATCTGACCAGAGTTAATTGAGAGTTTAAAGCAAAACAGCATAGCTGTCTACTTTGCTCAAGTATTTTACAAATACAGATTATGAGAGTGGATAATAATATCTGGGATAATTGTTTTTTTGTTTTGTTGTGGGTTTTTGGTTTTTTTTTTTGAAACAGAGTCTGGCTCTAGCCTAGGCAGGAGTGCAGTGGCGCAATTTCAGCTCACTGCAACCTCTGACTCTTGGGTTCAAGCGATTCTCCTGCCTCAGCCTCCCGAGTAGCTGGGATTACAGGTGCTCACCACCACACCCAGCTAATTTTTGATTTTTAGTAGAGACAGGGTTTCACCATGTTGGCTTGTTTGGTCTGGAACTCCTGACCTCAGGTGATCCGCCCCCCTCGGCCTCCCAAAGTGTTGGGATTACAGGCGTGAGCCACCGTGCCTGGCCTGAAATAATTATTAATAATTATTAAATTGATGGCATTTGATTGCTGAGCAAGAAGAATCTAAAATGATGAATGGGTTATAGCGTCAGGTTTGCTTTATTTTTTTTTTTTCCTCTTTCTTGATGGTGATTTCTGTGTTTGTGTGTATGTGTCGGCTTCAGAGCCATTCTTTATCATTCTTCCTTTTCCTAGGGCATATGCGGCCAGCAAAGAATCACATGCCACTTTGGTGTTTCATAATCTCCTGGGCGAGATTGACCAGCAGTATAGCCGCTTCCTGCAAGAGTCGAATGTTCTCTATCAGCACAATCTACGAAGAATCAAGCAGTTTCTTCAGGTATGATGAGAAACTGAGGACAAGGAGAAACAGGACCCGTAGAGTCGGGTGTTAGCGTTCTTTCCTGGAAGCATTTCTTTTCTCATTTGGCTAAATAACGAGAATCTTATCTTGTATTTTCAATTACAGGAGAAGTAATTAGTCCCTTCTCAAAGCTCTGTATACTTACCCGTGAGCATCATTACCTGAGAATCACTTCTCTTGTCATAGTTGAAGTAATAAAGTGATTGTTTTGTTTTGTTTTTTTTTTGAGATGGAGTCTCGCTCTGTCGCCCAGGCTGGAGTGCAGTGGCATGATCTCGGCTCACCGCCAGCTCCACCTCCCGGGTTCACGCTATTCTCCTGCTTCAGCCTCCCAAGTAGCTGGGACTACAGGCGCCCGCCACCATGCCTGGTTAATTTTTTGTATTTTTAGTAGAGACGGGGTTTCATCATGTTAGCCAGGATGATCTCGATCTCCTGATCTCGTGATCCACCCGCCTCGGCCTCCCAAAGTGCTGGAATTACAGGCATGAGCTACCATGCCTGATCATAAAGTGATTGTTACATTAATCATACATGTTAGCATGTTAACCGGGTCCACTGATAGGAAGATGACTCTCACTGTTACATGTTAAAGGTTTGACCGTAATGGGATACTTCTTGAATAAGTCAGTTGCTTCCCTGCAAGAGCAGGATAGCATACTGTGTAAAGACTCAGACAAGGCCAGGCATGGTGGCTCACGCCTGTAATCCCAACACCTTAGGAGGTTGAGGTGGGAGGATTGCTTGAGCCCGGGAGTTTGAGACCAGCCTGGGCAGCATAACGAGACACCATCTCTACAGAATTTTTTTTTCAAAAACTAGCCAGTTGTGGTGGCATGTACTTGTAGTCTTAACTACTCAGAAGGCTGAGGTGAGAAAATCACTTGAGCCTGGGAGGTCGAAGCTGCAGTAAGCTGTGATTGCGCCACTGCACTCCAGCCTGGTGGACAGAGTGAGACCCAGTCTCAAAAAAAAAAAGACTCAGGCTAGTGTGCCTTCTGTTACAGAAATAGTAACGACCTCCCCTTCGCCCACCCACAGAGAGCCTTCACCCAGGCTCTGAAGCCTTTGTTCTGTTCTTTCCTAGAGTAAATGCTTTCCTTGATGAATACATTAGTTTTAAGGTGCCGCAGTTCAGTCCACATCTCCATGGTCTGCTACTGATTTTCATTCTCTTTCTCTCCTACTTACAGAGCAGGTATCTTGAGAAGCCAATGGAGATTGCCCGGATTGTGGCCCGGTGCCTGTGGGAAGAGTCACGCCTCCTACAGACTGCAGCCACTGCGGCCCAGGTGAGACCTGAGACAAATCCCTGGTCTGGGAGGAATGGAAAATCAAACAACTTTATAATGAGATAAATTATTAGATCTACTAAAAAAGAAAGAAAATAAATTAAATAGATCAATAATCATAAAAATACATCGAAAAACTCTTAAAAAAAAGAAAGTTCCACCCCCCAAAATACATTGAAAAAACTCTAAAAAAAGAAAGTTCCACCAAAAGAATCCAACAGACCTAATGGTTTGACAAACTTTTTTTTTTTTTTGAGACGGAGTTTTGCTCCTGTTACCCAGGCTAGAGTGCAATGGCGCGATCTCGGCTCTCCACCTCCAGGGTTCAAGTGATTCTCCTGCCTCAGTCTCCCGAGTAGCTGGGATTATAGGCATGCGCCACCACACCTGGCTAATTTTGTATTTTTAGTAGAGACGGGGTTTCTCCATGTTGGAGACCTCCTGACCTCAGGTGATCCGCCCACCTCGGCCTCCCAAAGTGCTGAGATTACAGGCGTGAGCCACTGTGCCCGGCCTGTTCTGACAAACTTTCATAGTACAGATTATTCCAATATCATTCAAACTTTTCCAAAGTATAGGAAAACAAGAGATGTTTCCAGCTTATTTTATGAGGCTGGAAAAATCCTCATATCAAAACCTAAAAAACAGCCAGGAGTAGTGGCTCACACCTGTAATCCCAGCACTTTGGGAGGCTGAGACAGGCAGATTGCTGAGCCTCAGAAGTTCAAGACCAGCTGGGGCAACATAGCGAGAACTCATATCTATTTTTTTCTTTTTTTTTTGAGACAGAGTCTTGTTCTGTCGCCCAGGCTGGAGTGCGGTGGCGCCATCTTGGCTCACTGCAACCTCCACCTCCCAGGTTCAAGTTGATTCTCTTGCCTCAGCCTCCCGAGTAGCTGGACTACAGGTGTGTGCCACCACGCCTGGCTAATTTTTTGTATTTTTTTTAGTAGAGACGAAGTTTCACCTTGTTAGGCAGGATGGTCTTGATCTCCTGACCTCATGATCCACCTGCTGCGGCCTCCCAAAGTGCTGGGATTACAGGTGTGAGCCACCACGCCTGGCTTAATTAAGCATGATGCACAGTAGTGAAACACTATTCTCAGTAAAACTGCAAAAGATAAGGATGTCTTTTACTCTTGATACTTTTCTGAAGGATCCAGCCTATCCCAAAAAAAAAAAAAAGAAATGAGGGTACAAATATTGGAAAGCAAGGGACAGAATTCTTATTATTTACAGATAGGCAGGTCTTCCTAGAAGATCCAAGAGAAACAAAACTAACAATAACAATTAGAACTAGCAAGGTTTAGAAAGGCCATTGTATACGAGATAAATATTTTCAGAATCTGCAGTTCCTGTATACAGTGGCATTAGTAACCTATTAGAAGATGTAATGAAAGTAAAGATCTGGGCCAGGCAATGGTGTCTCACACCTGTAATCCCAGCACTTTGGGAGGCCATGGTGGGTGGATCCACGAGGTCAAGAGATTGAGACCATCCTGGCCGACATGGTGAAACCCCATCTCTACTAAAAATACAAAAATTAGCTGGGCATGGTGGTACGCGCCTGTAGTCCCAGCTACTCAGGAAGCTGAGGCAGGAGAATCGCTTGAACCTGGGAGGCAGAGGTTGCAGTGAGCTGAGATTGTGCCACTGCACTCCAGCCTGGGTGACAGAGCAAGACTGTCTGAAAAAAAAAAAAAAAAAAGAAAGCAAAGATCTGATTCATAATAGTAAAATGAAATGTATGCAATTTGCATATACTATTGGTATATATGGGAAAATATCTGGAAACATATATACTAAATCATTAAAGTAGTTGGTCATAGGAGACTTTTTTACTTTCTGTGAAGGGTTTTACTTTCTTTAATTTCTTTAATATCAGGGATATTTTTTCTTTTTCTCCCTGACCCCCTGCTTTTTAAAAAATTGTGGTGAAATACACATAACATTACATTTCAAATTTACCATTGTAACCTTTTGTTTTTTGAGACAGTCTCACTCTGTCACCCAGGCTGTAGTGCAGCAGTGTGATCACAGCTCACTGCAGCCTCAACCACCTGGACCCTTGTGATCCTCCTGCCTCCTGCCTCAGCCTTATGAGTAGCTGGGACTACAGGCATATGCCACCATGCCCAACTAATTTTTTTTTTGGTAGAGGTGGGCTCTTGCTGTGTTTCCCAGGCTGGTGTTGAACTCCTGGGCTCATCAACTGATGAGAGAGAGCTCTCCAGGCAGAAAGAAGATCATGTTCAAAGACAGAAACAGAAACATGTATTCTTGGGAGAAGTATAGAAAGTTCGGCATCTGATTGGGTCGGGAAGATGAGTTAGTCAAGGCCATGTGATGATGTTTTAATTAGTCATGCCAAGCAATGGGGCTCTGGAAGAGCAGTTTACCACAAGGAGCCAACTGCTTTGATATGAACCCACAGCCCTGCCACTTGTTCTGTAACCTTAAGTAAACAATTTTTACTCTCTCTGTTCCTCCAGTGGGAGTGATAATTATACCTTCTTCATAGAATTCATACATGTAAAATGCTTAGAACAGTATCTGACACATAAATGCAAAACAATTTAACTGCTTTCTGCTGCTGCTGACATCACTATCATCACCCTCACCATTACTGTAGGAAATGGGGACCCAGTGAAGAATGTTTTGTATTTTTGGTAGAGATGGGGTTTCACCATGTTGACCAGGCTGGTCTCGAACTCCTGACCTCAGGTGATCCGTCCACCTCGGCCTCCCAAAGTGCTGGGATCACAGGCATGAGCCACTGTGCCCGGCCCCAGTGAGGAATTTTAAGCAGAAAACTGATATGCTCAGGTGTGAGTGAGGTGGTAGATAACATTTACTGTGCAGTGCCCTTTAGCCCAAGAGGTTAGCACACAGGCACTTGCCCAGGCAGCACTAGGATTTTCTGTTACGGAAAACCTTTGTATTTTATCCTGCTCCACAATATAAAAATATGTGGTTTAAGTCAATTTGGATAGGGACTCCAACTTACCATGGGAGGTAGGAAAGCCAAAGGTATCCCAACGATGTTTTCAATTGGATGGATTAGGGGTCTGCAAACTGTGACCGTGGCCCAAATCCAGCCTGCTGCTGTTTTGTAAATGAGGTTTTTTTGGAACCCAGCCACACTCGGTTATTTATGCATTATCTGTGGCTGCTTTTGTGCTGCAGTGGCAGGGCTATTTGTGGCAGGGACTATATGACCCAGGAAGCCAAAAATATTTACCTTCTGTCCCTTAGAGAAAAAGTTTGCAACTCCTGATATGAAGCTGTAAGTTGGATATTTGTGGCCTCAACCCAGGCCTCACTGCTATTTTTTCTGTTTATGATATCTGGCATGCTCTTAAGTGTCTAGAATGGGTTAAAGATAGAAGAATGGATGTACCCTGCTACCAGGGGCTGTCAGGCTAGTCGGGATTATAAGTACACAAACACTCAAAGTGAGAAAAACTCAGAAGAGGATGTGTGTCATTTTGTCTAAGGAAGTTGAATAAGATTTTGCAGGAAAGGAAACATTTGAACTGAATTTGAAGGTGAGTGAGTTCAGGTGTGTTTGGGCTAAAGCCCAGGCCAGGCTGAGTGGATAGCGGGTGGGGAGGGAGTGTGGAAACACATTGCATGCAGGAAAGAGTGGGGAGTTTGGGGCGACCGAAGCACAGGGAGGGAAAGTTTAAGTTATCAATTGTGTGAAACAGCTTTCTGTGTTGGCCTGAGATGTTTACAGCTGGAAGCAGTGGGGAGCCAGTGAAGTTTTTTATAAAGGTATTAGAGGTGGGTTTCTGTGGGTGATCATTAATCACATGTTTTCCCCCTTTAAGTGTAGTCCTACTTGAGAAATAGACATGGGAGTGGAATGAAGATTAAAACATCAGCTGTATAGGTAAAACTAGAATGGAAAGTGTGGCTTGAGCTGGTAACCGTAGGGGCTTTCCGATGCCTGTGCCCTGAGTTAGATCTTGGTGTGGGGAGAGCCTGGGTGTGCAGAGCAGCACCCTCACGCCACCCCAGCCATCCATATGGAGCTTCAGCCACCATAGACCAACACTCACGGAAGGCAGAGGGATAGGCCTCTAGACCTGCTTCTAGCAACCAGGCTGCTGCTCTTGCTTGTGGTGGGCCCTAGTAAGGCAAGAGTGAGAGGAGGGAGGCACCAGCTTGGTGCTGGGTTCTTTGAAGATCTGTGTGTGCACAGAGTCTTTCTCTCCATCTTACCAATCAGGTGAGTCACTGTCACTGTGGGAAGTAGTAGGGGTAGGGGCATGGGTCACCTTCCCAAAACTTCTAAGAAGTTTGTATTCTATGGGCTTGGATAGGGACCATGGGAAAGGAAGAGAATGGTTGCCCATAAAACTGGCTCTAGGCCGGGCGCGGTGGCTCAAGCCTGTAATCCCAGCACTTTGGGAGGCCGAGACGGGCGGATCACGAGGTCAGGAGATCGAGACCATCCTGGCTGACACGGTGAAACCCCGTCTCTACTAAAAAATACAAAAAACTAGCCGGGCGAGGTGGCGGGCGCCTGTAGTCCCAGCTACTGGGGAGTCTGAGGCAGGAGAATGGCGTGAACCCGGGAGGCGGAGCTTGCAGTGAGCTGAGATCCGGCCACTGCACTCCAGCCTGGGCGGCAGAGCGAGACTCCGTCTCAAAAAAAAAAAAAAAAAAAAAAAAAAAAAAAAACTGGCTCTAGTGCAGCCTCAAACTTCTGGACCTAAGTGATCCTCCCACCTCAGCCTCCCAAGTAGCTAGTACGTATATGCCACCACGCCCAGCTAATTTAAAAAAAATTTTTTTTTTTTTTTTTTTTTGATTGAGATGGGGTCTCTCTCTATGTTCCCTGGGCCGATCTCAAACTCCCAGCCTCAAGTGATCCTCCTGCCTTGGTTCCCAAAGTGCTGGGATTATAGGTGGGAGCCACCATGCCCAGCCCAAACCTGTAATTTTTTTTTTTTTTTTTTTGAGATGGAGTTTCACTCTTGTTGCCCAGGCTGGAGTGCAGTGGCGCAGTCTTGGCTCAACACAACTTCCACCTCCCAGGTTCAAGCGATTCTCCTGCCTCAGCCTCCCGAGTAGCTGGGATTACAGGCACGCGCCACCACGCTCAGCTAACTTTGTATTTTTAGTAGAGACGGGGTTTCTCCATGTTGGTCAGGCTGGTCTCAAACTCCAAACCTCAGGTAATCCGCCCGCCTTGGCCTCCCAAAGTGCTGGGATTACAGGCATGAGCCACTGTACCGGGCACAAACCTGTAATTTTTTTTTTTTTTTTTTTTTTTTTTTTTTTTGAGGCGGAGTCTCACTCTGTCGCCCAGGCTGGAGTGCGGTGGCCGATCTCGGCTCACTGCAAGCTCCGCCTCCCAGGTTCACGCCATTCTCCTGCCTCAGCCTCCGGAGTAGTTGGGACTACAGGCGCCCGCCACCTCGCCCGGCTAATTTTTTTGTATTTTTAGTAGAGACGGGGTTTCACCGTGTTAGCCAGGATGGTCTTGATCCCCTGACCTCGTGATCTGCCCGCCTCGGCCTCCCAAAGTTCAGGGATTACAGGCGTGAGCCACCGCGCCCGGCCACAAACCTGTAATTTTTAAGTTTCATATGCTATTTTTTTTTTTATTTCTTTAATTAATTAATTCATTCATTCATTCGAGATGGGGCCTTACTATGTTGACTAGGCTAGTTTTGAATTCCCGGCCTCAAACAGTCCTCCCACTTCAGCCTTCCCAAGTGCTGAGATTATAGGTATGAGCTGCTACATCTGGCCTTCTTTCTTCTTTTTCTTTTTCCGTGTGCTATTTGACCTTTTCCAAGGTACCAGCCTCCCCTTCTCCCTGAGATATCTTTTGATATGGAATTTCATCCCTAGGGCAGGACTTTTTTTTATTATCCCTCAGAAATACACTGGACACCACGTTTAAGTAGACATTCAACATCTGCTGTCATAAATTGTTGTGAATTTTTTGACATGCTTGCCCATAAGCTTTTCGAAGGCATAGACCATATCTTAGCTGAACATGTGGTCTCTTAGTGCAGTTCATAGCGGGGGTTTATGGTATGACCTATGTAGTGTCACCTGTATAGTGACAGCACCACTGCCTCTGTTTCTCTTCCTCTCATGATGGCAGCGGCATCTCAAGCCAAATATGGGGTATTCCTCTCCCCATATTTCTGTGTTCACATGTGCATTGACCTCCTTTTTGGCAGCAAGGGGGCCAGGCCAACCACCCCACAGCAGCTGTGGTGACGGAGAAGCAGCAGATGCTGGAGCAGCACCTTCAGGATGTCCGGAAGAGAGTACAGGTGATGCAAGTTACAAGCCTTGGGCAGGGAGCTTTTATTAATTTTTTTTTTTTTTTTTTGAGACAAGGTCTTGCTTTGCTGCTCAGGCTGGGCTGCAGTGGCATGATCACAGCTCACTGCAGCCTTGACCTCTCAGGCCCAAGCAGTTCTCTTACCTCATCCTCCCAAGTAACCAGGACCGCAGGCGTGCACCACCACGCCCAGCTAATTTAAAACAAAATTTTGTAGAGATGGGGGTCTCCCTGTGTTGCCCAGGCTGATCTCAAACTCCTGGGCTCAAGTGATCCTCCCAACTCAGTCTCTCAAAGTGCTAGGATTACAGGCGTGAGCCACTGTGCCTGGCCACCAGGGAGCCTTCTCTTGGGGATACTGCCTGCAAGTCCTCCATGTATCTTTTTTGAGGTTTTGGCTTCATTTGAATTCTCCTCCGATACGTTATTTTTTCTGTTCCCAAGGAAATCTTTTTTTACTTCTGTTTTTTTGTTTACTTATTTTAAACAGGATCTAGAACAGAAAATGAAGGTGGTAGAGAATCTCCAGGATGACTTTGATTTCAACTATAAAACCCTCAAGAGTCAAGGAGGCAAGTGAATATTAGAGACGTTAAAATCTCTAGAAAGTGAGTTTGTGTTGTTGAGTTGAAAGAGTCATTTGTCTTAACTCTTAGATCTTAAGGCGGTCGGGGCGCAAGGGAGTTACGGGTGCTCAAAGGAGCCTGGTCATTAAGGACAGGAGTATTCCCTCAGGTCAAGGAGTTTTTCCTTCCTCCGCAGACATGCAAGATCTGAATGGAAACAACCAGTCAGTGACCAGGCAGAAGATGCAGCAGCTGGAACAGATGCTCACTGCGCTGGACCAGATGCGGAGAGTAAGGGCATCGGTCGGACCACTTCCCCTGTGTGTCTCGCTCACTTGCGGGATTTCAGCATCTTGTGGCAGAACTTGCTTGGTTTCTAAGAAGTTCCTGCTCTGGAGTTGACTAAAGAATGTGGTTAGAGACTGTCTGAGGAAATGTTTTCTGACTTTGTTTTGGTTTCCAACCAGAGCATCGTGAGTGAGCTGGCGGGGCTTTTGTCAGCGATGGAGTACGTGCAGAAAACTCTCACAGACGAGGAGCTGGCTGACTGGAAGAGGCGGCAACAGATTGCCTGCATTGGAGGTCCGCCCAACATCTGCCTAGATCGGCTAGAAAACTGGTAAAGGATGAAAGAAGCTTTTCCTTTCTTTCTCGAAAGCTAGATTGAATTCTGATCTTAACTGCAGGCCCACAGAATTGGTACTCTATCTCCAACGTGGGGACTTTTCCATATTCAAATTTAACCCAATAATTAAAGTTTTTACTTTATTTCGGCTGGGCGGAGGCCAAGATGGGCAGATCACTTGAGGTCAGGTGTTGGAGACCAGCCTGGCTAACATGGTGAAAACCCATTTCTGCTAAAAACATAAAAATTAGCCGGGCATGGTGGTGCATGCCTGTAGTCCCAGCTACTCTGGGCGGCTGAGGCAGGAGAATCACTTGAACCTGGGATATGGAGGTTGCAGTGAGCCGAGATCGCACTACCGGATGCCAACCAGCCTGGGTGACACAGTGAGACTCCATCTCAAAAAAATAAAAATAAAATAAAGTTTTTACTTTATTTGGAGAAACTTTGTTTAAAAAAATGTATTTATATTATTATATTTTAAGTATATTTTACTTGATTCAATTAAGGCTTTTGGTTTAACTGTATTTAACAGATAAACAAAACTTTTAATTTTAGTTATTTTAGTAATCTAAAACAACGCATGCCCTTTTTAAGGGGAAAAATCCAAATACAGAAAATTAATCAAGTGAAGAAAAAAAATTTTTTTTTTTTGAGATGGAGTCTCGCTCTGTTGCCCAGGCTGGAGTGCAGTGGCGCGATCTCCCCTCACTGTAAGCTCCGCCTCCCAGGTTCACGCCATTCTCCTGCCTCAGCCTACCAAGTAGCTGGGACTACAGGCGCCCGCCACTATGCCCGGCTAATTTTTGTATTTTTAGTAGAGACAGGGTTTCACCGTGTTGGCCAGGATAGTCTCAATCTCCTGACCTCGTGATCCGCCCGTCTCGGCCTCCCAAAGTGCTGGGATTACAGGCGTGAACCACCGCACCTGGCCGAAGAAAAGATTTTTAAATTAAATCATCAGCAGTACTGGTAGTTAAAATTTTAGTTGACGCGCAGTCTAGACATCTGTCATTATGTATATACACATAAAGACAGAAATTTATACAGTTTATATTAGCAGGATCATTTTTTTTTCTTTTTTTGGAGTCAGGGTCTCACTGTGTTACCCAGTCTAGAGTACAGTGATGCAATCATGGCTCACTGGAGCCTTGACCTCCTGGGCTCAAGCAATCTTCCCACCTTTGCCTTCTGAGTAGCTGGGACTACAGGTGTGCACCACTACACCTGGCTAATTCTTAAATTTTTTATAGAGACAGGGTCTTACTTTGTTGCCTGGACTGGTCTCAAACTCCTGGGCTCAAGGGATCATCCCACTTTGGCCTCTCAGAAGCGCTGGAATTATAGATGTGAGCTGCTGTGCCCAGCCCAGGATCTTTATATGCTTTTCTGTAATCTGCACTTTTACCTTCATCCAGTATCTTACTGCACACCCTTCATGTGCAAGGCCCTATAGTGAGCATGTTGCACCAGCTTGCCCTAGGAGACACTTGAGATACAGAGCCTGAACTGGAAATTTAGGGCAACTCTATATGAGAATGCCTGTCTATTCATATCCTCACTAACCCCGAGTGTTGTTAATTTACTGAAAGCAGTTTTACATGCTTCCTGACCAGGGAACGAAGAAGCTTAAGTTCTGGGAATGGGAGGATAGAAGTGCCAGAAAAGAGTTAGGGAGTTCAGAAATCCCTGCAGCAGTCCTTCTCCCTCTCCTTTCACTTTCTGTCTTTCTAGTCTTTTGGTTTATTACACTAGTGATAAACCATCAAAGAATGATGGAATGATGCTAAACTTCTCTATTCTTTTTTTTTTTTTTTTTTTTTTTTTGAGACTAGAGTCTCACTTTGTCACCCAGGTTAGAGTGCAGTGACACGATCATGGCTTGCTGCAACCTTCTCCTCCCAGGTTCAAGCAATTCTTAGCCACAACCTTCCAAGTAGCCAGGATTACAGGCCCATGCCACCATGCTTGGCTATTTTTTTGTGTTTTAGTACAGATGGGGTTTCACCATGTTGGCCAGGCTGGTCTCAAACTCCTGGTCTCAAGCGATCCACCTGCCTCGGCCTCTCAAATTTCTGGGATTACAGGTGTGACCCACTGTGCCTGGCCTAATATTCTCTATTCCTGGAGATAGATTTAATGAGCTTTTTCTTACTCTCTATTCACTTATTCCTTGTGCATGTTATCAGTGTCTTGAAACATAATGTTGTGTCCTTTGATCAGTTGAAGGCTGACATTGAAAAGGTTTATGGGGATTGGGTGTCGTGGCTCACGCCTATAAATCCCAGTGCTTTGGGAGGCAGAATCAGGAGGATTGCTTGAACCCAGGAGTTTGAGACCAGCCTGGGCAACAAAGTGAGGTCCCATTCCTACAAAAATTTAAAAAACTAGACATGTGCCATTACACTTCAGCCTGGGTGACAAGAGTGAGACTCCATCTCAAAAAACTAAACAGGCATGGTGGCACACACCTGTAGTTCTAGCTACTCAGGAAGCCGAGGTAGGAGGATCACTCGTGTCCAGGAGTTGGAGGAGGCAGTGAGCTATGATCATGCCATTACACTGCACTGGGCCACAGAGTGGGACCCTGCCTCAAAAAAAAAAAAAAGAAAGAAAATAAAGGGCTCATGTAGTTCAAGCCCTTTTCTTCATGAGAGGGGAAGCTAAGGCCCATGATGGTGAAGGGCCTGGCAAAACTTGCACAGATAGTGTGTGACAGAGCTGGCTCAAATCCATCTTTGTGAGCTGTCTGTGTTCATAGACAAGTTAGGATGAATAAGGTAAGTGCTAAATTTCATATTTCATGTTCTGCATATCTGGGCTCAGATGCTTGTCATTTTCCAATGATAACTCCATCAATGCCTCCTAGTGGTATAAATTTTAATACTTTTATGCCCAGGCCCCTCTTAGAGATTTGAGATTTTAGGAAGGAACTAGTAATAAAAGATAAAATAAATTATTTTCTGGCCAGGCGCAGTGGCTCACATCTCTAATCCCAGCACTTCAGGATATTGAGGCAGGTGGATCACCTGAGGTCAGGAGTTCAAGACCAACCTGGCCAACATGGCAAAATCCCATCTCTACTAAAAATACAAAAATTAGCCAGGAGTGGTGGTGGGTGCCTGTAATCCTAGCTACTTGGGAGACTGAGGCAGGAGAATCACTTGAACCTGGGAGGCGGAGGTTGCAGTGAGCTGAGATTACACCACTGCACTCCAGCCTAGGCAACAGAGTGAGACTCTGTCTCAAATAAATAAATAAATAAATAGGCCAGGCACAGTGGCTTACACCTGTAATCCCTCAGGAGGCTCAGGCAGGAGAATCGCTTGAACCCGGGAGGTGGAGGTTACAGTGAGCTGAGATTGCACGACTGCGCTCCAGCTCAAAAAATAAGTAAACAAATAATAACAAATTATTTATTTATTTATTTATTTTCAGCATCCACCCAACGTGGTGAATAATTCCTCTTTTCTTAATGTCACTGAACTGTAAACTTAAGATAAAAAATTGTAAATTTCATGCTATGTATATTTCACCACAATTAAAAATATTCCTTGTTCTTATTGTAGAGGTCTCCATGTCTCCAGTATTTCCTGCCCCTTCTCCATCTCACCTACATACATTCACTTTGGTAATTAACACCTTTCTTAATTTATTGGCAGGATAACGTCATTAGCAGAATCTCAACTTCAGACCCGTCAACAAATTAAGAAACTGGAGGAGTTGCAGCAAAAAGTGTCCTACAAAGGGGACCCCATTGTACAGCACCGGCCGATGCTGGAGGAGAGAATCGTGGAGCTGTTCAGAAACTTAATGAAAAGGTAACTTAGCATCCTTGTCCCTTTCCCTCATCTAAAAAACACCTAAAGACTCATGTGGTAGAGTGAGAGGCGGGCTGACTTCCGGTCGCGGCCGTGGCGTGTGAGCCCGTCTTCTCTTTCCTCAGTGCCTTTGTGGTGGAGCGGCAGCCCTGCATGCCCATGCATCCCGACCGGCCCCTTGTCATCAAGACCGGCGTCCAGTTCACTACCAAAGTCAGGTAGGCCACGCCACTCCTGTTTCCAGTAGAGATTTTACTGAGGGACACCATTAGGGTAGAGTTGGTGGCCAGGGTCATTCTTTCCAGGTGTGGTGTCACAGGCAGTACACTGTTGTGCAGGTGAAATTTGTTTCCATACTAGCTGCTTGCTCTGATTCTGATGTCAAAAGCAAAAGAGCAGTCATCTTTTCGAAGGTACCTGGGCATATTCCTATGATTGCAGACCTGGAGTCTCAGACCACAGCTTCTCCTTCTGCCCAAGGGACAAAATAATGTCATCTATTTTCTGTTCTTTGAGGCTATGCTTCCCTGTGGATTTTAAGGGAAAGAGTAAGGCTTAGTGATGGGGAAGCTGAGAGGCCCCAGGGCAGGTGGGTGGTGGGCCTGTAGGGTGAGGTGTTACTTTCACACTCAAGTCAGAACAGGTGTGCTGGCGTTTTGACCTTCTGCAGCGAAATTTCCCTCCTCAGAAACTTAGTATGGTGTTGGGTTTCAGGATTAATAGAACAAAATGCCAGCATGTGTTCCTGTAATATTTTTCATTATATGGCTTTGATTGTCCTTTTGCGAATCTCTCACAGCTTTAAGTTGTTAGTTCTCAGGCGTTTTCTCAGTACTTTTGGCTTGAAGGGGCGATATTCATCCTTTGTTTTTGAGACAGGGTCTCACTCTCACCCAGGCTGGTGTGCAGTGGTGTGATCTCAGTTCACTGCAACCTCCACCTCCCAGGTTCAAGTGATTCTTGTGCCTCGGCCTCCTGAGTAGCTGGGACTAGAGGTGCTTGCCACTATACCCAGCTAATTTTTTTTTTTTTTTTTTGAGACAGCCTCACTCTGTCGGCCAGGTTGGAGTGCAGTGGTGTGAACTGGACTCACTGCAACCTCCACCTCCCGAGTTCTAGTGATTCTCCTGCCTCAGTCTCCCTGAGTAGCTGGACTGGCACACTCCACCATGCCCAGCTGATTTTTGTATTTTTAGTAGAGACGGGGTTTCTCCATATTGTCCGGGCTGGTCTCAAACTCCTGACCTCAGGTGATCCACCCGCCCCAGCCTCCAAAAGTACTGGGATTATAGGTGTGAGCTACCATGCTTGGCCTATTTTTTTTTTTTTTTTTTTTTTTTTTTCGAGATGGAGTCTTGCTCTATCACCAAGGCTAGAGTGTAGAGGCTCACTGCAACCTCCGCCTCCCAGGTTCAAGTGATTCTCCTGCCTCAGCCTCCCAAGTAGCTGGGATTACAGGTACCTACCACCACGCCTGGCTGATTTTTATACTTTTAGTAGAGATGGGGTTTCACCATCTTGGCCAGGCGGGTCTTGAACTCCTGACCTTGTGATCCACCCGCCTTGGCCTCCCAAAGTGCTGGGATTACAGGTATGAACCACCGTGCCCGGCCCTATTTTAATTTTTTTAAAGAGAGAGATAGGGGCCGGGCGCGGTGGCTCTCGCTTATAATCCCAGCACTTTGGGAGGTTGAGGTGGGTGGATCACCTGAGGTCAGGAGTTCGAGACCAGCCTGGCCAACACGGAGAAACCCTGTCTCTACTAAAAATACAAAATTAGCTGGATGTGGTGGCACGCTCCTGTAATTCCAGCTACTTGGGAGGCTGAGGCAGGAGAATCACTTGAACCCAGGAGGCAGAGGTTGTGGTGAATGGAGATTATGCCACTGCACTGCAGCCCGGGTAACAAGAGCGAAACTCCGTCTCAAAAAAAAAAAAAGGAAAAAAAGAGAGATCGGGAGAGAGAGGATCTCGCTCTGTCACCCAGGCTAGAGTGCAGTGGCATGATCATAAGTCACTGTAGCCTTGAACTCCTGGGCACAAGTGATCCTCTTGCCTCAGCCTCCTGAGTAACTGCTACTACAGGTACATGATACCACACCCCGCTAATTTTTACATTTTTTATAGAGGTGGGCTCTCGCTTTGTTGCCCAGACTGTTATGGAACTCCTGGGCTCAAGTGATCCTCCCAGCTTTGCCTCCCACAGTGCTGAGATTGTAGATGTGAGTCTATAATTACAGACAGCTTGGCCTATTTACCTATTAGAAATGAAGAATTAGGAATTTTACATTTCTTTAAGAAAAGTTATGGAAGAGTCTACTGACTTTTTTTTTCATTGGATTTTTTCTTTTTAAATAGGTTGCTGGTCAAATTCCCTGAGTTAAATTATCAACTTAAAATTAAAGTGTGCATTGACAAGTAAGTACTTCTATCTTAGCTCTTTTTTTCAAATGAGGAATGGAAAAATGAGTACTTTGATAGACATCATTTGAACTAGAGACTCTGTCTTTATTCAGAGATCTTCATTTTGTGTACAAAAGTTTTCAAAAGGCTTGGGGTGCATTGTCATTTGTGTGCCTGAACAAAGCCACAAAGCTGGGGGTACAGATTTGATTTATGGTTGCTATTGTGACTACCAGTCCCTCTTTTTCTTTATTTAGTTTTTTACTTGTACATGTCATTCATGCATGTTATATATAAGACTGAGATTATGTGTTAATTAATGACTAGGATACATTCTGCAAAATGTATCGTTAGGCAATTTTGTTGTGCAACCATTGTAGAGTATATAGTCCTTACACAAACCTGGGTGGCAGAGCCTACTGCCCACCTATGCTATGTAGCAGAGCCTGCTGGTCATAGGCTGCAAACCTGTACAGTATGTTACTGTGCTGAATACCATAGGCAATTGTAACACATCTCAATGAAGAAGGAATTTTTCAGCTCCATTATAATCTTATGGGACCACCTTCATATATGCGGTTTGTTGTTGACTGAAACGTTGTTATATATTCTTTCCATACATAGCATGTGGAAAGAATAGATCTCTTTTTTTTTAATTGTTCCGCACTTTACCATATATTGGAATACTCAAAATTTCATAATACCTTTCAGGATGTAAAATACACATACCCTTTGAAGACATTAGAAAGAGAAAATGTGGCCGGGCACGGTGGCTCACGCCTGTAATCCCAGCACTTTGGGAGGCTGAGGCGGGCAGATCACCTGAGGTCGAGAGTTCGAGACCAGCCTGACCAACATAGAGAAACCTTGTCTCTACTAAAAATACAAAATTAGCCGGGTGTGGTGGCGCATGCCTGTAATCCCAGCTACTTGGGAGGCTGAGGCAGGAGAATCGCTTGAACTCAGGAGGTGGAAGTTGTGGTGAGCCGAGATCACGCCATGCACTCCAGCCTGGGCAACAAGAGCAAAACTCTGTCTCAAAAAAAAAAAAAGAAAGAAAAGAGAAAATGCATACTTATTTTTAGTTGATATAATTATCTGGAAATTTCATGAGAATGCACTGGAAAATAATGAAATCAGGGAGTTGATGAAGGTGATAGGTTTAATAAGTACATATGCAATATGAAACATAGGTTCCCCCCCTTCCTATGGGGAGGCAACCAACTGTGCCTACTACACAAAGGTGTTACGTTTTTTAAAGAAATGCCCAGGAGCACAGAGGTTTTTTCATGAGAGTAAATAACAGGTGGTCAAAGTAGGCTTTTTGAAGAAACACGGAGCCTATTTTATTAACAATGGTCTGTGTTCTTACAGAGACTCTGGGGATGTTGCAGCTCTCAGAGGGTAAGTTCAGCCTAGAGGCTTCCTTTTGTTCCATTTAACCTAACTTCATCCTCTGGCTACTCGGTCGCCTACATAGTTGATTGTTCTCCTGTGATTCAGATCCCGGAAATTTAACATTCTGGGCACAAACACCAAAGTGATGAACATGGAAGAGTCCAACAACGGCAGCCTCTCTGCAGAATTCAAACACTTGGTATGTGGGAGGAGCTCGCCTTCACAAAGGGCCTCTGGCTGAGGGAGTGGGCTGGGGAGAGCCTCACAGGACACCTGGCTTTTTCTTTTCTTACAGACCCTGAGGGAGCAGAGATGTGGGAATGGGGGCCGAGCCAATTGTGATGTAAGTTTTGTTGGGGATGAAAGACAACTGGGGTGTTTTCCTTGAGGGAGAAAGGGGTAAAGATCCTTCTTAATCCCCAGAATTAGAAACATCAACCTGTTCTTTTAGCTGTAGTTATTCCAGAAAGTCCGAGCAGGCCAGAGTGACATGAACAGAAGTTCCATGTGCCATGAAGCTCTCTGGCTTGGAACATTTCCATGAATGTCTGGGAGTTGGCTCCTCCTTAAGGAGAAGTGGAAAGTCCCTAGCTGAGTTGTTCTCCACACCCATGTGTTATAAAGTAGCTTTCCACCTTGCCTGGGGCTTTCCAAATTCCCCATCCAGCTCCTGCGGCTGACCCTGCTTGGCTCCGTTTTTAGTGCCCTGTTTTTCTCTCCCACTGAGGTGGGATAGGGGGTGTAAAATCAACAGATCTGAGTTAAACTTTAAAATAAATGACCACCTTGTGTTAGCTTGCTTAGGAAAAGAGTAAATAAAATAAAACAAACAAAAACCCATCTTGTTTTTTATCCCCCTTATTTTCTGCTTTTCATTGATTCAGATTATTGGCTTCTTATTGTCAAGATAAACTTTTAAAAAACAAACAAACAAAAAAAGGTAAATGTGACTGAAAGCTAGTTTTTAATCATTTTTAAAAATTGTGATGTCCTGTTCTTTTTCTCACATTTGTCCCCTGAACAATTCTTCCTTTTTAAAATGTAGCAGTTCTAACTGGGCATGCTGGCTCACACCTGTAATCCCAGCAGCACTTTGGGAGGCCGAGGCAGGCAGATCACTTGAGGTCAGGAGTTTGAGACCAGCCTGGCCAACATGGTTAAACCCCGGCTCAACTAAAGATACAAAAATTAGCTGGGTACGGTGGTGCGCACCTGTAGTCCCAGCTACCAGGGAGACTGAGGCACAAGAATGACTTGAACCCAGGAGGTGGAGGTTGCAGTGAGCCGCCACTGCGCTCTAGCCTGGGCAACAGAGTGAAACTCTGTCTCTAAAATAAAATAAAATGAAATAAAATAAGATAGCAGTCCTTTTAAAAAATGTGGAATTTTACTTGACAGTAGAGTGAAGTAACCTGTATGCAATGATACAGGAAAATGTACATGACATGTTTAGAAAAAGCAAAATGTAAAATAATTTGAATAGTATATTAGTATATGTGTTTTAAAAATACACTAAACTCTCATGTGTATTCATATGTATATTAAGAAATTCTGGAGGAATATACACCCAGCAGTGCTATGTATTAGTGCTGCTGTTTGTGTCCATGGCTATTCTAGACTGTCTCTGTGATATTTGCATTTTAAACTGAATATATTACTTTTATAATTAGAAAAAGAGTATTAAAAATGAATTAGAATTCAATTTCTTTTTTCTTTGTTTTTTGAGTCGGAGTCTTAGTCTGTTGCCTAGGCTGGAGTGCAGTGGTATGATCTCAGCTCACTGCAACCTCCGCCTCCTGGGTTCAAGCAGTTCTCCTGCCTTAGCTTCCCAAATAGCTGGGACTACAGGCACGCACCACCATGCCCGGCTAATTTTTGCATTTTTAGTAGAGACAGGGTTTCACTATATTGGCCAGACTGGTCTTGAACTCCTGACCTCATGATCCACCCATCTCGGCCTCTGAAAGTGCTGGGATTACAGGCATGAGCCACTGTGCCCCGCCTAGAATTCAATTTCTGAGAATTCATTGACAGCTCTTATTTAAAATAAGGTTGCTGTACTGATGTAAGACATTATTATAGTCAGTTTGGAAAACAATTTGGCGGTATAAAAATGAACATACCCTGTAAACCAACAGTGCCATTCCCAGGATTTAATAGCAGAGAAATATTTGCATATATGTCCCAGGAGACATGTATAAAGTGGAAATCAGCCTGATTCTAAGCTCTAAATGCAACCCAAATAAATACCCATCAACATTAGAATGAATACATAATTTGTGGTGTAGACACAATGGAATACTACGCAGCCGTGAAAAGGAATACATTGCAGATACACATAACCATGTGGCTTCATTTCACATCAAGTGAAAAGTGAATCACAAAAGAATTCATTGGAGTCCATATGTGTAAGGTTCACAAACGTCCCAAACTAAACAATACCTACATTGCTTAGATAAACAAATATGGTAAACCTGTTAAAAAAAAAAAAAAAAAGGCTAGGAAATGATAAACCCAAAAGACAAATAGCAGTTATTTCTGAGGGAGGAGGGAGGGGGATGGGGTTGGGGAAGGGCACCCAGAGAATTTCAGGAGTGGTGGACTTTTCCTGAAATTGAATGGTGGGTTCACATTGTTTTGTTATTCTTTGTGCCTTACGTATTTTACAAATAACCGATTGGATCTATATAATATTATAATACAAAATGAGTAAGGGATTAGGTTGAGGATGATAGCATTGGAGTTTCTTGGTGTTGAAGAGATTAAGTGCCAAGCAAGTTGTGTCCCTGGCACTTTGTCTGTGACCACATGGTGACTTAACACTTCTTGGTGTGGTGAGGCTTGGCATGTCCCTTTTCTTGGCTGTGACTGTTAGTACTGAATGCCATTCTCTCTGAGGAAAAGCATCCTTCTCTATCTATCTATCTGTCTGTCTATCTATCTGTCTGTCTATCTATCTATCTATCTATCTATTTCTATCTATCTATCTATCTATCTATCTATCTATCTATCTATCTATCTATTTATTTATTTATTTAGACAGAGTCTCGCTCTGTCACCCAGGCTGGAGTTCAGTGGCGCGATCTCGGCTCACTGCAACCTCTGCCTCCTGGGTTCAAGCGATTCTCCTGCCTCAGCCTCCTGAGTAGCTGGGACTACAGATGCCCGCCA
This sequence comes from Macaca thibetana thibetana, assembly GCF_024542745.1. Lineage (NCBI taxonomy): Eukaryota > Metazoa > Chordata > Mammalia > Primates > Cercopithecidae > Macaca > Macaca thibetana. The sequence goes on along the minus strand of NC_065593.1, from coordinate 51,724,847 downwards.
CCACGCCCAGCTAATCACCAAATTATTGGCCAGGATGGTCTCAAACTCCTGACCATTTGATCCGCCTACTTCGGCCTCCCAAAGTGCTGGGATTATAGGCATGAGCCACCACGCCCAGCCTTTTATTTTTATATATATATTTTTTAAGACAGGGTCTCACTCTGTTGCCCCAGTTAGAGTGGAATGGTACAATCATAGCTCACTGCAGCTTCCATTTCCTAGGCTCAAGCCATCCTCCCACCTGAGCCTCTCGAGTAACTGAGGCTATAGGTGTACACCACCACACCCAGCTAATTTTTGTATTTTTTGCAGAGATGGAGTTTTGCTGTGCTGCTTAGGCTGGTCTCGAACTCCTGGGCTCAAGCAATCCTCCTGCCTTGGCCTCCCAAAGTGCTGGGATTACAGGCATGAGCCACCACAGCTGGCCTAAGAGTGTCCTTCTTGTTACTGCAGGCTTCCCTGATTGTGACTGAGGAGCTGCACCTGATCACCTTTGAGACAGAGGTATATCACCAAGGCCTCAAGATTGACCTAGAGGTGAGTTCTGCAGCAGAATTGGTGAGAGGCTACATGCAGAGGTGACTCAGGACAAAATCTTCCACTGGTATTTTTATAAGAGAAGGTGGAATGATTACTGTTTGCTTAACACTGCATTTATTTTTGCTTACTTTTCTCAAAAAAAAAATCCTTGGCATCGCATCTGAGAATAAAGTCTTGCTTGAGTGCTTAGAAGATGTGTGTATACTCAGCTTTCAGCAAACTTGATATGAAAATCTCTATTTAGAAATTGATTGGCTGGGCGTGGTGGCTCACCCCTGTAATCCCAGCACTTTGGGAGGCCAAGGCAGGCGGATCACAAGGTTAGGAGTTCGAGACCATCCTGGCCAACATGACGAAACCCCATCTCTACTAAAAATACAAAAATTAACTGGGCGTGGTGGCATGTGCCTATAACCCAGCTACTCGGGAGGCTGAGGCAGGAGCATCACTTGAACCCGGGAGGCTGAGGTTGCAGTGAGCCGAGATTGTGCCATTGCACTCCGGCCTGGGCGACAGAGTAAGACTCCGTCTCAAAAAATAGAAAAAAAAAAAAAAAAGAAATTGATTAGAGCTGATTTTATAAAGTTTGGGCATAAGAGTCTTAGCAGCCATTGTGTTTAGTGTACAGAAAATTGTGGCGATGACATTCTCTTTTCCCAACTTTCTTGATTTTTAAGTTAAGATAGACCTAGAAAAGCGGGAATCCTGGTCTTTGATTCCTGAGACCTCCCTGTTTCACGTGAAGATACAGCTTCAAGCCTTGGAAAATGCCTCCAAGGTCTTAAAAATGGGGAATCTGTGGACTGTGAGTCAAGCTTTGAGCAAGTCAGGTTTTACAAGGGACCGGTATGTTCCAACAGCAGCCCGAGTTGTGTGGCCACGCTGGGCATTTTTTCCACTCTGAGTGCTGACTGAGCTGACTCACTCACACTCCTTGCCTGGAGTTGGCAGCAGGTGTGGTTTATGGCATGTCCTTTCATTCTGAGCCCCGTGAAATACGGGCAAAGAGATTTCCGAGTCTGTGAGAGCCCCTCTGCCTCCCCAGCTCAGTCCCCACTTCCTCCGCAGACCCACTCCTTGCCAGTTGTGGTGATCTCCAACATCTGTCAGATGCCAAATGCCTGGGCGTCCATCCTGTGGTACAACATGCTGACCAACAACCCCAAGGTTAGTACCCCCTCCTTTTAGTTGGTACCCCGGGATCTCTTGCGATGTATGGGTACCTAGTACAGACAATGAGCACCATCCCTCATCTAAACAAGCAAATGTGTTCTTTCCAATAGAACGTAAACTTTTTTACCAAGCCCCCAATCGGAACCTGGGATCAAGTGGCCGAGGTCCTGAGCTGGCAGTTCTCCTCCACCACCAAGCGAGGACTGAGCATCGAGCAGCTGACTACACTGGCGGAGAAACTCTTGGGTCTGCGTTTAACCCCTTCTCCCTCCCGCCTGCCCAGAAAAGGGATCCGGCCCACAGGGCTGTTCATTTGGGTCATGTCTACTGAGCGTTAGGCCATGTTTCTTTCCTGAGCAAGGTGCTGTGCTGGTGCCAGGAAACAGGGGCTCCATCGAGTTGGGGAGTTGGGGTGCAGAGACAGTTTGCAGTTTTCAGTCGAGGTGATCATTTTTGAGGTGGGAGGTGGATTTCTTTTCTCCTGGTTGCTGTCTCATTCACCCACTCCAACTAACCTTAGAAGATCTTTTAAATGTGTGTTGGAAGGTGGCGCTAAAGGCTTGACATTCCCTGTCTATTTCTTTAATAAACTACAGGCTAGGTTTTTTTTTGTTTGTTTGTTTTGTTTTTTTTTGAGAGACAAGTCTCGCTCTGTTGCCCAGGCTGGAGTGCAGTGGTGTGATCTCGGCCCACTGCGACCTCTGCCTCCCCTGGGTTCAAGCAATTCTCCTGCCTCAGCCTCCCAAGTAGCTGAGACTACAGGCGCCCACCACCACGCCAAGCTAATTTCTGTATTTTTAGTAGAGATGGGGTTTTACCATGTTGGCCAGGATGATCTCCATCTCTTCACCTCGTGATCCGCCCACCTCGGCCTCCCAAATTGCTGGGATTACAGGTGTGAGCCGCCATGCCCGGCCTAGGCTAGGTTTTTAAAAAATAATTAGTGGAGGCCGGGCGTGGTGGCTCACGCCTGTAATCCCAGCACTTTGGGAGGCCAAGGTGGATGGATCATGAGGTCAGGAGATCAAGACCATCCTGGCTAACACAGTGAAACCCTGTCTCTACTAAAAATACAAAAAATTAGCCAGGCGTGGTGGCGAGTGCCTGTAGTCCCAGCTACTCAGGAGGCTGAGGCAGGAAAATGGCGAGAACCCGAGAAGTGGAGCTTGCAGTGAGCCGAGATTGCACCACTGCACTCCAGGGTGGGCGACAGAGCGAGATTCCGTCTCAAAAAAAAAAAAAAAGAATTAGTGGAATATTTTATGTGCTACCTGGGCTAGAAGTAGCTTTGTCCTAATAAAGCTGTTGCCACCAAATACACCTGTCTGACACCTGATGTCAGCTTGTTAGTGCTGCTGCTGGTCCCCAGCCCGCCACCCGAGGCTGGGAAGAGCAGGGGGACTTGTTACATCACCCCCTATCCGTGCTGGGCTACCCAACAACAAAAGTGGGTCAAATGATGGGGTAGTGTTTGTCCTCGTGTGTGCACACACACAACGGTGGCCACGTTCAAAGATGTGAAAGCCAATGATTTTGTGGCCCATTGTGGGACCAATGTGTGTGTGTTCTGCTTTAAGAAATAACCTCTTGACCCCAAGCGGAAAATGTACTAGTTGATTCTTTTTCTTTTCCTTCAGGACCTGGTGTGAATTATTCAGGGTGTCAGATCACATGGGCTAAATTTTGCAAAGTAAGCAATCTTGTAAAATTCTCGTGGGAATGGGAATGCCTACCTGCATGGCTGTCGTGGAGGGCTCTGGCTTGAAGGCCCTGAACTCTTGGTCCAGCAGCCAGTAGGACCTGCCTGAGGGTAGATGGGCCTGAGGAGTTGGGTGGTGCACTGTGCCCCTAGGAAGGGAAAGGCTGGGATGGCAGCAGACTTGGCTTTCCCATTACTTTTTTCTGCAGGAAAACATGGCTGGCAAGGGCTTCTCCTTCTGGGTCTGGCTGGACAATATCATTGACCTTGTGAAAAAGTACATCCTGGCCCTTTGGAATGAAGGGTAGGTTGGACAGAGTGTGCACAGATGTAACCAAGTCCCCTGCTCTCAGCAAGCCAGTGGCAGGGGATGGATGCCCTGTTAGCAGTAACAACACTGTTCCTCCTCCTTGGCTCCAGGTACATCATGGGCTTTATCAGTAAGGAGCGGGAGCGGGCCATCTTGAGCACCAAGCCTCCAGGCACCTTTCTGCTAAGATTCAGTGAAAGCAGCAAAGAAGGCGGCGTCACTTTCACTTGGGTGGAGAAGGACATCAGTGGTAAGGGAGGCTCCCACCCACCCCACCTGCTGGCGGCTGCTGAGGCCTCATCACCGCTGCTAGTTCCAAGCACCTACTGCCCCCTTGTGGTGGAGATGGCCCCGACTCCCTGCTTCACTCAGACTCGCAAAACACATTTGGGTGACTTCTAAATCCTTCTAGCTGAAGGATTGATTTGTCTTTGTTTTGCTTGCTCCAGTGACTATTTGTTGAGAAATTTGCAATTTAAGTTGTATTCTTCATCCCTTTTTCTACTTAGTCCTGTTAATATATCTTACACAAGTAGTTACATTCAAGTTTATTTTCTATGACCCAACTGGTAGCCTCTTCTAAATTAGAAGCCAGCCTGAACATTTCCACCGTGCCAGGCCACTCACTGAACAGGGTGTTCAGGGTCTCAACACTAGGGTGGCTTAAGTTTTTTCCCCTTCGAGGAAAGAAAAAATGGGCAGTTTTCTCTGAGATGACCTAGCTGTAGGTTCCATGATCTTTCCTTCCCATGTCCCGTGACAGGTAAGACCCAGATCCAGTCCGTGGAACCATACACCAAGCAGCAGTTGAACAACATGTCATTTGCTGAAATCATCATGGGCTATAAGATCATGGATGCTACCAATATTCTGGTGTCTCCGCTGGTCTATCTCTACCCTGACATTCCCAAGGAGGAGGCATTCGGAAAGTATTGTCGGCCAGAGAGCCAGGAGCATCCTGAAGCTGACCCAGGTAGTTGTTGATTTTCCATGTTCCTGGCATTTAATTTTTGGGAAAAGTTAGAAATTTGGGGATCCTTGGAGGATAGATAGGCAAATGCCTGAATAACCTGGGGGATCATTATTTCTCCTTATGGGAAAGAACTGTAGTGAGTGCTTTTGTTGGGGTGATCGATGGGATTTGAGAGGAGAATCAGAATCAGTTAGACTAGTGCAGTTCCTGCTCCACAGAGAGTGCATGAGTCTAAAGAGGGGATACAGCTTGGACAACAAAAAATACAAAAAAATTACCCGGTGTGGTGGCGCGCATCTGTAGTCATAGCTGCTTGGGAGGCTGAGGTGGGAGGATCACCTGAGCCGAGGAGTTCAAGGCTGTAGTGAGCGGTGATCGTGCCACTGCACTCCAGCCTGGCTGATAGAGTGAGACACTGTGTCAAAAAATACAAATAAAGAGGGGATTAATACACATACGTCCCCCGAAACATGCCAAAAACACGAGAAGGGAAAGTGAGGGCAGTTAACGGATGCCCAGCTGGCACAGTGCTTCTTAGTCGATGCCAGAAGGTTTGAGGCCCAGATTTCAGCCCAGCCTATGGCTTTTTGCCTGTCACTGAACCATGTCAGTGTGCCAGGTGGTCTAAAGAAAGGGTTTCTGGAGGAAATTATTATTAGCCGCATGGGAGTATGGTTTACACCAGAGTAGAAGAGCTGGGAGCATCATGTTTGAAGGGGAAGACAGTGACTGGGTGGAGGGGCAAGGGTTTGGTATTTAGAATGTGCAACTATTGAAAATAAGGTATTTTTTAATGTGTAAGAGGATATGTATTTATATGTTACGTATAAATTATTTTAGCTGGGCACAGTGGCTCATGCCTGTAGTCCTAGCACTTTGGGAGGCCCAGGTGGGAGGATCACTTGAGCCTGGGAGTTTGAGACCAGCCTAGACAACATAGTGAGACCCTATCTAAACAAAAAAAAGGGGCCGGGCGCGGTGGCTCAAGCCTGTAATCCCAGCACTTTGGGAGGCCGAGACGGGCGGATCATGAGGTCAGGAGATCGAGACCATCCTGGCTAACACGGTGAAACCCCATCTCTACTAAAAAGTACAAAAAACTAGCTGGGCGAGGTGGCGGGCGCCTGTAGTCCCAGCTACTCGGGAGGCTGAGGCAGGAGAATGGCGTGAACCCAGGAGGTGGAGCTTGCAGTGAGCTGAGATCCGGCCACTGCACTCCAGCCCGGGCGACAGAGCGAGACTCCGTCTCAAAAAAAAAAAAAAAAAAAAAAAAAAAAAATTTTTTTTAATTAGCCAGGTGTGGTGGTTTGTGCCTGTAGTCCTAGCTACTTGGGAGGCCGAGGTGGGAGGATTGGTGCTTGAGCCTAGGAGGTTGAGGCTGCAGTGAGCCGTGATTACACCACTGCACTCCAGCCTGGGTGACAGAGCAAGACCTTGTCTCGCCAAAAAAAAAAAAAAAAAAAAAAAAAAACCCAGAAATTAAAAACACTGTTTTACATTAAACCTGTAATCTCAGCTGGGCATGGGGGTTCACACCTGTAGTCCTAGCACTTTGGGAGTCTGAAGCAGGAGGATTGCTTGAGGCCAGGAGCTCAAGACCAGCCTGGCAACATAGCAAGACCCCACCACACACACACACACATACACACACACAGAAAGAAAAAAAAAAACCGTAATCTCTGGAGCTGTCCTCAGTGTGGGGAGGCGGCCCTGAGTTCCCATTCAGCACTTGCTGTTTTGACTCTCTGGGTTCTCTGTGCAGGTCCTGATGGGGAGTCTCTGATTTGCCATTCTTTGTTTTATTTAACTTTCTATAATCATAAAGCCAATGATGGACTCTTTTTTTTTTTTTTTTTTTTTTGAGACAGAGTTTGACTCTGTCGCCCAGGCTAGAGTGCAGTGGCGCGATCTCTGCTCACTGCAAGCTCCGCCTCCTGGGTTCACGCCATTCTCCTGCCTCAGCCTCCCTAGTAGCTGGGACTACCGGCGCCCCCCACCGCGCCCAGCTAATTTTTATATTTTTAGTAGAGAAGGGGTTTCGCCATGTTGGCCAGGCTGGTCTTGAACTCCTGACCTCAGGTGATCCGCCTGCTTCAGCCTCCCAAAGTGCTGGGATTATAGGCATGAGCCACTGTGCCTGGCCTAATGATGGGCTCTTATAATGTGATCCTTTAGGGTTGGTGCCTTGCCCCAGTTGCTGTTGAAAAAACTGTTTTTGTCCAAATGGCATACACACAGAAACCTGCAAACTTCCCCCCCACTTTTTCCTAGGAATTCCTTCCAAGGGATTTCTTGGGATGGGGGAGAATGGGGCTTGGAAGAGGGAGTTCCAGCTAATTGACTGTTGCCTTTCTCCTTTGCTGGGGTCCTGAGTCTTGTTCCCGCTGTAGGAGTTGCTCACTTCCTGTCTGCCGCCTATCTCTCTTTCCACGTGTGCTTCAGTTGGGAGATCTGTTTATCAGCCCCTGCCACACGGCTCTTTGTTCCTTTTGCAGAGGACATTGGGGTCCCACGGCTGGTCCTTTTGACTCATTTTGCTTTCACAGTCTCACCTCCCAGTCTGAGGCTGCATCCTCCATTACCATCGCCCTTCCTGTGGGCTGGGAGGCCAGGTCCTTTCCTGCCCAGCAATGTCAGCCTTTCCTCAGGGGCCAAGGCACTCATCAGGAGAAAGGAACTAATTACTTGAGTAATTTGCCTGCCTTGCTGAGAGGAGTATGCCCTGAGGGACTCTGTGTGAGTGTAGTGACGGATGTGGCGGTGTCCCTGTGTTATTATAAAATGGGTGCCTTCAGGAAGATGAGCATGTGACCATTTCCTCTCTATTTCCATCCTAAGAGTATTATGGTATGAGAGTCTCAAGGTTAGATTATCGTCCCAAGACTCTTCTCTCTTCCTTCTCTACTGGAAGCCCACACAGCATTTCCTTATGGCTTGAGGGAGAGTTTCGGAGCCTCTCACAAATTAGATAAAGTATGTTTACAGCCTTGTACACAGCCACACATGAAGCCATTTTTCTCCGCTTTTTTTTTTTGTTTTCTGAGACTGAGTCTCACTCTATCGCCCAGGCTGGAGTGCAGTGGCGTGATCTGGGTTCATCGCAACCTCTGCCTCCCGGGTTCAAGAGATTCTCATGCCTCAGCCTCCTGAGTAGCTGGGATTACAGACATGTGCCACCATGCCTGGCTGATTTTTGGATTTTTAGTAGAGGCAGGGCTTCACCTGTTGGCCAGGCTGGTCTCGAACTCCTGACCTCAAGTGACCTTCCCTCCTGGGCCTCCCAAAGTGCTGGGATTATAGGGGTTAGCCACGGTGCCCGGGCTTGTTTTTGTTTTTGTTTTGTTTTAACAGCCTCACTCTGTCTCCCAGGCTGGAGTGCAGTGGTGCTATCTCACCTTACTGTAGCCTCTGCCTCCCAGGTTCCAGTGATTCTCCTGCCTCAGCCTCCCAAGTAGCTGGGATTACAGACATGCCACCACGCCCAACTACTTTTTGTATTTTCATTAAAGACAGGGTTTCGCCATGTTGGCAAGGCTGATCTTGAACTCCTGGCCTCAGGTGATCCACCTGCCTCAGCCTCCCAAAGTGCAGGGATTACAGACGTTAGCCACTGTGCCCGGCCTCAGCTATCTTGATTGCTGGAAAATTAAATCCTTTTCTGTCTAGGGTGTCAGCTCCCTAAGGGCTGGGCCAAAACGGTTGCATTTATAAGACACTGGAGCCCAGCCTCAGTAGCTCCTTTGAATTCTGCACTGAATTGATCAGTTTCTTGGCCCAAAGTAAACTCAGATGGCGGCCCAAGAGCCACTCTGCAGTGCCCTCTTTCACATGGTCATCATGCTTTCTGATCCCTCAGGTTCTCTCTAAGCCTCATGTTTTATGACTGTGCTGTTCTCAGCCCACCCCACCCTGCCCCATGCCTTCTCAATGGTTTGTTCATCTGAATTCCCCAGATTTCATGTCAGTATCTCCAAGGTTCCTTGACCTCTTGGTGTAAGCATTCAGCATCTAAAATTCATTTTATTCCCATCATTGCATTTCTAACTGTAGAACAAGAATTGTAAATGACAAAGCTCATAGAAAATTGGAACCTTTTCTTCCCCCTCCCTCTTATTTTATACATAAAAGAGAACATGGGCTGGGCGTTGTGGCCAAGGCTGGGACATGATAGCTCATACCTGTAATCCTAGCACCTTGGTAGGCTGAGGTGGACGGATCACTTGAGGTCAGGAGTTTGAGACCAGCATGGCCAACATGGAGAAACCTCGTCTCTACTAAAAATACAATAATTAAGCCGGGCGTGGTGGCTCATGCCTGTAATCCCAGCACTTTGGGAGGGTGAGGCGGACGGATCACCTGAGGTCAGGAGTTCAAGACCAGCCTGGTCAACATGGTGAAACCTCGTCTTTACCAAAATTACAAAAAAAAAAAAAAAAAAAATTAGCCAGGCATGGTGGCGGATGCCTGTAATCCCAGCTACTCAAAAGGCTGATGAAGGAGAATCAATTGAACCCTGGAGGCAGAGATTGTAGAGAGCTGAGATGGCGCTACTGCACTCCAGCCTGGGTGACAGAGCAAGACTCCGTCTCAAAAAAAAACAAAAATTAGCCAGACATGGTGGTGCCACCTGTAGTCCCAGCTGCTTGGGAGCCTAAGGCAGGAGAATGGCTTTGACCCGGGAGGAGGAGGTTGCGGTGAGCTGAGATTGTGCCACTGCACTTGAGCCTGGGCAACAGAGTGAGACTCTGTCTCAAAACAACAACAACAACAAAAGAGAGACCATGCCTTGCTCCAGGTCTCTTAGCTATTGAAGATGTACCTGGACCCAGGTCTCCGGTCTAGTTGAAGCAATTGTACTGCCCTACAAAGTCATATTCTCTTTGGTGCTTCCTGATTGATGTATTTATCCAACTAGGAAGTTACTTATGCCCTCATCCAAAAATGTGGTAGAGGCCAGATTAGTGCTGGTGGGAATAGGAGATATAACCTTTGGCTTTGGAACCATAAGCATTAGCAGTCTCCATGTTCTTTAAAGACTCGGTGATGTTGGTACACCAGGCAAAGACTACGCAGGCTTGGTTCCTGCATTCAGAGAAGTTATCTAAGAGATATGACCAGGCTAGAATAGAATCCTTAGACTACATGGAGGCTGTTAAACTTTTACATAATCTAGGGAAAGAATGGACACAAGGTTGGCATTAGTCTAGGCTCAGGTGGGAAAAGGTTATGCTGAAAAGCCTCTGCAGCTCAGGACAGCTTTGTGCAAAGAACTGAGGTTCAAAGCTGCTAGTGCCTAGGACATCAAATAGTATAGATGAGGGCGGGCAACGCTGAGGGGCGGATGGAGCTTTCCAGACAATCTTGGCATGAGGATGGAGTGAGTTTCAAATCAGTCCAGCTGAGGCAGATGGCTTCCTCCGGCTCTGCTTACTGAATGCGAAGTCACAGTCAGTAAGAAAACTGGTTTTCTTCTTCCCAGGCGCCGCCCCATACCTGAAGACCAAGTTTATCTGTGTGACACCGTAAGTGGCTTCCTTTCCCAATTTTGCCTTCATTTCTAATATCCTCAGTTATCCCTGGGAGTAGGACACTGGGTGAGAGTTAATCTGCCGAGGGTCGGAAGCCCCTGGGCTATGTTTAGTACTCACAGTGACCTTGTGTGTTTAAAGAGCTTGAGCTTTTATTTTTCTGTTGGAGACCAGAGTTTGATGGCTTGTGTGTGTGTGTTTTGTTCTTTTTTTTTTTTCCATTGTGTCTTGTCAACCCCCCGTTTCCCCTCCTGCTGCCCCCCATTTCCTACAGAACGACCTGCAGCAATACCATTGACCTGCCGATGTCCCCCCGCACTTTAGATTCATTGATGCAGTTTGGAAATAATGGTGAAGGTGCTGAACCCTCAGCAGGAGGGCAGTTTGGTGAGTATTTGGTTGACAGACTTTGTCCCTGTAAGGGAAGTTGGTCCCCTTTGTATGATGCTCTCACATGTACAACACACCGAGAGCTGGTCACTCAGAATGGTAGGAGGTTCTAGAGCATTGCTTTCCAAAAGAAATGGTATGAATGCCACGTGCGGGTATAAATCTAGCAGCCACACTGGAAATAGACGAAGTTAATTTTTACAGTATATTTTATTTAACCCAGTAAATCCAACATACTGTCAATTTAACATTTCAGGCCAGGCTTGGTGGCTCACGCCTGTAATCCCAGCACTTTGGGAGGCCGAGGCAGGCGGATCATGAGGTCAGGAGATCGAGACCACGGTGAAACCCCGTCTCTACTAAAAATACAAAAAATTAGCCAGGCGCGGTCGCGGGCGCCTGTAATGCCAGCTACTTGGGAGGCTGAGGCAGGAGAATGGCGTGAACCCTGGAGGCAGAGCTTGCAGTGAGCTGAGATCACGCCACTGTACTCCAACCTGGGTGACAGCGAGACTCCCTCTCAAAACAAAAAAAAAAAATTTAACATTTCAGAAAAAGTTGAGGCTGGGTGGGTGGCTCACGCTTGTAATCCCAGCACTTTGGGCGGCTGAGGCGGGTGGATGACTTGAGGTCAGGAGTTCAAGACTAGCCTGGCCAACATGGTGAAACCCCATATCTACTAAAAATACAAAAATTAGCTGGACGTGGTGGCGCATGCCTGTAATCCCAGCTACTCGGGAGGCTGAGGTAGGAGGATTGCTTGAGCCTGGGAGGTGGAGGTTGCAGTGAGCTGAGATCGTGCCACCGCACTCCAGCCTGAGTGACAGAGTGAGATTCCATTTCAAAACAACAAAACTAAACTAAAAGAAAAGAAAAAGTTGAGACCTTTTTTTTACTCTTTTTTTCATACTAAGTCTTTAAAATCCGGTGGGCTTTTGACAGCCACAGCACAGCCCAGTTTGGACAAACCAAATCTCCAATGCTTGGTGGCCACGTGTGTCTTGGGGCTCCTGAATTAAACAGTAGATCAAGGGCAGAAGATCTAAGGACAGCCTTAGATCTTCTGTAAACATGGAGATCTGGGAATTGGTTAAGGGAGGAAGGAGAAAGGGCCCTTCCAGAGGCAGGGTCCTCTAGGGAGGAGAGTAAATCTGGCTTTTCTGACCATCCCTGGGCCCTAAGGGACAGGAGATTGGATAGCAGTTGTAGCCTGGGTCCTATCCTCTGAAGGGCTGGGGGCGTGGCCTGCCAGTTGCAGAGGGTGGACAACTGAACTAGTTTTCCCTGTCTGTCCCTCCAGAGTCCCTCACCTTTGACATGGAGTTGACCTCGGAGTGTGCTACCTCCCCCATGTGAGGAGCTGAGAACGGAAGCTGCAAAAGATACGACTGAGGCGCCTACCTGTGTTCCGCCACCCCTCACACAGCCAAACCCCAGATCATCTGAAACTACTAACTTTGTGGTTCCAGATTTTTTTTAATCTCCTACTTCTGCTATCTTTGAGCAATCTGGGCACTTTTAAAAATAGAGAAATGAGTGAATGTGGGTGATCTGCTTTTATGTAAATGCAAATAAGGATGTGTTCTCTGAGACCCGTGATCGGGGGATGTGGCGGGCGGGGGTGGCTAGAGGGAGAAAAAGGAAATGTCTTGTGTTGTTTTGTTCCCCTGCCCTCCTTTCTCAGCAGCTTTTTGTTATTGTTGTTGTTGTTCTTAGACAAGTGCCTCCTGGTGCCCGCGGCATCCTTCTGCCTGTTTCTGTAAGCAAATGCCACAGGCCACCTGTAGCTACATACTCCTGGCATTGCACTTTTTAACCTTGCTGACATCCAAATAGAAGATAGGACTATCTGAGCCCTAGGTTTCTTTTTAAATTAAGAAATAAGAACAATTAAAGGGCAAAAAACACTGTTTCAGCATAGCCTTTCTGTATTTAAGAAACTTCAGCAGCCGGCCGCAGGGACTCACGCCTGTAATCCCAGCACTTTGGGAGGCCGAGGTGGGTGGATCATGAGGTTAGGAGATCAAGACTGTCCTGGCTAACACGGTGAAACCCCGTCTCTACTAACAGTACAAAAAATTAGCCGGGCGTGGTGGCGGGTGCCTGTAGTCCCAGCTACTCGGGAGGCTGAGGCAGGAGAATGGCATGAACCCAAGAGGCGGAGGTTGCAGTGAGCCAAAATCACACCACTGCACTCCAACTCAGGCAACAGTGTGAGACTCCATCTCAAAAAAAAAAAAAAAAAAAAGAAAAGAAAAAGAAACTTCAGTTAACAGCCTCCTTGGTGCTTTAAGCATTCAGCTTCCTTCAGGTTGATAATTTATATAACCCCTGAAACAGGCTTCAGGTCAAACCCTTAAAAGACATCTGAAGCTGCAGCCTGGCCTTTGATGTTGAAATAGGAAGGTTTAAGGAGAATCTAAGCATTTTAGACTTTTTTTTATAAATAGACTTTTATTTTCCTTTGTAATGTATTGGTCTTTTAGTGGGTAAGGCTGGGCAGAGGGTGCTTACAACCTTGACTCCCTTTCTCCCTGGACTTGATCTGCTGTTTCAGAGGCTAGGTTGTTTCTGTGGGTGCCTTATCAGGGCTGGGATACTTCTGATTTGGGCTTCCTTCTTGCCCCGCCCTCCCGACCCCAGTTCCCCTGACCCTGCTAGTGGCATGTCTCCTCCCACGTCTGAAGGTCCCTCGTCCTGTTTGTTTTAGGAATCCTGGTCTCAGGACCTCATGGAAGAAGAGGGGGAGAAAGTTACCAGTTGGATATGATGCAGACTATGGGGCCCCAGCGACGTTGAGCTCAGGGAATATGGTTCTTAGCCCAGTTTCTTGGTGATTTCCAGCGGCATTTGTAATGGCGTCTTCATTCAGTTCATGCAGGGCAAAGGCTTACTGATAAACTTGAGTCTGCCCTCGTATGAGGGTTATAGCTGGCCTCCCTCTGAGGCTGGTGACTCTTCCCTGCTGGGGCCCCACAGGTGAGACAGAACAGGTAGAGGGCCTCCCCATCTGCCCGCCTTGGCCAGCTAGCTTGCCTCTCCTGTGCGTATGGGAACACCTAGCACGTGCTGGGTGGGCTGCCTCTGACCCAGAGGCATGGCCGAATTTGGCGACTCAAAACCACCTTGCCTCAGCTGATCAGAGTTTCTGTGGAATTCTGATTGTTAGATCAAATTAGCTGGTCTCTGAATTAAGTGGGAGAGGACCTTCTCTAAGATGAACCGGGTTCGCCCCAGTCCTCCTGCCTGGAGACAGTTGATGTGTCTTGCAGAGCTCTCGCTTCTCCAGCAACACTCTTAAGTACATAATAAGCTTAACTGATAAACAGAGAGAATATTTAGGAAGGTGAGTCTTGGGCTTACCATTGGGTTTAAATCATAGGGACCTCGGGAAAGGGTTCGGGCTTCTCTGGAGCAGATATTATGAAATTCATGGCCTTAGGTAGCATGTGTATCTGGTCTTAACTCTGATTGTAGCAAAAGTTCTGAGAGGAGCTGAGCCTTGTTCTGGCCCCTTAAAGAACAGGGTCCTCAGGCCCTGCCCGCTTCCTGTCCACTGCCCCCCTGCCCGTCCCCAGCCCAGCTGAGGGAATCCCGTGGGTTGCTTACCTACCTATAAGGTGGTTTATAAGCTGCTGTCCTGGCCACTGCATTCAAATTCCAATGTGTACTTCATAGTGTAAAAATTTATATTATTGTGGGGTTTTTTGTCTTTTTTTTTTTTTTTTTTTGGTATATTGCTGTATCTACTTTAACTTCCAGAAATAAACGTTATATAGGAACCGTCTGATAGCATGGCAGCTCTGTCTGGCTGGTGGAGGCTTCCTTTTCCCCTGCCTAAGTTCTGAGGAGGCCTCACACACAGGCGGGGCCTGGGATGGGGGCCGGAAAGGGTCTTGAGAGGAGGTGGTTGCCTTAGTCCCCCACCCCATCCCCTTATGTTAGCCACCAGCCCGGAGGTAAGGGGTGCCTGGAGGAGCAGGAGGTCAATAGTCCAACGGCAGAAAGGTGTAAGAGTGGAGGCCTCCCTCCCCAACCCCCTCCTACCCCCTAGAGCGGCCTCGTCCTGTCTGGAGTCAGATAAGCCACCTAAGCGGGGTTGGGGGTTAGATACTCCCACCGCACCAAGGCTTCCCCTTCCACAGTTGGCTCCTTTATCACTTTGCCTTCAGTTCACCGAGTGGGGACAACAGGCAGACACCCAGTGGTGGCTGCAGGGCCTCCAGGCAGCCAGCGGTGATAATGCAGGGAAAGGCGCTCTGATCTCAGCTACACGGGCACCCACAGGGCTTCTCCCGACCCCTACACATGCCCCAGCGCCCTGGAGACGTGCCTGGGAGCTAGGAGCTAGCGCCTTCCCTTGCAGAGATGGAGCAGATTAGCCCGGTGGGGCGGTGGCACCTGCCCTTCCCCTCCCCTCCTCCCTTCTCCCACCCCCGCCTGCCCCCTGCTCTGGGCCCCCTGCGCCTCCCTCCTGGGGCCCACGAGCCGCCCCCCTCCCTTACTTGAGCTCTGAGCTCAGAAGGAACCTGCCCGCAAACCTGGCTCCCAGCCCCGCCCGGGGAGTGCGTGTTCCTGCGCCCAAGGGCCCCAGCGACAGCAGAGACTGGCCGCAGCCAGCGGCGCGGGGGTCCAGCCGGGGCGAGCCAGTCCCCCTCCTGCACCCCCGCCTCACACAGTCGCCGGCAGCCAGCTGAAAACAGCGCAGCCGCGTGGTGCCACCTGCTGGTCTCTGGGAAGGAGGAGGATGGGACGTTGTGGCTCTGGGACTGCCCCTGGCCTGGAGGGTTGAGAAGTATCTTGGCCCCGGGCCCTCAGCCGCCAGCTTCGAGGCTCCTGGGAGCAGCAGCTGCTAAGGAGAGGCCTGGGTCAGAGTTCTGCCCACCCGTGCCCGTGCCCATCTCCATCTTTTCCCCAAACCTCGAGTCCCCTGCATTTTAGGGAATCTGTGCCCCTTAAACTGGCCCCTTACCCCTCTGAGAAGCATTGACAGTATTCCAGGGGTGGCCAGCACCCTGAAAACCACAGCAAAGCGGGCAGAGTTAAAATTTAAGACTAAAAATGACAGCGTCAGGCATGCACGGGGGAAGGAACAGAACAACCCAGCTCCAGGGGTTCCCATCACCCAGGGAGGCCACCAACGCCCCAACCAGGAGCCATAGCAGCAAATTTATGAAAAAAATATTTTATTCCAAAACACTGTTTACACAAATGTGTAGTCTTTGTACAAAGTACAAAAGAATCCCTCTTCTCATTTCCACCTCCCTTTAGAGAAGTTTAAACCTTGGGCTCCCAATCTTCCATGGTCAGCTGCCCCTGACTGCGAGTCCTACAGCCTCAGAGGGAGGAGCGTGTGTGGTTGGGAGCAAGGCCTTCCCAGATCACAGCCAGTTACGCAACATCGCAAGGCCTGCTCCTGGCCCCACCTCCCAGCGGAGTCAAACCAAATCAGCTTTTACCCCTCACTCCAGATTCCACAGACACGCAGCACATGGCTATTTGCAGCTTGTCTTTCACTGCAGTTTTTTTTTTTTCCAGGAGGCAAGAGGACCAACCCTCCAAGTCCCGGGGCCCCTGTCCACCCACCATATATCCTAGACCCAATCTTTTCTTCCTCTTCATAGACAAAGTTACGAACAGAGAGGCAAGGTAAGAAGGCTGGGGCCTCAAGGAGGGGAGAGAATATATATCCCGCGGAACGTGGGCAACAGCATCATAGACTTGAATGAAGCCCAAGGCCAAGCAGCCAAGCAAGGACTAATTCAGAGCAGCTCAGAAACCCTCACTCAAACCAGCGGCCCTGCTGTGCTAAGGACATGGCCAGGCCCAGACGCGCTCTCCGAGGGTTCACAGAGAGTCTGGAGTCCACATTTACTCAAGTATAAAATACTACTCAAAAATGAACCCCAGCCTCCTTCCTGAGATGAATCGGTTACATCAACACATGAGGACAGATGCATTTACATAGACACACACACGCGCACACACGCACACGCACCCCCCCACCCCGTGTCTTAGGAGGGCAAAGCTTCTCACTCCGGAGTGAAACTTAAGCTTAGAAACGTTACCCGTCTCCCCTCCCCTTCTGAATCATCTCATTCAAATAGCTGCTGAGCAGATGAAGGGCACAGAAGGAATAGGTTTGACTGCACTGAGTGCCTGCAGTGACAGAGGCTCAGTGTCTACCACGACAGAGACGGACTCGGCGCGCTCTTGGATGCCATGATCTGAAAAGAGGCCACCACTGCTGCAGCTACATCCCAGGACTGCACAGGGGAGGCAGGCGTAGCTCATGCACAAGGACACACACACGCACATGCATGCCTGCAAAGGTGTCGGTGTACACAGCCATACTAAGCTCACAACACGAACGCTTCACATTGAATATTGTTTCCAAAAAGAAGCGTGGGATTCAGACATTCATGAGAGGGAGCCTCTGGCAGAGGTGAAAAGACCGGCAGGGGGCGAGAGGCGGGAGTCAAGACTGTCCATCGGTCGGCGTAAGAGTTCCTCCACGTGCCTGGCCACATCCATGGTCTCATCCAGGTCGAATTCTCCATCCTGGTCAAGGACAGGGTCAGGGCTGGTAAAGAGAGGGGGATGTCAGAGGGAGCTGGCATTTCTCACAGCCTCAGGCTCCCTGGGGACAGCCTCCAGCCTGCTCTCCACTCAAACTCGTCTCATGAGAACAGGACCAGTTCTGGCTGGATGCCCCCACCCCACCCTGAGCTGGGTAGCAGTCAGCCCACTGGCTTCTGCAGACCCCCACTCTCTTCCCATCTCTTGCTAACTCACTGAATAATCTTAGGGAATTCATTTCCCCTCTCCCTGTCCTCATCTGTAAAACCAGGTGACTGACACAGTGGGCTCTGCCCACCTGCAATTATGCTCAGCTGCGTGGTAGGCACCGCCCCGTTCACTGAGCACCTAGAACGGCTGAGCCTTTTCACTGAGCACCTAGAACGGCTGAGCCTACTGAGCACATGACTTCAATGTTTACAGCCACCTGGAGAGTGGGTATTGACCCCATTTTATAGACGAGGAAACAAGGCCATGTCAGGAAGCTTGCTCTGGGCCACCTGGCTGGGAGGTGATGGACTCCGGATTGGAACCTGGGATCTTCAGTGGTCCCACTGGAACGTGGTACCTCCCAGACATCCAGCCCTGGCCATCCACAGTGAGGAAGGGAATTAATTCTCTACCTTGTTCCCACCAGACTCTTAAGAACAACCACCCCATTCATAGCTACCCTGTATCAAGCCCTTCCAAGCCCCTCCCTGTGGAAATGCTTCACCCACAGTGTCTCATTTTAATGCTCCTCCTGTTCTCATGAGGCAAGCATTCTTGCCTCCGTTTTACACGTAAGGAAACTTGAGCTTCAGAGAGGCTCAATCATTTTCCCAAGATTGCACAGTTGGTACTAGAGTGAGGACTGGACCCTGCTATGTCTAGCTTCAAAATGCTCCGTCTTCCTGGCTGATCTCACTCCTCCTGGACCGGGGCTTAACCAGAGCTCTGGATTCCTTTGCCCACCAGCCCTCCAGGGGTCCAGCCTGGGGCCAAGCCCCCAGTTCTTCCCCTGCGGACCCCCATGAGAACGCCACCTACTTCTGTGGGTACATGTTATAGTGAGCCTGGGGGCACACAGCGGGGGAGGGGGCCTGGTCCATGTACGTGGCGCTGCCGCTCCCGGCATCTGCAGATGCGTTCACAAACCTGCAGAAGGAAGAGAACAGCTTCAGCCGCCAGGGAGGCCGGGGCAGCTGACGGGGAGGGGACCGAGGGGCATGTTTGTCTTTCTCGGGGTGCAGAAGGACAAAGTGCCCACTTGGCCCTGGAGCTCCAGCTACAGGAGTGGGCACTCGGGTACTGGCACAGCGTGACCAAGCCCAGGTCCCTCCCCAGGGCTGAGACAGGTTTCCTGGGGGAGCAGAAAGCTGGGCCCAGGATCAGGGTGGGAGGCAGGGTCTGGGGAAGGAGGAAAGAGGTAGAAGGAGGGCCAGAGCCACCTGGCCACTTACTCAGGGACCACTTGCTTGATCTGTGGCTTCACGTATCCATCAACAGCTTTAGCTGCCAAGGGGAGAACCGCAGTGAGAACCAAAGTCTCTGGGAACTCCCAAGTGGGGTAGAAGTCCATGCCCCATGCAGTCTCCCTCCTGCCCACATCACCTTGTGGTCTCAGCTGGGATGAGCGTTCCCAAGGGCCCCCAGTAAACACCAGCTGATGAATCCTGCCTGAGGGTCACTGAGACCCCTGGCTTGAATCCCATCCCTTCTCCTGGTTCCTTTTCTGGCCATTTGCTTTCCCTCTCCCTGCCCCCACCCGTCAAAGAAAGAGAATGAACAAGCAAACCCAACCAATGGATTTGGGGCAGCTGGAAGAAAAGAGACTTCTCCCTTTTGCTGCCTGCACTCCACTCGGGGGAAGGTTTGTGAGCAGGGTGTGGAGACAGCAGCTGGTGAGGTGGGGAGCAGAGCACTATCTGTGGGCTCGAATGATCCCGGCCACTCCCTACAGCACTGCCACCCTTTCCTCGGAGTGTGCAGAAGTGAGAATCCATGCAGCTTTCACTTTGCAGAGAAGACAGCTGGGACAGGTTTGTCGTTCCCTCTCGTTTGTGAGCCCTGAAGTCCTCTCCGTCACCCCATGGGCCAAAACCCACAGGGGACATGGCCCCTGGGCTCCTCCTGGGGAGTCCCCACGGCGCAGCCCAAGGCTTTGTCTATGGGCTGGGGAAGAGCCCGGGGGAGTCAGCCGGCAGGGTCCTGGGGCAGTACCCACCCAGCACTGGAGTGTAGTACTTGGAGAAGACCTCATCCTTGGGGCGGTCAGGAAACACATAGATGAGATAGCTCAGGTCCCCCAGCCGGTCAGCCAGGGACCTGATGGAGAAATCCCGTGTGGTGAATGGTTTCAGGTTCCACAGGTTGCGTTCCGCTGTGAAAAGAACAACCTCATTCTCATAATCCACCAGCAAGCAGGAGGAGGACCAAGGTTGTGGGGCTTTAAGGCAGGCTTGCAAGAGAAATATGGGCTTTTATATACGAGCTTGCGCTGCAACCCCAGCCTGTAGGGAAGAAAGCCGATGCAGGATGTTCTACTCAGCAAACCAGATGAGCAGATACCAACAAGGCTGGGTTGTGGCAGAGCGGGGAGAGCTGAAGCTGCAGGAGAACTCGCCCAACCGTCCTGGAGTCTATGGGGCTGGGGACTTCAGGTTCTCCAGAATGGAAAACGATAGAAAGGGAATTTCCAAGCCACAGCCCTCTCATACTAAGCTTCCCACTGGGTACCTTCTAAGGACACAAGCCCGATGCGGAGGGCGGGGGGAGGGGGCAAGGGAACAGGAGACTGGGCCTTGGGGCTGGAGTGTGGGCAAAGCGGGCACTCACGGGAGTCAAACTTCCAGGCAATGGTGATACCCCCAATTTCTGAGTCACTAAAGCGCAACAAGAAGGTCCCATCGGGCTTGTTGATGAGCAGGTCGTGGGCCTGTTGCTTATTCACAAAACCTAGAATGGCCCTGGGTGCATGGAGCATTGAGCGTCACCACTGGGCCACAGCCACAGTCCCTCTGTGCCCACTGACCCTGTGGCCCCCGTTCCTTACCCATCATTCCAGTGGGGCTTGTGGTGCTTCTTCAACACCTCCATCACCCCGTCAAACCACTGCCAGAAGGTGTAGTTCCAGCCCGGCAAGTTCTCCTGAGGGCCCAGGAACCCCCGAGTCAGGGCTGGTGCCCCAGGTCACAGGTAGCCCACAAAAGTCAGGGCCCTCCTGCTCCCACCCAGCCCTCTCCCAGTTCTTCACCCCTGCTTGCCACCACACTCCAGCAGACCATAAAGTGACACAGCCCCCAACTTGTACCCTAGGGACCCAGAGAGGAAACTTGCTTCTAAGACACTAGGGTCCAAGACTAGCCCAAGGGTGGGAGTAAGAGGTGTAGAAAATACTCCAGGCTGCCCGGGCGCGGTGGCTCAAGCCTGTAATCCCACCACTTTGGGAGGCTGAGACGGGTGGATCACGAGGTCAGGAGATCACGACCATCCTGGCTAACACGGTGAAACCTCGTCTCTACTAAAAAAATACAAAAAAAAAAAAAAAAAAACTAGCCAGGCGAGGTGGCGGGCACCTGTAGTCCCAGCTACTCTGGAGGCTGAGGCAGGAGAATGGCGTGAACCCGGGAGGCAGAGCTTGCAGTGAGCTGAGATCCAGCCGCCGCACTCCAGCCTGGGTGACAGAGCGAGACTCATCTCAAAAAAAAAAAAAAAAAAAAAAGAAAAGAAAATAATCCAGGCTGGATGGGGCCTCCAAAGTCATCCCCTCATTTTATAGGTGGGGAAACTGAGGCACAGAGAATGGATGGGTCTTCAAAAATTAGTGAGGAAAGAGGCAGAAGCAGGGCCAGAGCCATAGGCGTGGTGGCTCACGCCTGTAATCCCAGCACTTTGGGAGGCCAAGGTGGGCGGATCACCTGAGGTCAGGAGTTCGAGACCAGTCTGGCCAACATGGTGAAACCCCGTCTCTACTAAAAATACAAAAATTAGCCCAGCATAGTGGTGGACGCCTATAATTCCAGCTACTCAGGAGGCTGAGGCACAAGAATCACTTGAATCCAGAAGGCAGAGGTTGCAGTAAGCACTCCAGCCTGGGTGACAGAGTGAGACTCTGTCTGTGAAAAAAAAAAGAGAAAATTAGCAAACACATCTAGGCCCAGAACCCAAGGATCCCGACTCCCAGCCCTGGGGCCCTCCGTCATCTCACTCTGGCTTCATCACTGAGCACAATTCCTATAGCCCCTGCCTGCATTTCCTGAGGCTAGGGGCCCCCATCTCTCCTGGTTGTAGGAGAGGGTAGTTGGGGGTGGAGAGTGGGGTGCTAGACCAGGCAGTAACCTGTGAGGCAGAGGAGCGACAGACCCCCGTAGGCCCTGGTGGACGGCTGGTGGCCGGGCCCCTACCCTGTTGAACTGGGACCAGGACACGGACAGGCCGCTGTAGTCCTCCAGGTGGCTGCTGCTGTTGTTGAAGAGTTTCTGCGCCAGGAACACAAGGTTCTCCTTGGTCAGGCCCCGGTTGCTCTGCACTTCGGCCTTGAATTTCATGTTGAGCGCCTCACACAGCTGTGGCCACAGCACTTTGTCAGGCACGGCAAATGGCACCCTGCCCTGAGAGGGAGAGAAGAGAGGGGAAAAGGTAGATTAAGGGAGTTGGAAATGTTCACACACACACGAGATACACAGACACTAAGAGACAGCGGAGACTGAGACAGATCCAGAAAGGTGACACAAATGCAAGGGTAAGAAATGCGGTGGCTTTTATACACTAGCTTGCGCTGCAACCCCAGCCTGCAGGGAAGAAAGCTGATGCAGGGGGTGGGGGCACAGAGGACAGACAGCAAGGACCCAAGCCATCTGCCAAAGGAGGATCCCAGACCAGGATCCAAAGACCAAACTCATAGACCTCACAGACCCCAGTCCAGGAACCTGGAACCCAGACAGAGTACCAAGGCCATGGCCAAAGGCAGGCGCCCAGCACCCCAGCCCTTCTGGCCTCACCTCACCTCTGGGCTGGCCCTGGGGTGGGGCTGACCCCAGGCAAGTCCTAGGGCCCGGGGGGTGGGGGGGCTGGGGTAGGGCTCCCACGGGGACTCACCGGCTCAGCAAAGGCGTTGTCCCACAGCACGGTGGCCGTGGCATTGTGGTCCTGGCTGCCATGGACGATGACGACCACAGGTAGAGAGAGAGTCTACAGGAGTCAGAGGAACCCAAGTTGATGGGGCGTGACCACCATGTGCCCTCTGCTTAAGCAATGTGCTCCATCTTTTTTTTTAATGCTTTTTTTTTTTTTTAATCCATTGTTTCACTCTTGTTGCCCAGGCTGGAGTACAATGGTGCAGTCTCGGCTCACCACAACCTCTGCCTCCCAGGTTCAAGCGATTCTCCTGCCTCAGCTTCTCATGTAGCTGGGATTACAGGCATGCGTCACCACACCTGGCTAATTTTGTATCTTTAGTACAGACAGGGTTTTTCCACGTTGGTCTGGCTGGTCTTAAACCCCCGACCTCAGGTGATCCACCTGCCTTGGCATCCCAAAGTGCTGGGATTACAGGCATGAGCCACCACGTGTGGCCGCAATCCACTTTATTTTTTCTCGAGACAGGGTGTCGCTCTGTCATCCAGACTGGAGGGCAATGGTGCAATCACAGCTCACTGCAGCCTTGACCTCCTGGGCTCAAGTGATCCTCCTGCCTCAGCCTCCAGAATAGCTGGGACTATAGGTGCATGCCACCATGCCTGACTTTTTTTTTTTTTGTAGATACAGGTTCTCACTATGCTGCCCAGGCTAATCTTGAACTCCTGGACTCAAGCAATCCTCCCTCTTCTGCCTCCCAAAATGCTGGAATTACAGGTGAGAGCCACCACACCTGGTCCCAACCCACTTTCCTCACCCACAGTTCCAAACACAAACCCCTCCCAACAAAACGTAGGCACAAGCAAACAAACAAAAACTACAACCAATTCTTCTTAGGCCATTGCCTAAATTGTCTGGGTTAGTCCCAGATTATAACCTAGCAAACAGGTACCCACAGAGTCAAAGCAGGCTGTCCGGTGGCAATGCAGCCAGGAGTCCCAAGGCAGGCCCCTCCACCTCCTGGGTGAACTGCAGCAGTTGGGGCAGGAGGGCTGGGGGCCTCACCTTCACTTGGAACACAAGCTCATTGCTGCCAACACTGAACTGAGACTCAAACAAGACTGTGAACTTCTCCTCTGTCACGGACTCTGCACCCCGCCGGTCAGCACGCTTGATCCTCTTCAGTGACTGCAGGGTGGGAGGTGACAGGGGAACAGGGAGACTGCGGCTGCTTACAAGGACTCGGCTCTGGGCAGATCTGCCCTCTGAGGGTGGGCCCTGTCCTCACCATGTTCCTGAAGTGGGCGCTGAGGGTGCCCGTGGCTTGGTGGTACTCCATCACGCAGCAGTTGTTCAGGATCTCACCACTGCACTCGCTGCAATGGAGAGGGGAGTCCCAGCTCTACACAGGCCCCAGGCCAGGAGCATGGTCCTGTCCACACCTTGGGCTGGGGTCTTCACTCAGTTCAGCCCTGCCAAAAGCCCCTGCCCCCATCCCCTAAGAGTGTTTCTTGGCATCTTTCTGGGTTGACTTCTCCATCAACCTGGTGCCCAGCACCCAAGGCAAGGTCTCCAATGGTGAGGTCTGGATCTATTATTAGAAATTCCTCAGATACAAAGATTGATGTGAGGGGCTTTGGGGACTTCCAGTAGCTTCTAATGCACTTAAGATAAAAACCACAACCACAGTCTATGAGTATCCTTATGTTTAACACCTACCCACCTCCCTGGCCTCACTGAACTCCTCTCCCCTCACTCAGGACACGCAAGCCCCATTGGCCCTGGCTGTCTGCTGAACATGCCAGGCTTGGACATTGGCCCTTGCTCTTCCTGTCACCCCAACCACTCTTAGCCTTCTCCTCCTTCAGGTCTCAGCCCAGATAGCTCCCCAGAAAGGCCTTCCTGGACCACTTATCTGGTGAAGCTTACCAGGCTGACCTTCCCTCACCCCCGCCTTTAACACATCTCCAATGCTAGCAGATTGCTCTTTCTTCTCTTTTTGGAGACAGAGCTTTGCTCTTTTTGCCCGGGCTGGAGTGCAATGGTGCAATCTCGGCTCACTGCAACCTCCACCTCCCAGGTTCAAGTGATTCTACTGCCTCAGCCTCCCAAATAGCTGGGATTACAGGCACGTGCAACCACACCTGGCTAATTTTTGTATTTTTAGTTGAGATTGGGTTTTGCCATGTTACCCATGCTGGTTTCGAACTCCTGACCTCAAATGATCCTCCCACCTTGGCCTCCCAAAGTGCTGGGATTACAGGCGTGAGCCACCGCGCCCAGCCTAGATTGCTCTGTCTTAACTTCTTTTCCACTGTCTGTCATTGGGTTGGCCCTGCCTGATCTTTTAAAGTGTATTTTCATCAGTCTCCCCAGCTGCAGTGCAAGCTCAAAGGCAGTGAGATCATTTGTCTTCATCTTCACCCCAGATCACATGGTAGGAAATCAGTAAAGTTTTTTTGTTTTTGTTTTTTTGTTTTGTTTTGAGACAGAGTCTTGCTCTTGTTGCCCAGGCTGGAGTGCAATGGTACGATCTTGGCTCACTGCAACCTCCACTTCCTGGGTTCGAGCAATTCTCCTACCTCAGCCTCCCAAGTAGCTAGGATTACAGGCGTCCACCACCACGCCGGGCTAATTTTTATATTTTTAGTAGAGACGGGGTTTCACCATGTTGGTCAGGCAGGTTATGAACTCCTGACCTCATGATCCGCCCGCCTCGGCCTCCCAAAGTGCTGGAATTACAGGCATGAGCCACTGTGCCCGGCCTTCTTTTTTTGAAACAGAGCCTCGCTTTGTCGCTCAGGCTGGAGTGCAGTGGCACAATCTTGGCTCACTGCCACCTCTGCCTCCTGGGTTCAAGTGATTTTCTTGCCTCAGAGTAGTTGGTAGTTGGGACTAGAGGTCCAAGTAGCTGGAGCTACAGGTGTATGTCACCAAGCCCGGCTAATTTTTGTATTTTAGTAGAGACAGGGTTCACCATGTTGGCCAGGCTGGTCTCGAACTCCAGGCCTCAAGTGATCTACCCGCCTCCACTTCCCAAAGTGCTGGGATTATAGGCGTGAGTCACCTCGCCCAGCCTCAGTAAACATTTTTAACTGGATGACAGGGGATGGGGCCATGTCTTCCACATCACTCATTCACTCACTCATTCATTCACCCTCTGCATATGTTGTGGGTGGCCTGCCCTGACACTGGACACTACCTCCCCACTCTGCCACACACAGCCTCTCTGTACTCTTCCCTCAGGACGCGGCACATGGGCTCTGCCTGAAAGTCCTCTCTCTGCTACTTCCCTCCCTATCACTAGCTACCTCTAATTCCACCAGGAGCCTAAGACTGTCATTTCTTTACTCCTGCATCAAGACCCCCTTTCTCAGTGCCCTACACGTCCCCCTGCCACATGGCTACACCATCAGGCATTTCCCAGCATCTGTTGCCTGCTCTGCTGGTCAAGGCGCTGAGCAAGGAGACAGCCCAATTCTGTTGGGATCACAGTTTCGTCCTCGGTGCGTAGCACAGGTTCTAGAACACGGCTGCAACACCATACTTGGTGTGATTTTTTTCGAGACAGGGTCTCACTCTGTTGCCCAGGCTAGAATGCCATGGCGCAATCATACCTCACTGTAGTATCAAATTCCCAGGCTCAAGCGATCCTACCACCTCAGCCTCCTGAAGAGCTGGGACTACAGGTGCGTGCACCACCATGCCCAGCTAATTTTAAAATTTTTTGTAGAGATGAGGGTCTCCCTGTGTTGTCCAATTCAAACTTTTGGGCTCAAGTGATCCTCCCACCTTGGCCTCCCAAAGTGCGGGGATTACAGGGGTGAGCCACCGCATCTAGCCTAGCACCATGCTTGTTGCAGGAACCGGGATGGTCTCTGAGTAGGAGGAGGGCAGTGTACCATCTGTCCAGATTTAATGATGGTTTGACATGATTGAATTTACAATGGTGTGAAGCAACACACTTTCAGGAGAAAGTGGTATGACAGTCTCTCACAATGCTGGGCAGTGGCAGTGAGCCTCAGCTCTCTGGCAGCCACGCCATCCCCAGGGTAAAGAACTGATACTCGGCTGGGCGTGGTGGCTCACGCCTGTCAACGCAGCACTTTGGGAGGCTGAGATGGGAAGACTGCATGAGTCCAGGAGTTCGAGACCAGCCTGGGCAACATGGTAAACTAGGGGACAAGACATGGCTGGATGCAAGGACAAAGAGAGGGGGTGCAGGTCCCCCACACCTAAGTCTGGGCAGGGGAAGGGAGAGGCACAATTACTTGCGTGTGTTCTCGTTCTTGAGCAGAGACTTGGCCTGCTGCTCACTGATGATGGTGGCCTTCACCTGGGGCGGGTTCATGTGCACGTTCAGCTTCCCGCCCACCAGCAGGCGCACGGTGGCTGCAAACTTGGTCTGGGTCTTCAGGACCTGAGGAGGCTGCTTCTCAATGATGAATGTGCTGCAGGGGACACAGGGACAGACGTACGATGAGGGGTTGGCGCAGGGGAAAGGGCTCTCAGTCCTCCTGTGGTGGGGGTGGGTCTGCCTCCCGCGGGGCTCAGGAGGTGAAAAGCACGGACACAGCCTCTGTTCCTGGGGAAGCCATGAGAGTCCAGGGAAAGGATGGAGAGGGGAGTGACATAACACAGCAGCTGGCATGGGCTGCGGCCCAAGGGCATCTCTTGCAGTGTCCACAGGAGAAACCAGGCAAGGGCAGCACCCAGCAGCCACAGCAACTGGAGACGGAGTGGGGAGGGATGACAGGCACAAAGCGAATCTGCTGGTCTGGAAGGCACCTGCGGCCCCCCACACGCAGTCTGGAGCTGCCCCAAGCTCCTGGGCATGGCCAACAGGCAGCAGTCACCTGGTCACCAGGGCTGAGATGATGTCCGTGATGGTGGCGTTGACCTCAGCCAGCATCTTCTCCACTGGGCCAGGGATGGGCAGCTGCTGGCAGAGGTGCTCAGCCCTGCGGATCTGCTGCCGGTTCTGCCAGATGATCTCGGCCAACTTCTCACACCTGCACGGAAGCCCCAAGGCCAACAGGAGGACAATGGCTTCTTCGCACAGACGCCAGGCCCCAAGACACAGCTCCCCCTCCCGCAGGAAGGCTCTGTGCTTTCACCACACCTCCCACCCATGGGAAGAGCAGAGCTCCCTGCCTCCCAGAATTAGAAATGTACACAGGAGGGGCGACCCTGACTAGGCCCAAACAGCCCGAGCATCACCCCACACCCCTGAGCTCTCTCCCACCCCCAGGACAGCAGCCCCCTTCCTGGGGGAGGTGCACAGGATGGGGGACCAAAGTCTGATTCAGGAACCAGGCCCCCTGGAGAAACAAGAGCTGTCCCAGGATGGAGGGGGCCTGCTGCAGGAGCCAGCACAGGAGGCAGAAGCAGCCAGGGTCCCCACCAGCCCCTCCTGCCCTGCCCTCTGGCCGCCCCACACCATTACCAGGACTGTAGCACGTCCAGGCTGCCCTCGGGGGGCCCGCCGTTCCCGGCCAGCTGCTGCCGCCGCTTCCACTGGATCAGCTCGTCATCTAGGATGATGGTCTGCTGCTTCCGCAGCAGCTGCAGGGTCTTCTGGTGCTTCTCGGCCAGCTCCTGAGGGAAGGGAGGACAGCAGCCCCTTCTGGCCTCCCAGAGAACACTGCGGGGCCTCGCTGGGAAATGGCAGGGCAGGTCCGAGCTGCTCTGCCTCGCATGGCCCCCAGGAAAAAATGCTTCCTGCCTCCCCAGGTTCTGCTCTCATCTGGGTCCTAACCCTCCCTTGGGTCGCCAGAGACTGACTTCATGGCACCCATGCCCAGGAGAAGGCCAGGACCCCACTCACCACGCGGTACTGCTGCAGCGTCTGTGCCTCGCGCTGCAGCCACGCCTCCAGGGACACCTGCTTCTGCCGGAGGGCCGTCTCCCGGCTCAGACGCTCCTGGGGGCTCAGCTGGGCCAGCGGGCCAAACTGAGCTAGAGGAAGGGATAGGAAACCATGACCGTCACCTCCCAGTGTCCAACAGGAGGCCCAGGGAAGCGCACTCACCCGTTCTGGAGCGAGACCCTCCCAGGCTCAGATACTGCATCAAGGGCAAGTCGGAGTTCCTGACAGACAGACAGCGGGGCCAAGATGAATGGGCGCCTCAGGAGGTGCCTCTGGGCCCTGCTCGCCGGCCTCCTGACTCTGAGCGTCCCCTCTGGGGGCACACGGGTGCTGGGGCAGCTGGGGAAGAGGCCCGCCTGTCTGCTGCCCACCTGCCGCACAGAGCTGCCAGCCCTCTTCTCACAGCCCGGCATTGGTCTAGGCTGTCTGGGGTGCAAGTGTGCCCGTGCCCAGGGTGAACCTGGGCAAATCACTTTCTGTGCCTTGGCTTCTCCACATGTAAAACGGGAGATTCTTGGCACCTGCCTCAGTGGGGCGCTTGAAGATTAAATACATGAGGACATGGAAGATGCCAGACAGCTTCCTGGCATGGGTGAGCTCTGTGTGAGGTTCGTCCTTCTTGGTTAATGGGGAACAGGACAGAGAGAAGAGGTGACAAGACAAGCAGTTGCTCGGCCCCATCCCTCCCACAGCAAGGCCTCCTCAGGGGCCCCCGGCCCCGGCCGCTCTGTCTCGTCCCTGAGCACAGCAGTCCCCCCTCAGGGGAGGATGAGATTCTCGAGGGGCCGGAAGGGGCCCAGCGTGTTTGTCCAGGTTGGCTCACTGTGAGCCCAGCCGACCAACCAGGGGAGACAGACAGACAGACAGCAGAGGAGAGCACGTCCAGGGCCACTGGGGATGCAGAGCCACCAAGATTCTCTCAGGAAAGGGAGGCCGGAGGGAGGTGGCTTTTCTCCACACCATCTGTGAGGAGTCATCGATGGTGGGACAGGGAGTAAGTCAGGCCTCACTACCTTTTAAAAAGTATCCATTGGCCGGGCGCGGTGGCTCAAGCCTATAATCCCAGCACTTTGGGAGGCCGAGACGGGCGGATCACGAGGTCAGGAGATCGAGACCATCCTGGCTAACACGGTGAAACCCCGTCTCTACTAAAAAATACAAAAAACTAGCCGGGCGAGGTGGCGGGCGCCTGTAGTCCCAGCTACTCGGGAGGCTGAGGCAGGAGAATGGCGTAAACCTGGGAGGCGGAGCTTGCAGTGAGCTGAGATCCGGCCACTGCACCCCAGCCTGGGCGGCAGAGCAAGACTCCGTCTCAAAAAAAAAAAAAAAAAAAAGTATCCATCATGGGGCCGGGAGCGGTGGCTCACGCCTGTAATCCCAGCACTTTGGGAGGCCGAGGTGGGCAGATCACGAGGTCAGGAGATTGAGACCATCCTGGCTAACATGGTGAAACCCCGTCTCTACTAAAAATACAAAAAATTAGCTGGGCGCGGTGGCGGGCACCTGTAGCCCCAGCTACTAGGGAGGCTGAGGCAGGAGAATGGTGTGAACCCGGGAGGTGGAGCTTGCAGTGAGCTGAGATCGGGCCACTGCACTCCAGCCTGGGCGACACAAGCGAGACTGTCTCAAAAAAAAAAAGTATCCATCATGTGGCCAGGTGTGGTGGCTCAAGCATGTAATCCCAGCACTTTGGGAGGCTGAGGCAGGCGGATCACTTGAGGTCAAGAGTTCGAGACCAGCCTGGCCAACATGGCAAGACCCTGTCTCTACTAAAAATACAAAAATTAGCTGGGCATGGTGGCACATGCCTGTAATCCCAACTACTTAGGAGGCCCAGGCAGGAGAATTGCTTGAACCTGGGGGGTAAAGGTTGCAGTGAGCCGAGAGCACCACTGCATTCCAGCCAAGGAGAAGCAAGACTGCATCTCAAAAAAAAAAAAAAACAAAAAGTATCCATTATGAAATAGGTAAGACACAGGGAACATGGAACACAGGAGCACCTGTGTATCAATAACCCAGCCTAAGAAACTAGACATGTCCACAGTTACAGCCACAACTAGCAGACCCACCCCACCCTCCCAACAACAGCCCCTCTCCACCACCCTGGGACTATTAATCCCTTCCCATCTCCTTCTCAACAGCCCAGCGTCCTTGCTTGAGCTGAGTCAGAAGATGCATCAGCATGTCTCAGTCGAGCTCCTGGCTGGCCCCTGAGGGTCATGTCACCCTGACCCCAGCCCTGCCCCATGGGATGCACAAGCTGGGACAGACAAAAGCAACTCTATGTAGCCACGAACAGCCCAGAGTTAGAACTCAGAAATATGGCTCCAATCTCACTCAGGTATCGAGCAGGAAGAGGATCATCCAGGCACGGACAGATCCGAGGCGTCTGCACGGCTACCTCGGGAATCCTGCCCAGCCACAGGGAGGGTGGTGGTGATCCCAACACCTGGGCCCAGCCTTCCTATGCAAGGGACCCACTTAGGTCTCTCCTGGAAATTTGCAGAAGCTTTTGGGAAGGAGGCCAGGGAGACAGGAAGCAATTTCCCTACTCCACTGGAGGTAGCTGAGCCTTCCCTGGCAAAAGCGGATCAACAGTCTGTGTTTCTGCTGAGTGAACTTGACAAATGGGACTGAGAAGACACTGCATGATGGATCCAAACCTAATCCACCACCACACACAGGAAGCAGAAAAGTCAGGCACGGGATCAGAAATACTGTCGCCAGTCTAAGGACTTGGGTAGGAATAACAGCCCCAAATCTTCCGTTTCCATTCTCAGAAGGAGCTGCCCTTCTTCTGGGGTCAGTCTGGGATAGATTCAGATGAGGGGAAGTTCTCTTAGAATTATCCTGCCAGGGCTGGGCGCGGTGGCTCACGCCTGTAATCCCAGCACTTTGTGAGGCCGAGGCGGGCGGATCACGAGGTCAGGAGATCAAGACCATCCTGGCTAACACGGTGAAACCCCGTCTCTACAAAAAATGCAAAAGATTAGCTGGGCGTGGCGGCGGGCGCCTGCAGTCCCAGCTACTTGGGAGGCTGAGGCAGGAGAATAGCATGAACCCGGGAGGCGGAGCTTGCAGTGAGCCCAGATCGCGCCACTGCACTCCAGCCTGGGCGACTGAGTGAGACTCCGTCTCAAAAAAAAAAAAAAAAGAATTATCCTGCCAGTATTGGCTGGGCTCAGTGGCTCATGCCTATAATCCTAGCACTTTGGGAGGCTGAGGCGGGCAGATCGCTTGAGGCCAGAGGTTGAGACCAGCCTGGCCAACATGGCAAAACCCCACATCTACTAAAACTACAAAAAAACAACAACAACAACAAAAAAATTAGCCAGGCGTGGTAGTACATGTCTGTAGTCCTAGTTACTCAGGAGGGTGAAGCATGAGAAGAGTTTGAACGTGAGAGGCAGAGGTCGCAGTGAGCTGAGATCATGCCACTGCACTCCAGCGTGGGCAATAATTAATTAATAAATAAATAAATAAATAAATATTTAGAATTATCCTGCAAGTATTTACATAATAGCTACAACATTCAGGCACTGAGCTGGTCTCAGTATACAAAAAGCACTGACAGTGCAGGGTTAGGAAGAGAGCTTAAATAGTTACAATAGAATTCTAAAAAAATTAGCCGGGCATGGTGGCCTGCACCTGTAGTCCCAGCTACTTGGGAAACTGAGGCATGAGAATTGCTTGAACCTGGGAGGCAGAGGCTGCAGTGAGCCGAAATCGTGCCACTGTGCTCCAGCCTGGGTGACAGAGCAAGACTGTCTCAAAAAGGCCGGGCGCGGTGGCTCAAGCCTGTAATCCCAGCACTTTGGGAGGCCGAGACGGGCGGATCACGAGGTCAGGAGATCGAGACCATCCTGGCTAACACAGTGAAACCCCGTCTCTACTAAAAATACAAAAACTTAGCCGGGCGAGGTGGCAGGCGCCTGTAGTCCCAGCTACTCGGGAGGCTGAGGCAGGAGAATGGCGTGAACCCGGGAGGCGGAGCTCGCAGTGAGCTGAGATCCGGCCACTGCACTCCAGCCTGGGTGACAGAGCGAGACTCCGTCTCAAAAAAAAAAAAAAAAAAAGACTGTCTCAAAAAAAAAAAAAAAAAAAGAAAAGAAAAGAAGAAAGATCTAAAATCAATGACTTAAGGTCTACCTTAAGAAACCAGATTAAAAAGAGTAAAGGAAAAAGCAGTTTGATGCCCCTTGTTCTCACTAAGAAGGGGTGGTACATTTCTGGGGTCAGTCTGGAATGGGACATATTAATAGATGGACCACGTCCCATGACTCCTCAAATTGTACCTGGGGTTAATTCCTTCCAAGTTAATTTGATTTTTTTATTTCCCTATATCTTTATCATGGGAGCCATTGGCAAACTATGGACCTAGGACACAGGAGAATTTTCTTTTTTTTTTTTTTTTTTTTTTTTTTTTTTTTTTTTTTTGAGACGGAGTCTCGCTCTGTCGCCCAGGCTGGAGTGCAGTGGCGTGATCTCGGCTCACTACAAGCTCCGCCTCCCGGGTTCCGGCCATTCTCCTGCCTCAGCCTCCCGAGTAGCTGGGACTACAGGCGCCCACAACCGCGCCCGGCTAATTTTTTGTATTTTTAGTAGAGACGGGGTTTCACCGTGGTCTCGATCTCCTGACCTTGTGATCCGCCCGCCTCGGCCTCCCAAAGCGCTGGGATTACAGGCGTGAGCCACCGCGCCCGGCCCGAGAATTTTCTACTGTCACCTCTTCTCCCAGGCCCACATCCTATCCGTGAGGCTCAAGAAGGCCCACTCTGGAAGTTCCACTTCTCCCAGCCCGGTTCAACCAGAAGACTTCCAATCCAAGTCCTCCCTCTGGTTAGGGAGCACTGTTCATATTTACCTATTTATGTAGATATTTACAGAATATATACCATTAAGGAGAGAATATTGGTTAATAAAGTATAGGAATTTTACGATATATCTCTAGCTGAGATCCAGTTCTGTAACTTACAGACAACCTAGGCCAAGTTACTTGTTCTCTTTGAACCTCATTTTTACCAAAGGAAGGATAACACAACTGTTCACTTCATAGGATTGTTGAAAGGGTTGAATTAAATAATGTGTGCCAAGTGTGACCCACGGCAGGGGCTCAGTCACCGGGAGCCATTGCTTCTACCAGGCTTTGGGCAAAGTGCTGAGGAGATGGACACTGACCAAGCCCTACCCTCCAGGAGCCCATAGAATGTTCCTCACGCCCACCCTCAGGATGCACACTGTGCCTCCACCGCGCCTCACCTTGGATCCTCAGGCTCTCCTGGTACTGGATGATGAAGTACTCCTGAGTCTGCTGCAGCTTCTTCAGCTCATTCTCTGTGTCCTGCGTGACCAGTCGCAGCTCCTCAAATGTCTGGTTGATCTGAAGGTGTTTCTGGGACATGGCGTCAACCAGGATCCCAGCCGGAGAACTGCACTGGAGACAGACGGAGTGGAAATAACTCGGGGAAAAGAGGATGGGAGGAAACACCAATACTACAGACACCAAACCCCAAACTAGGGCAAGAAGGGAGGGTCATTTGCATCAGAAGGAGTCATTTGCCAGAATTGGGATAGAAAAGGGAAAGACGGAGGAGAAACAGATGACCTGGCAGATAACAGCAGATAACGGCACCTTCAAAGTACAAATGTCTATGTCACAGCTGCCTCCACCAGAGTATCCAAACAGGGGCCATCTAATTTCCCTCCCAGGGACTAGAACTCAACACGTCCCAGGTGTCACCTGGGATTTCCCACTAATGATGATGACCCCTCGCTCTACATTTATTTGCTGACCCAATGCCGTGGACTGCAGTAGATCCTAGGGACACAGGGAAGAACAGGGCTCTGTAAACACACGTCATCTCACTTAAGACCCCCTTGTGATCAAAGGAAGAGGAAAGAGGTCGAACCTCTCACAGGCATCCTGGAGACCCCGAAATGAAGTTAGGGGAGAGGCATCAACAAGCTCTCCCTGGATCCAGCCATTCCTTCAGCACATTCAGGAGAATCGCTTGAACCCAGGAGTGGGAGGTTGCAGTGAGTCGAGATTGCACCACTGCACTCCAGCCTGGGCAACACAGCGAGACTCCGTCTCTCTCTCACACACACACACACACACACACACACACACACACACAAATAGAGAGAGTGGGGTAGAAACCAGGTCACAAAGGAAGGGAGCGCATGGCTGAAGGCGACCAAGTCCTCAGAGCCTTTCCAATGAACTGTTCTCAGAATAAAATCCAAACCCCTTCCCATGGTGTCTGCTGGCCATAGCCCTGCCTACCTCCATCTCCAGCTCCCTGGGAATGTGTGCTTTCTGTGTCTGCTCCTTGAACACACAGGCATGTTCCTGCCCTGGGGCCCTTGCACTTATTGTTCCAACAGTCTGGAACATTCTGGTATCAGATCCTCCTGAGGCAAAGCACTTTAACTGGTACCGTTGCAGAGGGGTCATCTCTGATGAGCCAATTCACAGTAATGCTGCTCCTGTCTGAAAGTGTGTTGTTCTTGTGTTTGCTTACGTGTTTCTGTCTGTCTCCCTGCACAAGGTTGTGAGGTTCCCAAGGGCTAGGACCTTGTCTTTCCTGTGTGCTACAGAATCCACAAGGCCTAGAACACCAGCAGTGTTCAGGAACAGCTTTATGGCTGGAGGAAGGAATGAGCTGCCAGACCATGACAACACCAGCACCGTGGACATGGATTTGTCAGTGAGGCTGAAGTCATATTTAGGTTTGCATGTAGCTCTGTGATGGCAACAGGTCACGGACATGGGGTCTGTGCTGGAAGACCCTTTGTGACCTGGTTTCTAACCCCTCTCTTTTTTTTTTTTTGAAACAGAGTCTTGCTCTGTTGCCCAGGCTGGAGTGCAGTGGTGCAATCTTGGCTCACTGCAACATCCCCCTCCTGGGTTCAAGCGATTCTCCTGCCTCAGCCTCCCAAGTAGCTAGGACTATAGGCGCCCGCCACCATGCCTAGCTCATTTTTGTATTTTTTAGTAGAGACCAGGTTTCACCATGTTGGCCAGGCTGGTCTTGAACTTCTGACCTCAGGTGATCCGCCCGCCTCAGCCTCCCAAAGTGCTGGGATTACAGGCGTGAGCCACCGCGCCTGGGTGTCGCTATCTATTTTTATCCATGGCAACCCCCCACTTGGTTCCTTCTCCCCAGTTACACTGACCAGTTACAAGTCTTCCAACGTGATAAGAAGATTCACGCCCTCCTGCTCTCACAGCTGCTGTCTTTTCACTAGAAAATTCATCCCTCCTCTCCTGCCTTTCTCCACTGTAGTTCAGACATGCCTGTCCTCAGGACGCTCCCCTGCCAGCCTGCCCCGATCTGAGTTGGGTGCTTTTTCCACGTAGGCCCGCTAAGCACTCAGCTCATCTCTAGAGAATCCATCGCTGCCAGAATTCCTTCCAGGCAGGAACCAGGGCTTTATGTGTTTCTCTGATGATAGCCCAGCATCAGATGTACAGTAAGACCTCAGTAAATGTCTGCTGAGTAAATCCTGAAATCGTGTCCACAACAATAAATAAATAATAGGCCGGGCACAGTGGCTCATGCCTGTAATCCCAGCACTTCTGGAGGCCGAGGCAGGTGGATCACTTGAAGTCAGGAATTCGAGACCAGCCTGGCCAACAGGGTGAAACCCTGTCTCTACTAAAAATACAAAAAGTAGCAGGGCATGGTGGTGGGTCCCTGTAATCCTAACTACTCCGGAGACTGAGGCATGAGAATCTCTTGAACCCAAGGGGCGGAGGTTGCAGTGAGCCGAGATCACACCACTGCTCTCCAGCCTGGATGATAGAGTAAGACTCAGTCTCAAAAATAAACAAACAAACAAATAAATAAATAAATAAATAAATAAATAAATAATATGACCTTTGCTCTGGTCACTGTTCTAAGATTTCTAACTGTTACGTCATGTTGTGAAATTCCTTTTGCTCTATTGCAGATAGTAGAGCACTGTGCCATTGTCCGTGTAGATGCCCAGTGCTCTTATTATTTCAGAACTGGGGAGATGCGTCCCCGTTACCCCTCCCAGGGCCTCACTTCTCTGAGCCTGCCTGTGTTAGTTCTTCTGACATGGATAGGTAGGATTGCTATCTCCATTTTACAAGAGTAGGAACAGGCTGGGCATGGTGGCTTACACCTGTAATCTCAGCACTTTGGGAGGCTGAGGCGGGTGGATCACGAGGTCAGGAGTTCAAGGCCAGCCTGGCCAACATGGTGAAATCTTGTCTCTACTAAAAGTACAAAAAAAATTAGCTGGGCATGGTGGTGGGCACCTCTAATCCCAGCTACTCGGGAGGCTGAGGCAAGATAATTGCTTGAACTTGGGAGGCGGAGGTTGCAGTGAGCAGAGATCGTGTCACTGCACTCCAGCCTAGGCAACAGAGCAAGACTCCGTCTCAGGGGAAAAAAAAACAGTAGGGGCCGGGCACAGTGGCTCACACCTGTAATCTCACTACTTTGGGAGGCCAAGGCGGGTGGATCACGAGGTCAGGAGATCGAAACCATCCTGGCTAACACAGTGAAACCCCATCTCTACTAACAATACAAAAAATTAACTGGGCATGGTGGTGGGCGCCTGTAGCCCCAGCTACTCGGGAGGCTGAGGCAGAAGAATGGCATGAACCTGGAAGGCGGAGCTTGCAGTGAGCCGAGATCCAGCCTGGGTGACAGAGCAAGACTCTGTGTCAAAAAGACAGAGAGGCAGAACGAACGAACGAACGAACGAACGAAAGAAAGAAAGAAAGAAAGAAAGAAAGAAAGAAAGAAAAAGAAAGAGAAAGAGAGAGAGAGAGAGACAGAGAAAGAAAGACAGTAGGAACAGAAGCTCAGAGAGATTAAGCAACTTGCTCAAGTCACACAGCTAGTTAAGTGGTAGAGCCAGGGACTGGACCTAGGGGGTCACTCCACCCTGGCGTGCAATGCTGCCACCTCTCACACTTGCCCACGTCCCTCATCTTCTTGGTGCTCTCCTCGTGCTGCTGTTTTCTAGAAACACAGTTGTTTCTGGAGAGAAAGGCATATGGAAGGACTTCTCAACACCCCTCCCCATCCCCAAGGGACACTCACATTGTTGGCTTCTCGGACGAGCCTCTGTTCATTGTACAGAATGTGCCGGATGCAGCGGACCAGCTCCATGGGGCAGCGGTCATACGTGTTCTGAAAGAATCCAACAGCAGCCTCCAGCAGCCAACCTCTGCTCCAGCCATGCCAGTCCCATGCCATGCCCAGCCCTTCCTCTCCTTCAGCCTCTGCCTCAGCTTTTCCCAGAAAGCCTCCCAGACACCTCTATCTTTCTGTTCCTCATCCTCATCTTCCCCTCCAACATCTTCATATCTGCTTTGGAGTGAATTAAAAACCCACAGTTTATGAAGCACTTTCCCCTTTTTTTTTTTTTTTTTGAGACGGAGTTTTGCTCTTGTTGCCCAGGCTAAAGGTGCAATGGCGTGATCTCAGTTCACCGCAACCTCTGCCTCCTGGGTTCAAGCGATTCTCCTGCCTCAGCCTCCCAAGTAGCTGGGATTACAAGCATGCACCACCATGCCAGATAATTTTGTATTTTAGTAGAGGCGGGGTTTCTCCACATTGGTCAGGCTGAACTCCCGACCTCAGGTGGCCCACCTGCCTCGGCCTCCCAAAGTGCTGGGATTACAGGCGTGAGCCACCGCGCCTGGTCTTATGAAGCACTTTCAATGTACCATCTCTTTTGACTCTAACACAGGGGTCCCCAACCCCTGGGCCATGGACTGGTACAGGTCCGTGGCCTGTTAGGAACTAGACCACACAGCAGGAGGTGAGTGGCAGTGAGCAAACAAATGACGCTTCATCTGATTTACAGCTGCTCCCTATTGCTCGCATTACAGCCTTAACTCCGCTTCCTGTCAGATCAGCAGTGGCACTGGATTCCCATAGGAATGCTAACCCTATCGTGAACTGCGCGTGCGAGGGATCTAGGTTATGCACTTCTTATGAGAATCTAATGCCTGATGATCTGTCACTGTCTCCCACCACCCCCAGATGGGACTGTCTAGTTGCAGGAAAAGCTCAGGGCTCCCACTGATCCTACATTGTGGTAAGTTGTATAATTATTTCATTACATAATACAATGTAATAATAATAGAAATAAAGTGCACAATAAATGTAATGCCCTTGAATCATCCCAAAACCACCTCCCTGCCCAATCCCGGTCCATGGAAAAATTGTCTTCCATGAAACCGGTCTCTGGTGCCAAAAAGTGGTGGGGGACCACTGCACTAACAGCATGGAAACCCTAGGACATAAGCAGAAACTATAATCCCCATTTCGCAGATGAGAAAACTGATACTGAGAGACATTATGTACTTGTCCAGATGCAACCAAGTGAGAAAGCAGATGACTCCAGACTCAGGACATCTGATGCCAAGGTCAAGGTACTTCCCACCACCCTGCCCCTGGCCTCCTATGTTGGTTCCCCTCAGGTTTCTCCTGTTTTTCCCCTCCTCTGGGATGAACCTGTATTTCCCTGGCACCCCGCTGTCTGTATTGAAGGGCTCTCTAGGAAACATCAGTGAGTTCCCATAAATGCTTGACTGTGATCACTACCCACACCCCTTTCCTGCTTCCACAAAAACTCCCTCTCTTCCTCCACACCCCTACTCCTCAAGTAAAGAAGAAGCTACATCTTATTTCTAAACCCTCAATTCAAAGCCCTTGTGTCCAGCTCTTGTCTCTGGGACAGCTCCTCTCTCACCTTGAAAAAAGCCCAAGAGGGAGGTCTGGTTGCCTCATTTCTAGAGTGCTGGTCTTCCCTTCTCCAACCCAGGAATCCTGACTCAGTCTCCCTCCATCCCTTCTGCTGCTTCCACAAGGCCAGTTCACCCATCTCCCTCTGTTGGCAACGAACACCTCCCACCCTTGCTTTGCAATATGCTAAAGAAATCTGACAGGTCTAATTTAGAAAGAGGGGGTGGGGGAAATCAAAGAAAACTTCCCAATAAGTTTGTGGTCACATGGTGAGTCAGTGGCCAGGCCAGGAAAAAACCCAGGGGTTCTGATGCTGGAACAAGATGATGCTGCCTCCCCGTAGGTGGCCCAGAGCCCACACCCACCTGGAGCTGCGTGGCGTAGTGCCCCAGCTTGATCTTCAGTAAAAACCCATCTTCCCCGACCTGGTGCTCCGCCTTCTTCTGCAGCTCCTGCACCAGGCCCTCCAGGAGCTGGGTGGCTTGGGCTCTGTCCTGGGGATTGTCCAAGTCAATGGCATCCCTTGGGGCGGGGCAGGAGAGAAAAATCTACTGTGGCACCTCCTTGGGCAAGGAGGTCAGAGACCCAGAATAAAGTGGAGACCCCAGGCTCATGACCGAGGGCACTCCAGGGCCCACAAGACTTGTTCCCAGCAGCTCCACAGACATCCGAGTCTAAAACCATTCTCTGTCCTCCCAGGCTTCCCCTTTCACAGGGACACCACCCCTTCCGCACAGAGAAGGACAGGCAGGACCAGAGTCACACCAAACCACCATAAGTAGAACTAGAGGCCAAAGGGCCTGGATGGTAGGGACCCTCTGAGGAGGGGCAGGGCGGGACGTGCCTACCATGGCTGGCTCTCAATCCACTGGGCCAAGTAGTGCCGGACCTCGATGGGGAAGTGCTGGCCGTACAGCACCTGCATCTGGCGCAGCGCATCTCCCTGCAGCTGCTGGGCCTGGATCCAGCCTGCCATGGCCGTTCACCTAGGGCGAGCCGAGCGCTGAAGTGCTCTCCTCTCCAGAGGCCAAGGAACCGGGCCTGCCCCTGGCCCTGCCATGCCTACCTATCCCTGGACCACGGTCAGGCCAGGCCCCTCCCTTCCCACAGACAGCTTTCTTGTTCGGGAACAGAGATGGAGGGCAGCCCATCCCCTCCAACGAGGAACCCGTTGAAGGGGAGGAGAAGGTACTCTGC
The DNA here is from genome assembly GCF_024542745.1 of Macaca thibetana thibetana. Classification (NCBI taxonomy): domain Eukaryota; kingdom Metazoa; phylum Chordata; class Mammalia; order Primates; family Cercopithecidae; genus Macaca; species Macaca thibetana. The sequence continues at coordinate 51,684,795 of NC_065593.1, read as the reverse complement.
AGAAGTAAGTGCCCTCCCCGTCTTCCTCTCCCCTTGCCCCACCGGAGCTTCCCCAGTGGGGGGTACGGCTAGAAAATGAAAGAGAAACTTGAAGGCGGGAGGCCCACAGGCCCTCTGGAGAGGGCTGCAAGGATCCCCCCAGCCTGCCTCGGGCCCAGTTTCTGGGAAGGGGAGATATTCCAACCCAAAGTTAGGCCAGCGCCGACAGCTCCCACTCGAAGGCTAGGGCTTTTCGGGCACGTGGCTGGGGCTGTTCAGGAGAGAGGGCTGGGGACTTGGGTGCTCCCCTTTTCAGCTGCTCCCCCAGTTGTGCACTAGTGTCTCCCCGGGTCCAGCCCGACAGTGCTCCCTCTACGATGCGTGCCAGGACAGCGCCCTCCCTGGCCACCGCCCTTCATCCCCGACCCCTGTCTCTCCTCCCTTGTCTGCGCTGTGCCAACTCCCTCGCGGTGCCCGGGACTGATCCCCGCGCTGCGCCCGGCCGTCGGGCTCCGGGTGTCGGAGGTGCCGGGGCGGCAGTCGAGTGTCCCCTCTCCGCGCGCCGCCCAGGACGCGCCACCGGGCCACCCACCTGGTGGGGCCGCGCCGTCTGGCAGCCGCGCCGGCTCTGCGCCCCGCGGCTCTCGCTCCCGGTCGGGGCTCCTTGCGGCGGCGGCAGCGGCGGCTGTTACTACAGGAAGGAGCGGAGAGCAGCGATTTCCTCCTCAAAGGTCAGCTGCCTGCGATAGACCATACACAGCGCGCGAGCCCGCGCCAGCACCCCTCCCAGCCCCGCTCGCTCCCTCCCTGCCTCCGCCCTTGGTCGCCGGCTCCCCTGCGAGTGCGCAACAGCGGCTGCCGTTCCGGCGGGCTGTAAGGCGGGGCGGCGCCGGGCGTGGGGGCTGCCCCGACGGCGGGGTCCCCCGGGAGTCCCAGCCGGCCCTCGGCAGCGGCTCCGAGGGAGCGTCCCGGAACCGGGGCGGGTCAGAATAGCCGGGGGAATGTGGTTGGTAGGGGGCGCTGGGAAATCCCGGGCTCTGGAAATCCCAAACCTGGGCCTCAGTTTTCTCATCCGCAAAAAGGGAGGAGGGAAGGGTGGACCAATTGGCGATGCCTTCCAGCTCTGACGAGTGTCATCTTTTGAGCCCCTAGATTAAAAAACAAATGTGTGGGGTGTGTGTCTTGGGGGCCACAGGTTTTGTGACCTCAGAGGCAAAACTGTAGGGAGGGGAAGGACTGGGGATTCTAGAGAAGCCCACCACCGCAGCACCTCCCTCCTTCTTTTACTCCCGCCATCTAAACTCAACCCTGACGGAGGAACTGGAAAGAACCTTGGCAGTCATGTGTTTCAGCCCTCCCCCTCTCCATAATTTGCAGGTAAGAAGTGGAAGTCCAGAGAGGGGAAGGGGCTTGCCCAGGGCCACCCAGGGCCACACAGTGGGCGCGTGACCTCACCAGCCGACTGTGATCCATAAACTAGCTAAAGCCCCCGTTCACCCAGCCTAGTTATTTATGAGGCTGGTTCTACCTTCAGAAAAGTCCAGGAAGGGACCGTCTTGAGTCCTCCCAACTTCGAAACTGCCTACAGGCCTTGCCACAGCAGTGAACATCCTGTCTACAGCCTCAGTCCCCCTCTCCAAGGGGCCCCTTCCCACGAGGCCCAAGGGGTTTGGTAAGGTCGGGCTGGACGCCTTCCATCCCCTTTGCCCAGCTTCCCTCTCCTCTGGGCCTCCCCTCTGCCTGGCAGCGGGTTGGCAGCACCAGAGGAGGGGCCAGCCCAGCTGCCCACTCACAGCACAGCTGAGCCAAGACTTCATGTCCTGGGCTGGGGGTGGGGGGCGGGTGCATCTCATCTGCCTCCCTCCCCATCTGCTTCTCAGAGCTGCCCTTTTCTCTCCATTCCCACTCTCCCTTCTTGCCCCTTACTACTTCTCCCGGTTTCATTCTTTTAACTTCAGAGGAAAAAAAAAGAACTTTAAAGCTGCAGAAGCCAAAATGTCTGGGTTCTCCCCACCTTCCCTGTGTGGTCACAGTGTCTTCGTTGGCAGGATCACGAGGAAAGGAATTGAAAACTCTAAGGGGGTGCATGGAGGATGTAGGGAAGCCTTGCTTCCCAGATACTCTGCAGGGGGCCCCAGGGAGGAGGAAGTATAGCCCCTCTCCTCTCCTTTCCCACTCTGAGCAATGGATTTGGCAGGGGAGGGTCAGACACAGAGCTAGGGGGTCACCTGGAATGAAAGCCAAGTGCCACAGCTGGAAATGACCATAAAGATGATTTACAAGTGGAAAAACAAAGGCCAGAGGGGGGAAGTGACTTCGCCACTGTCATGCAGCCTGTTGGTGGCTGGATACAAACCCATTGCCACATTTGGGTGGGTCCCACTTGGCACCTGTGCCCTCCAGCAGTTCCCTTCAGGCAGGTGTGGAAGTCAGTTGATGGGAGCAGATTCCTCAGGTTTTCAAGTCCTCTCGGCCAGGTCTGGAGGGCAGAGGGCCACCCTTGCCATGCACTGACATCTGGGCACCTGACGGGGTGGGGGTGCCTGCTTAAGAGAGGGGGTCCTGCCTGCTCTCTTCCAGGCAGCCGCCTCTCTAGACTCCTCCTCCAGGGCCTGCAGAGGCCTGTTGCTCCAGCAGGCAGCCCTACCCACCAAACATCTGTCTTGGTTGGGCTGGGCTTGGCTTTAGTGTGGGTAGTCCTAGGTCCTAAAAAGCTAGCACTGAGATGCCAGAGAACAGAACGGGAAGGATGGGCCTAAAAGGGTGTGTGGCTGTGTTTTCAGAGCCCTCCTATGCCACCCACCCCCTGACCCTGTGCCCAGTGGCTGTGCCCTTGTTTGACAGTCTCCTCATTTGGTCTCTGACTATAAGGCCCCAAATATCTGTGTCTTTCATTGCATATTTCCCCCTCTGGCAATTTTTTTTTTTTTTTTTTGAGATAGAGTTTTACTCTTGTTGCCCAGGCTGGAGTGCAATGGCTCGATCTCGGCTCACAGCAACCTCAGCCTCCCAGGTTCAAGTGATTCTCCTGCCTCAGCCTCCCGAGTAGCTGGGATTACAGGCATATGCCACCGCTCCTGGCTAATTTTGTATTTTTAATTTTGTATTTTTAGTAGAGGCAGGGTATCTCCATGTTGGTCAGGCTGGTCTTGAACTCCCAACCTCAGGTGACCCGCCCGCCTCGGCCTCCCAAAGTGCTGGGATTACAGACATCAGCTACTGCGCCCAGCCCCTCCTCTGGCTTTTATTCTCTCTGTGTCTCTCCCTGTCTCATTAGGTCTCCATCTGGTTCTCTGATTCTGTCTAAGTTTCTCTCCATTTCTTTGTGACTGTTCTCCCTTTGAGATGCAGTGGGGAGGAGGAGGAGCTGCGGAACTTTCCCAGGATGGGCAAGGGGCACCCAAGGGAGTAGAGGGAAGGGTGTCAGAGTTGGGTTAGGGGAAGAGGTGACTGTAGTCGTGGCTCGAGATAACACAACTACCTGAAAATGTCAAATTTGGGGTTTCTTTTTGCTTTCAGTCCCCTGGTTTGGCCTCTGCGATTTCCCACCACAAAGTACCCTGGTGGTTCTGGGGAACCAGACTGTGGAGGAGAAAACTGAGGCCACGGGATGGGGGTTCAGGAAGATCAGAAACTGTCGAGGGTCTTACTGAGCTGGGGTCCGAGGCTGGCCTCCTTGCCCCTAATTGCTCTTCACCCCCAAATCCAAGTCACAGCATTAGATGGGGAGTGAGGAAGGATTTTAGAAATCTTACAGAAATATATTCCCCAGGCTGGGTGCAGTGGCTCACTCCTATAATCCCAGCGCTTTGGGAGGCCAAGGTGGGAGGATCACTTGAGGCCAGGAGTTTGAGACCAGTCTGACCAACATGGTGAAACCTCGTCTCTACTAAAGATATAAAACAATTAGCTGAGCGTGGTGTCACGCACCTGTAATCCCAGCTACTTGGGAGGCCGAGGCACAAGAATCTCTTGAACCCGGGAGGCGGAGGTTGCAGTGAGCTGAGATTGCGCCCCTGCACTCCAGCTTGGGCAACAGAGTGAGACTCCATCTCAAAAAAAAAGAAAAGAAAAAAGAAAAAAAAAAAAAAGAAATATATTCTCCAAAAGAAGACCTCCTATATTTTATTAGGAATAATAATAGTCTGCAGCCTAGGCTGCAGTTGGCACACTATATTCGTATCCTGAACTACATTGAGGCGCATTTGTGTACAAACATGGTTGTGCTCTTCAACTCAATGGATCCTTTCAATAACCTTGAAGGCAGTCAGAGCCAGAATCACACCCTTTGATTAGTCCATGAAAGAAACCTGCCCAAAGCTGTTTGGCCAGTAAGTGCACATATGGCACCAGGATCCAAGTTGCCGGGCCTTGTTAGCAGGGTCTCAGTATAACCTTTCTAGGGTTCCCCAAGCCCGGCACACACCAGGAGAGTGAAGAGGCCTCCCTGGGCTGGGCTAGCCCACCACTGTTCTGTGGTGTGGAGCATAGCACCTCCATTCTCACCCAGCCTACACCTCTGCTCTATTGAGTGGGACAGTGTGCTCTGTGCATACTTACATGAAGGTGGGTTTGAGTTTATGGATTAAGAGAATTATCCCAAAGGGCCAGGCGCGGTGGCTCACGCCTGTAGTCCCAGCGCTTTGGGAGGCTGAGGCAGGTGCATCACCTGAGGTCAGGAGTTCAAGACCAGCCTGGCCAACATGGTGAAACCCCTTCTGTACTAAAAATCCAAAAATTAGCTGGGCATGGTGGCGCATGCCTGTAATCCCAGCTACTTGGGAGGCTGAGGCAAGAGAATCGCTCGAACCAGGAAGGTGGAGGTTGCAGTTAGCTGAGATTGCGCCATTGCACTCCAGCCTGGACAACAAGAGTGAAACTCCATCTCAAAAAAGAAAAAGAGAGAATTATCCCAGGTCCCCTTTCTACCTTGCCCTTGGCGATCAGGTCTGCCCATGCCCCTACCCTGGGGAGAACAGACTGAGGTCACCTTGACCTGACCTTCCTTGGGGGTGGAGGGAGGTGTACAGAGATGCCTTTGTTTCCTGTGCTCCAAGTCCCTTCTTCAAGGAGAGTTCCTGTTACATGGGAGCCAGAGGGGAGGTGGGGTGGGGGTGAACGGCCTTCCCAAGAAAGCTGGAGGCTTTCTAGGAAGTATCTCTTTGCCCTGCGGCAGAGGGGGAGAAGCCCTGGAGCACTTAAACATCCGCTTCACCCCCACCTTGCCTCTGCTTGGACAGTCTACCTGCACGCCAGCCCCTCCGGAGAAGGCTTCTAGAAGTGGGGCCATGGGCCCATGCTCAGAGTACACCCCACCTCTGAGGCCAGGCCCTGGGACCTCCCTGTAGAAATGCCACCCCTGTTCTTGTCCATGAAGACAGAGCAGGACCTAGGGAGGGTGTGTGTTTATATGAACAGGGTGAGGAATTCTTGCACATTTGGGGGAAGGGAAGGAGCTGCTGGAGTTCGGGTGAAGCCCGTTCCTGCAGCTGTCCCCTATCCACCACTCTTCAGGGAAGTCGCCTTACAATGAAGTCACCAAGAGAACACAGGCCATCCTGCCTGAGGCATAGTGACTGTCCTCTGTTTCTGGGAATAGCGTGAGGGGAAGGGTGTGGGGCTGGACAGGGTGGGTAGGAGGGGAGTCCTGCCTCCTCTGCCCAGCTGCCCAGCCTGCCTGCCTGGGGGAGAGGCTTGTAGGCCGGTTTCTTTCTGGACAAAGAGAAGAGGATGCAGAGTCTGTGCCAGGTTCACATTTCCCAGCCAGTCAGGTGGGCAGGAGGAGCCCACTCTTTGCAGCCCCCTCATCGCAGGGCCAGGCCCAGGATCCTGGAGAGACGAGAGAGGGCACACAGAGCCAGGCAGCTGAGTGGAATTGGCAGTGTCCTGGACGGCCCTGGGTCAAACCTGGCTTCTCATCCTCATCCATGATGACTATCAGGCCTCTCTTCCTGCTGAGCTAGTTTCTCCTCCTTACAGCCCAACAAGAAATCTTTTGTGCCTCGGCCGGCCCAGGACCCGATCTCAAGCCCTCTGAGGGTTGTGTGCGAGGGGGCTGAGCATCTTCCACGACACCTCCCAGTACACTGCCACTTTCCTTTGTTATGACTGGAAGGGATTCCTTTCTGTACAATCTGTTTCTCATTGTTTCTTCGTTTCTTTAGTCTCAGATCTACCCACATCTTCCTTGCTCCAAGCCTCAAAAAAGTGCTTCAGCCAGGCCGTTCCCCTTACACTGGCCTCTCAACTCTAAGCACTAGCCCCTTTCATTCCATCTACCTGGAATGTCATTCCTCCCTTGGCCACCTGGTAAAATTGGCCTCATCTTTCCTAGGGTTAGTGTGGCCTAGAGGAAAACACAAAGGCTTTGGAGTCATAAGGTCCTGGTGCAGACCCTGGCTCTGCTGTAGGATCTTGAATGAGTGAGTCTGCCTCTTGGATCTAAGCGTCCTCCACTTGTAAAGAAATAGCAAGACCCACTGCCGGGATTTCTGTTAAGACCCAGTCACAGGCCGGGCGCAGTGGCTCATGCCTGTAATCTTAGCACTTTGGGAGGCTGAGGCGGGTGGATCACCTGAGGTCAGGAATTTGAGGCCAGCCTGACCAACCTGGCGCAGACTCTGCATGGTGAAACCTTGTATCTACTAAAAATAAAAAAATTAGCCAGGTGTGGTGGCAGATGCCTGTAATCCCAGCTACTTGGGAGGCTGAGGCAGAAGAATCACTTGAACCTGGGAGGCGGAGGTGGCAGTGAACTGAGATCGCACCACCGCACTCCAGCCTGGGTGACAGAGTGAGACTCTGTCTAAAAAAAAAAAAGAGTCAGTGCCTGGTGCATTGTGGGTGCTCAGAGGCCTTGGCCAGTAGAGCTGGGTGTTTTCTCCTCTGCCCTTCAATCCCACCTGTATTACAGGCCCCTTCTTATGGCCCTAACACACTGCCTAAAGGGCTATGTCCCACTGCTTGTCCACAATAGAGGCTTCATAGATATTTGTTGGATTAATGAAGGCCCCTAAAACAGCACAGAACTTCCGGAGCTCTGACAGTTCAGGGCAGCCCCCTGTTCACTGACCACCCCCACCATGGTTCCCAGAAGGCTCCCCTCCGGCTGCCCTGGCCTCTGCCTGCTCTGGTCCCACTGACCTGCTTTTCCACCCGCAGTGGCGGCAGCAGCCTCATCTTTGCCTGGTGCTGGGCTGAATTTTGAGTTCTTTTTTTTTTTTTTTTTTTTTTTTTTTTTTTTTGAGACGGAGTCTCGCTGTGTCTCCCAGGCTGGAGTGCAGTGGCGTGATCTCGGCTCACTGCAAGCTCCGCCTCCCGGGTTCCCGCCATTCTCCCACCTCAGCCTCCCAAGTAGCTGGGACTACAGGCGCCCGCCACCACGCCCGGCTAGTTTTTTGTATTTTTAGTAGAGACGGGGTTTCACCATGTTAGCCAGGATAGTCTCGATCTCCTGACCTCGTGATCCACCCGCCTCGGCCTCCCAAAGTGCTGGGATTACAGGCTTGAGCCACCGCGCCCGGCCTGAATTTTGAGTTCTTAACCTGCCCAGCAAGCCAGCAAGGTACTGGCTGCAGTGGCACTCTGCTCCCTTCTCTGTGTCTGCCCCACCCTCCCTGGATAATGCTGCATCTCCCCAGGACTCTGGGTGGAGAGGGCCCAGTGACCCTGTCCCAAGAGGCGGGGTCGGGGATCCTTGGCCTTTCCAGAGAGCCAACCCTTTAGCCTTTAGCTCTGACTGGAAGGGAGCCCAGATCGGTGAGACACACAGGAGCAAGACTGAGAGCGGGTGTGTGAGACTCTCCAGGTGGCGAGTCCTCCATGCATCTGCACATCCATCGCTCCTGCCCTCTCCCCTCCCCTCCATGTGACAAAGCACCGGCTCTCTCCTGGCCCAGCACCCTGGCTGGGATTGGGCTGAGGGAAAGAAAGACAGAAAATACTTTTTTATCAAGTGCCAGGCACAGTGCTTAGTTGCCTTCACAAATACTCTCCTTTTTCCTTTAAAAAAACTGTCCATTTTCCTAACGTTTTAATAGGGAGCATCTGCACATGGGGTATGTATTTTGTAACAAAAGATTCAAAAGGGTATGTGGTGAAAAGTTAGTCTCTGCCCTTTCCTGTCCCCCAGGGCCTTTCTGGAGGGGCAACAACAGTTGCTAGGGTCTTTTGTGCATTTAAATGCACAGAAGGATTCTGTGCATTTAAAACAGATATTACACTTTACCTCCGCACTATGACTTACACATGATGGGAAACTGAGGTCTTCAGAGACATTAAGTACCTAGACCAAAGTCACACAGCTAGTAAGTTAGCAGAGCTGGGATTTAGAACCAGATCTAACTTCTCACCACCAATTCTCTGGCAGAAGTAAGCAGGGGCACTGACAGAGCCCTCCAAAACTGCAGAGCCCGTTCCAAACCGAGGCCACGCCATTCTGAGGCCTTGGAGATCTGGTGGCCCCACCTTCTTATCTGTTGAGTGTCCTATATCGTATCCACATGGCTCCAGGGTCCTGTACTGACCTATCCCCCTATGAAAGGATTCATCCCCATAGGGAAAAAGGGATGTTCCCACAGTGCCCTTTCTTAGCAATTGTGTGGCCAGTGGTCGCCCAGGGTCAGCCTGACTCCTGGGATGCAGGAGGGAAGCCACAATAACAAAGGTCTCTGGTTTCTGGCCGCAGGGGATCATGGTTGTGGCTTCAATGATGTTCCCAGAAAATGACCTCATGATCTCCGAGGCAGGAGTGAGGGAAGATGTGAAGTAGGGGAGCTGTCTGCTCTGACAGCCATGTGTTCATCCATGAGAGAGAGGGGAGGAGGCTGCGGGCAGTCCTGGATGAGAGCAGGGACATGCATGGACAAGAGCTGCGGACTAGACCCCCAGGCTCTTCCCCCAAGCCTCTCTCCTGGCTCAGGCCAGTGCACTAAGGGATGAGGCCCTCCAGTGGACATTGCTGCATCTCCAGGTACCTCCTTGGGTCATTCCCTCTGGGTTGGACTGTGGGGTCTTTCAGGATCCTAGCTTCCTGTTCAATTTCTTTCTTTCTGTCATGTCTTAAGTCTGGTGTCCCCTCAACTTAAGGGAATATGTTCCCGAGGCCTAGAAGAAGAGGGTCTCACCCCATCAGAACTGTCAAGCAGAGAAGCAGGTGTCAGGCCTTCCCGTCCCAGGATGACAACATTCTGTTTTGCTGAGGTAGTCACCCAGAACGTTCTGTCCTTGGCATCTGTGCACACACCCAGCCAGGTCTAGCTCAGCCAGGTCTAGCTTGGTGCCGGTGACCATCAGTCAGAGATGTGCCTAGAGATGGAAGAATCAAGAGGCATTCCCACCCACCCTTCAGGACATTTTTTTTTTTTTTTTTTTCTCTGAGATGGAGTTTCGCTCTTATTGCCCAGGCTGGAGTGCAATGGTGCAATCTTGGCTCACCGCAACCTCCGTCTCCCAGGTTCAAGTGATTCTCCTGCCTCAGCCTCCCAAGTAGCTCGGATTACAGGCATGTAATCCTGTAATGGCACCACCATGCCCAGCTAATTTTGTATTTTTAGTAGAGACGGTTTCTCCATGTTGGTTGGTCTCGAACTCCTGATCTCAGGTGATCCACCCTCCTTAGCCTCCTACAGTGCTGGGATTACAGGTGTGAACCACCGCGCCTGGTCCCCTTCAGGACATTTAAACAAACCAGCTGGCTTGAGTCCTAGACTTTGGCGGGTCTTGGGAAGAGGAGTATTCATCTTAGCTGCTACTAAACACCACAGTAATAGTTAACCACTATATAGTGCTTTACAGGGAAGCACCTTACGTGTAGTAAACACTTACTTCTCGCAACCCGATGAGGTAGGTACTATCTCTATCACCACATTACAAACAAGAAGATAGAGGAAAACACACTCAAGATTACCTGGCTCAAGGAATTGACAGAGTCTGGTTTGAGAACCTGTACTTTTTTTTTTTTTTTTTTGAGACAGGTCTCACACTGTCTGTCGCCCTGGTTGGAGAGCAGTGGCACAATCATGGCTCATTACAGCTTCAGGCTGGGCACAGTGGCTCACAAATGTAATTCCAGCACTTTGGGAGGCTGAGGGGGGACGGCTGCTTGAGCCATGAGTTCTGGAACAGCCCAGGCAATATAGTGAGACCGTGTCTTTACAAATCTTTTTTTTTTTTTTTTTTTTTTTTTTTTTTGAGATGGAGTCTCACTCTGTCGCCCCAGGCTGGAGTGCAGTTGCGTAATCTCGGCTCACTGCAACCTCCGCCTCTCGGGTTCCAGCAATTCTCCTGCCTCAGCCTCCTGAGTAGCTGGAACTACAGACGCATGCCACCACGTCCAGCTAATTTTTGTATTTTTAGTAGAGACAGGGTTTCGCCATATTGGCCAGGCTGGTCTTGAACACCTGACCTTGGGCTCCCAAAGTGCTGGGACTATAGGCGTGAGCCACCGCGCCCAGCCTACAATAATTTAAAAAAATTATCTGGGAGTAGTGGTGCACATCTGTGGTCCCAGCTACTCATGAGGCTGAGGCAGGAGGATTCCTGAGTCCAGGAGGTTGCGGTGAGCTGTGATTGTGCCACCACACTGAGACTTTTTTTGTGAGACTCTGTCTCCAAAAAAATAAATAAATAACAATAATCACACCCTTGACCTTCCGGGCTCAAGTGATCCTCCCACCTTAGCCTCCTCAATAGCTGGGACCACAGGTGTGTGTCACCACACTGGGCTAGACCCTGTACTCTTAATGACTGCATAGTCCTTGTAGCCTCCATTTCCATTCCTAGAGCATAAGATTTGTACCAAAAATATTTATTGAGTGTCTGTTCTGGGCTTGAACATGAGTAGGGGGATTTAAAAGTGAATAAGATACTGTGTCTGCCCTTGGGGATAGAGACAGAAACATGAAAACATGAAATTGTCCTTCAACACAAGAAGCGCTGTAATAGAGGCATGAACAACGCAGTGGGAAACAAGGAGGGAGGTCATGCTGCCTGAAGCAAATGTCACGGAATTGCAGGCATCAAGAAGGCAGGACATTCCAGGCAGAGGGAACAGCATGGTGCAGGGATGAAAGCTCACAAGAAAGAGAAACATGCGCCAGGTGCGGAGGCTGACGCCTGTAATCCCAGCACTTTGGGAAGCTGAGGCGGGCAGATCACAAGGTCAGGAGTTCAAGACCAGCCTGGCCAACATGGTGAAACCCCTAAAAAAATACAAAAATTAGCCGGATGTGGTGGCATGCGCCTGTAATCCTAGCTACTCAGGAGGCTGAGGCAGGAGAATCACTTGAACTTGGGAGGCGGAGGTTGCCGTGAGCTGAGACCTCACCATTGCACTCCAGCCTTGGGCAACAGAGAGCGACTCCGTCTCAAAAAAAGAAAGAAAAGGAAAGAAAAAAGAAATACGGAGAACATGGAGCGCCTGAGTGTCAAAACATCATGCATGGGCAGTGACTGTCAGGGAGGTTGCCAGAGAGCTAGGGGTTAGTTGGCCCATCCATCCTGCTTCCTGCTTCCTTCTCCGGCCTCCAAGCTCCCTGAACCTACTCTGTGCAAAGCACTGTGCCAGGTGTTGGCCCAGAGTGTGGGACTGGAGCAGTGGCCTGGGTAGGGGACAAGGGTTTTTTGACCAGCTGGAGACCTTTGTCGTTGGTGTCATTCTGGAGGTGAAGAAAAAGCCGCTGGAAAGAGCTGCCCAGGGAGGACTATGGGAGAACTTGCAACTCTGGGCCATCTCTGGACATGAACATTTTGCATACATACAGGGGAGCTGTGTGCGTCTGAGTGGGGCCAGGAGGGGTCCTTCTCTCTCTTTTGGCCCATGCAGCTGGGCTTCTGGAGCTTTCCTATGTCTTGCTTTAGTGCTAGTCCTTGGAGGGTTGCCAGGGAAACCGCTGGCCAGCTCCGGGAGAGAGACGAAGCAGAGGGGAGGACAGTGGGTGACTCAGGCTGGCTTCCCACACACCACAACCCCTTACCCAGCACCTGGAAAGGATCTGGGGACCCCCTTCCCCTGGATCCTACAGGTGACCCTGTTTATTCTTTCTTCTCTAGAGAGAGCAGTCCCTCCCGCAGCTCTGACTGGTGGGAGCCAGCCAGATTTCCCCAGGAAGGGAACCGGCCCCAGGCGCCCCGTACCCTGTAGGTTCACCCTGGAACACTGACAGGTGCATTCGGCCTGAGTGAATGTGAACTCCTGCCGTGCCCATGCAGGCGGCAGGAGCCCTGGCTGAGACGCTCTCCCGGGGGCAAACCCAGGATAATTATTGATCGGGGCCGCTGTGGACTTCTGACCTCGGCCTGGGAGGGAGGGGACCCGGAACGCGGGCCTGGGCTCCCAGGGAGGGAGGTGGGCGGGCCGCGGAGGGGGCCAATCAACACGACCACGATAGTGCGCCCTAGCCCTGCCAGTGGTGGTCGACTCAACCCAAACAAAGCAGCATGTGCTTGCGGTGCGGGGTCGGCTAGGGAGCCGAGCCGGGAAGACACCCCACCGTCGCAGAAAGGGGGTGTGCGCGGCGCCGGCACCGCCCCGCCGAGCGCGCCGCCACCTCGGGTGCGCCGAGGGGGTCCGGGTCCCTCAGGAGCGGCCGCAGAGGGGGCGCGAGAGACCAAGAGCAACCGAGGGCTGGCGAGCGCGCGCCGGGCGGAACCAGGAAGCCGGGCGCGCTCCGGGCTGCCAGCGGCGCGCGTACCCGGGCCTCCGCGCGCGAGTGGCGCGCGCGCCCCCGCGGGCCCCGGCGGGAGGAGAGTCGGCGGCCGGAGCCGTCACCCCGGGCGGGGACCCAGCGCAGGCGACTACGCGCGGCGGCCCGGCCGAGGGAGGGAGCGAGCGAGCGGGCGGGGCGGGCAAGCCAGACAGCGGGGCCGGAGCAGCCGCGGGCGCCCGAGGGGCCGAGCGAGGTAGGCGCTGCGGGGCGAGCCCGGGGCCCGGGGCCGGGGGAGCCAGCCCGGGCGGGGCCCGCTCTCCAGCCGCTCAGCCACCCGTCAGGGCCGCGCCGCCGCCATCGCTCCCGGGCCGCGGTGGCTGCGCGCTGGGCGAGGGGCGCGCGCGGGGAGAGGGGGTCCGGGCTGGCTGCCGGGGAGCCTGGGGGCAATGCGGGGCGCGCGAGGGGGACGTGCGAACGCCGCGGCGCGTTGGGGGGCGTGCGCTTTAAAGGCTGCGTGCGCGTGTGTCCGAGTGGGTGTGTGGGGACCCCGCGCCGACCTCCTAGGAGCTCAGGGGGCTGCTGTCAGCCGCCTCACACTTTCACGTTGCAATTCCGAATAGCCCCAGCCGTCTTCCTTGCTTTAACTTCTTTTTTTCAAAAGAGGTGCCCGGGACTCCGGGGATGGGATGAGCCTGCGGGGTTGCTTGGTGCGGTGGGGGGTATTAGCAAAGCTTCAAGAAACAGGGCCTTATAAGGAGTCAAGACAACAAATACGAACGTTTCGATAAGACTCTGGGGGGCGGGATCCCACATCAGGACCCGCCAGGCCTGGGCTCGTTCGTGTGGCCGTGGGATGCAGTGTGCTTTTTCTTTCTAGTCAGGAATAAAGGGTTAAAAGTGCTCCTGGTGTCGGCGGTAGATATGGAGAGTCGGAAGGGGAGTTGTTGTATCACAAAAGCTGGTCTGAGGCTAAAGGAATCTGGCAAGATGGTCGGGGTGATCAAAGAGGAAAGAACTCACACGGAGCAAGAGGCGGTTGCAAACACTTGTAGCCAGCAGTGATGGAAAAGGCAAAGAAGAAAAACAAGTGCCAGCTTTTAGGAAGACGGGATTAATGAAAACCACAAGAATTTTAAAGGCTAAAAGAGATACCGATTCTCTCTTTCCCAAAGAGCCAGAGTCAGTTCTTTTCTTCTTGGTCCCTGTGATCCCGCCATAGCTTGTATCAAATAAATGGTGCCAAAAGTGGGTCAAAGAATGTTAGAGCTGGAAAGGAACCCAGCGATGATGCCACATTCTTGTATTGTACAAATGAGGAAACTGAGGCCCAGATAGGTGGAGTAAGTGACCTGCTCGGGTGACATGGCTGTTTGTTGAGTATCCAGGAAACTTCAAGGACTGAGATTCGTGCTCGTCCCAAAGCACCATGCAGTATATAGATCTTTGCCTAGATACAATTCCATACATTTTCTCTGCAGTGTCCTCAGGGAATGCCCTTTGAAAGGGCCAGCGTGACACCGAATATCATGCTTGGGCTTATGTCATTTTTTTCAGTCTTCAAGTGGTGTTTATGATCTGCTTGGATCTTAGGTTTCCAAAGCTGTTGGATAGCTGCCTGGGCCATAATAAGCTTTCAGCTGTTGGGTCTACATTATTTCAGATAATTTTGTTATCGTTCAATTAAGGTAATAGAACTGTGCCTCTCTCCCCAACATTCTGTTATTGTCCATTTGCTTATGTTATATTGCGTTATGTTCATTGCCTGTCAGTTCCTACGTGAGGATGTATTTTATTGAGTGTGCCTTTCTTGTTTTAAAATTTCATTTTGTGACACTGTAAATATTGGAGTGGTTCTGATCATTTCAAATGAGGAGAATCTTATTGATTGATTTTATTTTAAGGCTTCGGGTTGTTTTGTTTATTCATTTGGGTACCAGTTTCCATCTCATGGAAGATCATAGTTGTTGGAATGGACAGGGCTAAATGAGAGAAGGGGCTGTAGATTTAAAGAAAAACTTCCTATGTGACAATTTATGTTATCTGTTACATTTAATTCAAACAACACCACGCCTTGGGTCAGGTAAGTGTGTTATCTAGGAGATGACTTGTTTGCTACTGTAGCCTCTGGAAGATGAAATTTCAAGCTCCGGATTGAGACACAGGGAAGGAATGGAGATTTTTTTTGTTGTTGTAAAGCAAACCATCAGAAAAAAAAAAGTTGATTTCTATCACCAGCAGTTTGGTTATTGCATAACTTGAAGCTAAACTCTGCACAAAATCTTTGCTGTATACCCAACTAAATAAACTATCCCACCTTCTCATCAGTTCTCACCTTTTCAGTGCTTGCATTTTTTTTGCCCACAGGTTGTTAATATGGATTGTGTTAAGAAATTTAAGGTGTGTACTTCCTAGTATGTATGATAGTAGGAGAAAAATGTGCTATCATCGTTTGGAGTGTTACAACATAAATATTTTGGTCAACACTTCCTATCCTGCTCTGACTTTTCATCTCATCTCCATTTTCTTCCTCTCTTGATTGTTTTTATGTCATTTACATATGTAAAAGCCACATCAAGACTAAAGTTGCCGCTTATTACTTTTTGATACTTAAGTCGAGTTTTTTCACATCATAGTATTGTTAGTATTCAGATTGTCTGTAATTTTTGTTAGGCTTATATATTATGAATCCATTTGTTGTGGTTTATTTGGCTTGTTGTTATGTAGGTAGGTGACACAGTAGTAGTCTTATGGTAAAAGGAAGACGTTATAGATAGGTAAATAACATGCTCAAGATTAGATGCAGGTTACAGGTGGAATCGAAGGAAGACTAACTATTTTCGTGCCCTACAAACATGTCTGTATCTCATAAAGTTATTCACAGATTTCTGGACATTCTATCTGTGACACATTTTTTCCCTTTCTGTTAAGAGTGTAGATTACTGCATTATTCCTACAAAAGGAAGCAAAATAACCCTAGTTTGTATGATTTTTCTGATAATTTGAAACTTATTCTTTTAAAAAGCTATCTGGCAATTCCAGGTTACTGGACTCTTCAGAAGAATATCCTTTTATTTTGATACTATGACGTATCAAAGTATCAAAATACTTTAACTGTGCAACTTAATAAAAATAATGCTTCAAAGTTAGCTCCACACTATTGCTGTCCTCAAACGTGTGGTATTTAAAGGAAGAAAACGTTTTTAATTCTGCGCTTTGTGAATAGAACTCTTCTAAAATCAGAAGTGTTTTTTTTCCCCTGCAATGTTGGAAAAACAACAGTTTTATGCTTGTTTCTGGGAATAAGAAAGTCAAACTTAACAATCTAGTTTCCATTGATCAGACAGTTTTTGTACTCAAATTTAAGTTGTAAGCATCAGAGTGATAAACATTTTTTAAAACTGTATTCACTCTTAATTATAGTGGCCTTATTTGAAGTAAAATCTTGACATTGGGTGTTTTATTAATGATGATCCTCTGCTACTGAAAAGCCTATGTCAGTTTGGAGAAGATTTTGCACGTCTAAATCTATGCCGTTTTTACTAATCAAAAGAGAAGAGTAATTTACAGGTGTTAGATTTTTAGTTGGTTGAATGAGACCCTCACTTTTGATGGTTTCAGAGTTGAAATGACGATTTATTACTTTTGTTAGTTTGGGTCACACCCTTCACTTCCTTGGAAGGTATCTTTGAGGTTTGGTTTCCTTTTTTTTAAATGGTAATATTGGGGTGGGGGTGCTTCCTGTTTGTATTTTCAAAATTAGGTCCACATGTTAACCTTCTTGTAGTGTCACATTTTTATTTTAAACTTATACAGACAAACATCAGATGCCATGTGGTTTGTCTCTGACCCTTTGCGCTACTTCATGACAGCTTTACTGAGTGAAGCCTGAATACCCAATCGGGAAGGCAAGATGTTCTTGTCTTTTCCCAACTCTCTTTAAAGTTTAACAGCCTTAGAACAGCAACAAAAGCACAATTAACAGAAAAATGGAGGTGCTGCTATCTGTTTCCTCGCAGGTACTTGGAAAATGTACAGCACTAAGATAGAGTTGAAACATGTTATGTAGAGCCTTGAATGTCGGTGCTTAAAAGAGGAGTTGCCCTGGGTTTACATGATACAGAACCCCATGGTTTATATTAAGTAGTAATGATAGCCATTTTTCTGGACTCGCCTAAAAGCCATACACAGTGTCATGGAAAAGAGTTAAGAACGAGGCGAAATTTAGGGTATGGTAGTAGAGCCGAGGAGGAATCACCTTCAGCCTTAAAACTCTTCCCTGACTCTCCTGGATAACTTATGTGGTAGGTCACTTTTTTTTTTTTTTTTTTTTTTGAGATGGAGTCTCGCTCTGTTGCCCAG
Organism: Macaca thibetana thibetana; assembly: GCF_024542745.1. Lineage (NCBI taxonomy): Eukaryota > Metazoa > Chordata > Mammalia > Primates > Cercopithecidae > Macaca > Macaca thibetana. The sequence goes on along the minus strand of NC_065593.1, from coordinate 51,667,810 downwards.
GCTGGAGTACAGTGGCCAGATCTCAGCTCACTGCAAGCTCCGCCTCCTGGGTTTACGCCATTCTCCTGCCTCAGCCTCCCGAGTAGCTGGGACTACAGGTGCCCGCCACCTCGCCTGGCTAGTTTTTTGTATTTTTTAGTAGAGACGGGGTTTCACCGTGTTAGCCAGGATGGTCTCGATTTCCTGACCTCGTGATCCGCCCGTCTCGGCCTCCCAAAGTGCTGGGATTACAGGCTTGAGCCACCACGCCCAGCCATGGTAGGTCACTTTTAATATAAATGTTGCAGGATGAGTTAAGTGGAACCTTGAGAAATATGTGTAGATTGTTTCAGTGATTAAAGCAAGTGTTCTTTTCCTGGCCTTTAACTCGCTTTATTCTAAGAAGTGTAATGACTGAATAGACTCCTAATTGAATTGACATTCAGATGTGTTTGCAGTTCAGGGGGAGTTTACCTCTTCTAAATTTTCATTTGGATCACATTACTAAAAACAGTATTGCATTAGCATGGTGCATAATTATGTAGAATTCAATTTGCAAATGAAGTTAATACTTGGAGTATCTTGACTTCCTATTCCCCTGCTGCCCCAATATTCAAGAAAGGAGAAGTTATAATTTGTCACATACAAGATAGTTTCTTCTTTAGGTTTATTCTTAATAACTATGTCCATTTTCACATGGATGACACCATTGAGATGATGAATACTTGTATTGATTAATAAGGAACATTCATCTTTTTCTACCTGCTTTTGGAAGCTAGCTTGCAAAATCTACTACAACATTCACTCTTCATGTATTCTTCTATTACCTTTAGTACCCTGAATAACCTTTTTAAAAATTTTTGCACCTTTCTATTATGAAGAGAAATAGCTTCGTATTCTATGCTAGTTTTTTGAGGTGCTTGTGCTGACTCATTTTTTAAATTATACTAAGATACAGAGCATGGTTTGAGAGCAGTAATGAGATTCTCAGAAAATATGAAAACTTTCCTTTCTGACTAGTTAGAGAAAGGTTGGGGAAGACAAGGGGAAATACATCAGTGAGCCAATCAATTATTGTTATTTGTTGGGATTAATTTGGTGACTAATACTTTTAATGCCCATCGGGCTACTAAATGTGAATTTGGCTTTACCCTGTAATGATAACAGGACAAACCCAACAACTTTCTAACATTGCTTGTTTTCCCCTGGTAGGGGATTTCTTTGCATATGGGAAATCAGGCCGAAGTTGCCAGTAACAGCCACATCCATGATTTGTATTAAAAATAAGTATTCATCATTCTGGGCTAGAGCTCTGCGTACCACGGCTCACCTGGGAAAATATTCTGATTATGTATCTAATCATTATGATGCCATCTTTCAAGAGGTGAGCAGACAATGAACAACTCCTTCAAATTATGTTCAAAACCCAGAGTTTGAGAAAATGTTCCAATGCCTTCAAGTATGAAAATAATAAAAATATTACTTAATGCTTACCGTCCACTGGCAGTGTGCTGGGCAGACATCGTTTTCGGTTCTGGCCGTGTGTTAACTCGTGATTCTCAGAGGAGTGGGTATTATTCCCAGATGGAAGATGAAGAAATGGCCACAGAGAATTAAGTAATTTGTCCAAGGTCACATTACTGGTCTTGGCAGGGCTGATTCCAGAGGCTGCATCCCTAACCTAGTGTACAGCAAAGGCGAGCCGGCCACTGCCGCTTTGTTATAAGGCATTTTGTTTCTTTGAGGCTTATATTTCTTTGTGTTCCCAAATGGAGTCTTGTTGGTTTTTGAATAGAAAATATTTTTATATGTTTAGGATTTTTTTAATGTTGATGAAGATGGTGATAAATATTTTTCCAATTAAGGTATATAATTCTGGTGGAAATTATATTAAAGCAGAGAAAGTCTTAATTTTTATTATAGGTTGTCTTTCGTTCTTCTTCCCCTAGCATTACCGTATACATCATAGAAGAAGAGCTATAAGCTGTCTCCTTGGCCTCTGTTTACAAACAAAAGGATCATTTGTGCCAGTGTAGTGGGTTTGTGTTGACATACACATCTGTACTGAGAACTCAACAATCCTACTCATTTTATTTACAACTTTATTTTGAGGGGATTTCTGGTCCGATTCTTGTTGCATTAAAGCTTTTTAGAGCTATTAGTCATGATTTCTGAGATAGATTTAAGAATTTTACTTATTTGGGGTAATTTTTTATTATTATTATGTTTTGAGATGGAGCCTCGCTTTGTCACCCAGGCTGGACAACCTCTGTCTCCTGGGTTCAAGAGATTCTCCTGCCTCAGCCTCCCAAGTAGCTAGGACTACAGGCGTGTGCCACCATGCCCAGATAATCTTTGTATTTTTAGTAGAGACAGGGTTTTGCCATGTTGGCCAGGCTGGTCTTGAACTCCTGACCTCAGATCCTCCTGCCTCGGCCTTCCAAAGTGCTGGGATTACAGGTGTGAGTCACTGCGCCCGGCCTATTTGGGCTAATTTTTAAGACAACTGAACTATTTTATGTTTAGAGCTCTGCAAAGGCCATTAGAAAATAGTCTCAGAATTTTTTTTTTTTTTTTCCATTTATGATGGTTACTTTCTCTCAGCACTTTTCCTTGGGAGTGGATTGTGAAGTTAAGTCTTGGAGACAGAATTCACAACCCTAAAGTGTAGTGCTTTAACTTGGGGAGATCAAGTCACAGACAAGAAGAACTTCAGTTCGCTGTGCAGAGAGTATAAACTTGTTCAAATAAACAGAGGATGTTAGCTTCCAGGATTGTCAACTGTCACCTTTGACCAAGGTTGAATTTTCTTTGAATGTTGACAGAAGTTACAATGTCAGTGGAAAAAGCTTAATGTGAGGTATCTATAACTCAGAATTTCCTTATGTTTGTGTCAGTGAGATCCTACAATTAAAGCTGTTTCTTTTTTTCTGTGTCTGATGAGTTTTAAAAGCCTTCACTGGGGTTTTCCAGCCTTTAGGTGAGAGTAAGTTAAAAAGTTTGTGAAAAACTATTTTTTGTTGTCTAAAATTCAGAGCCTAGGTCGGGCCCAGTGGCTCACGCCTGTAATCCTGACACTTTGGGAGGCCAAGGTGGGCGGATTACTTGAGGTCAGGAGTTGGAAACCAGCCTGGCCAACATAGTGAAACCCCATATCTACTAAAAATACAAAAATTAGCCGGGTGTGGTGGCGCACGCCTGTAATCCCAGCTACTCAGGAGGCTGAGGCAGAAGAATCACTTGAACCCAGGAGGCAGAGGTTACAGTGAGCTGAGATCGCGCTACTGCTCTCCAGCCTGGGAGACAGAGCAAGACTCCATCTCAAAAAAATAAATAAAATAAATAATTTCACCTATAGCTGGTGGCAAGTCACTGTTTTTGGAGGAGTGGGATTTTGAAAAAATCTAACCTGGGCTAAATGTTAAGCTACATTAATACATGTCATTGTAGCCGGTATAAAAAGACACCTGAACATTTAATCTGTTAAAGTACTAAAAATTGGTTCATCAGTTTTGTAATATAGCATTCATTCTACAGTATATTTAAATAGGTAAAATGTTCTGTTAGAAATAATGCTAATTCTTTTTTTTTTGTTTAGTGTTTCTAAAAATCTTTTGGCCATCTTTTAGATTTAGGAAAAGTAGCAAATTAGAGATCTACAGAAATCTACAGCTCTTTAAAAATGAAACAGTTTACCCTGTGAATTTGTTTTCAGGATTTGTGATCTGTTTCTGATGCCAGAAAGGTGAGACTCCTATCTCATTTCTGATAGAAAGTGAGGGAAAGCTATGTGTAGTGAGAACTGGATACTAGATTCTTATCCCAAAAGGTATGGAAGGTTTAATATGTAAGGATACCATGTAAATAGTCCCTCTTTTTGTATTTTCCTTTGGTTATTGTTATATAACTATAGTCGTGTGTCACTTAATGATACATGGTGACAAAGTTCTAAGAAATGCATTAGGTGATTTTGTCATTGTGGTGCCATAATAGAGTGTACTTACACAAACCTAGATGGTAAACCCTACTCCACACCTAGGCTGTATGATAAAGCCTATTGCTCCTAGACTACAAACCCATATAACATGTTACTGTATTGAGTACTGTAGGCAATTGTAACACAAGGGTAAGTATTTGTGTATCTAAACATATCTAAATATAGAAAAAGTACAGTAAAAACATGGCATAAAGGATAAAAAATGGTACATCTGTATAGGGTACTTACCAGAAACAGAGCTTGCAGGACTGGAAGTTGCTCTGGGCAACTCAGTGGGTGAATGGTGAGTGAATGTGAAGGCCTAGGACATTACTGTACATTACTGTACATTTTAAAAATATGTCTGGTTAGGCTACACTAAATGTATCTTGAAAATTGTTTCTTTCTTCAATAATAAATTAACCTTAGCCTACTGTAATACTTTTACTTTGTACACTTTTTACTTTTTTTTTTTTTTTTTTTGAGATGGAGTCTTGCTCTTGTCGCACAGGCTGGAGTGCAGTGGCGCTTCTGACCTCAGGTGATCCACCCACCTCGACCTCCCAAAGTGCTTGGATTATAGATGTGAGCCACCGTGCCCGGCCAGCTGTTTACTTTTTTTTTTGAGATGGAGTCTCGCTCTGTTGCCCAGGCAGGAGTGCAGTGGTGCGATCTCGGCTCACTGCAAGTTCCGCCTCTCGGGTTCACAGCATTCTCCTGCCTCAGCCTCCAGAGTAGCTGGGACTACAGGTGCCCGCCACCACACCTGGCTAATTTCTTTTTGTATTTTTAGTGGAGACGGGGTTTCACCGTGTTAGCCAGGATGGTCTCCATCTCCTGACCTCGTGATCCGCCCGCCTCGGCCTCCCAAAGTGCTGGGATTACAGGCTTGAGCCACCGCGCCCGGCCAACTCTTTGCTTTTTTATACTTTTAAATTCTTTTGTGATAACACTTAGCTTAACACATAAACATGTACGGCTGTACAACAGTATTTTCTTTGTTTATGTTTTTATTCTTTATCTCTTTTTAAACAAATTTTAATTTTTCAAAACCTCACAAACTTTTTCTTAGAAGTGAAGACATAAACACACACATTAGTTTAGGCCTGCACAGGGTCAGGGTCATCGGTATCACTGTCTTGCACCTCCACATCTTGTTCCACTGAAAGGTCTTCAGGGGCAGTAACACATATGGAGCTGTCATCTCCTATGATAACAATGCCTCCTGAGGACCTGCCTGAGGCTGTTGTACAGTTAACTTTTTTGTTTTAGTAAGTAGAAGGAGTACACTCTAAAATAATGATAAAAAGTATAGAAAATACATAAACCAGTAACATAGGCATTTATTATCATTATCAAGTATTATGTACTGCATGTAATTGTATGTGCTAGACTTTCACATGACTGGCAGTGCAGTGGGTTTGTTTACACCAGCATTGCCACAAACGTGAGTCATGCGTTGCATTACAACATTATGATGGCTACAGCGTCACTAGAGGATAGGAATTTTTCAGCTACATTTTATTATCTTTTGGGACCACAGTCATATATGTGGTCTGTCATTGACTGAAACGTCATTATGTGGTACCTGACTACATATATGGAAACCCTGAGTGTAGTCATGTTTTACAAATGGGGTCATCTTGCTGTGAGTTCAGATGTCAACTAAAAATACTAATTTCATTTTAATGTATGAAGAGATTGGCCTTTCTCCTCATGTTGAAGGTATCAAAACAAAATAGAAAATATTTGGCTTCCTGAGTGGCATGGCTACAATTCACATGCTGAGTTGGTGATGAAGCAACATCCCTTGACTTTGCAGTACCAGAAAAATGCATATAATTAAAAAAAAAAAAAAGAGACAGGGGTCTTGCTGTGTCTCCCAGGAGATCCCTCCCACCTCCACCTCAACCTCCCACAGTATTGGGATTACAGGAATGAGTCACTGCACCGGGCCAAAAAGCATATAATTTTAAGGGAATGAGTTCTTTTTTTTCTTTTTTAAGATAGTGTCTTGCTCTGTTGCCCAGGATGAGTGAAGTGTGCCAGGAATGGGTCCTTAAATAAGAAAACTTATTACTTTAGACACACATTTAAAATTTTGTCCAAAATGTGATATTCTCAAAATGTATGGTTTTGAATTTTATTTATTATTTTAATTTATTATTATTATTTTTTAAAGAGTGGGGTCTCACTATGTTGCCCAGGCTGGTCTCAAAGTCCTGAGCTCAAGTGATCCTCCCACCTCAGCCTCCAGAGTAGATGGGACTGCAGGTGTGAGCCAGTGAGCCTGGCTAGTTTTGAATTTTTGTTACCCAAATATGAAGAGGTCTAGTTTGCACAGAACTTAACATTACATTCCAGCTTTGTTGGTAAATTTGAACAGGATATAAGTGGCTTTAATAAATAATAAAAGAAGATATATCTTCTTATAGATATACATACATCTTTTTATATGTATACATAAATATTTAAAACTTCTTTATGCCAAAAAATGCCAGAAACCAAAGCTAAGTGACAAAATAAGAAAAATATTTCTAACATATATGACAAAGCATTGTGGGTAAATATTTGTAATATATAAGTAATCTATATAAGTAGTAATAGAAAATGAACAAAAGAAAAACTACAGATAGCCAATAATCATGTGAAACAGTATTCGCCCATACTAGAAATCAAGAAATGCAAATAAAAATGACAAGTTTTTTCAGTTAACAGATTTATGAAGACTAAAAATATTGAAAAATAAGGGCAGTGTTGCTTGGGAATGTGATACTTTCATGCTCATTGGTTGAAATGTAAATTGGTGCTCTTTTTGGAGGGCAGTTTGATACATGTATTGAGAGTCTTAAGAGTGCATACTCAGGCCGGGCATGGGAGCTCACGCCTGTATTCCCACCACTTTGGGAAGCTGAGGCAGGCAGATCACGAGGTCAGGAGTTCAAGACTATCCTGGCCAACATGGTGAAACCCCATCTCTCCTAAAAATACAAAAATTAGCTGGGCATGGTGGCGCGTGCCTGTAATCCCAGCTACTCGGGAGCCTGAGGTTGTCAGAGGTTGAGGGAGTCAGAGGTTGCAGTGAGCCGAGATCGCATCACTGCACTCCAGCCTGGTGACAGAGTGAAACTCCGTCTCAAAAAAAAAAAGTACATACCCTTTGACTTAGCAGTTTCATTTAGATGAATTTCATTCTAGGACATCTGAAATACGTTTAAAGATTTGTACAAAAGGACAAATCTTAGGCCGGGCGCGGTGGCTCAAGCCTGTAATCCCAGCACTTTGGGAGGCCGAGACGGGTGGATGACGAGGTCAGGAGATCGAAACCATCCTGGCTAACCCGGTGAAACCCCGTCTCTACTAAAAAATACAAAAAAAAAAAAAAAAAAAACTAGCCGGGCGAGGTGGCGGGCACCTATAGTCCCAGCTACTTGGGAGGCTGAGGCAGGAGAATGGTGTGAACCCGGGAGGCGGAGCTTGCAGTGAGCCGAGATCCGGCCACTGCACTCCAGCCTGGGCGACAGAGCAAGACTCCGTCTCAAAAAAAAAAAAAAAAAAAAGGACAAATCTGAAAATAGCAATAAATTGGAAAAATCTTGCTGTTTCCATTAGAGGTTTAATAAAGTAAATCATTTATTACACCTGTGTATAGCTATCCAATGGAATACTGTCCAGCTATTTAAATTATGTTATAAACCAATATTTAATGACCTACACAGAATTCACTGTGTATTACTAAAAATGAAATTACAAACAATCATATACAGTTGTGCCTGGAAAAAAGAACAGGTGCTGAAAAAAGATTTCTTCCGGGTCGGGTCGTGGAGTTCCCTGTGTGTGCGCACATGCACGTGCTTTGTAGTATCTTTCCATTTTTCTTTTTTTTTTTTTTTTTTTGAGACGGAGTCTCGCTGTGTCGCCCAGGCTGGGGTGCAGTGGCGCGATCTCGGCTCACTGCAAGCTCCGCCTCCTGGGTTCACGCCATTCTCCTGCCTCAGCCTCCGAGTAGCTGGGACTACAGGCGCCCGCCACCACGCCCGGCTAGTTTTTTGTATTTTTAGTAGAGACGGAGTTTCACCATATTAGCCAGGGATGGTCTCGATCTCCTGACCTCGTGATCCACCCGCCTCGGCCTCCCAAAGTGCTGGGATTACAGGCTTGAGCCACCGCGCCCGGCCTCCATTTTTCTATAATAAACAGATTATGGCTGGGCACAGTGGCTCATGCCTATATTTCCAGCACTTTGGGGGGCTGAGGTGGGAGGATCACTTGAGTCCAGGAGTTCAAGATCAGCTTGGGCAACATAGCAAGACCCTATCTCTACAGAAAATTTAAAAGTTAGCTGGGCGTGGTGGCACATGCCTGTGGTCTCAGCTACTTGGGAAAATGAGGTAGGAGGATCAGCTGAGCCTGGGAGTTCGAGGCTACAGTGAGCTGTGATGGAGCCAGTGCATTCATCCTGGGTGACAGAGCGAGACCTTGTCTCAAAAACAACAAACAAAACAAAAGACCAGATGGTAATACAGGGAATCCTTTTGTAATCAGGAAAAAAAGGTTATCTTTAAAATGACTGTGTGTGTTGATTTGTCTTAGAATGTAGAATTTGTTTTTTGTTTTCAGTGTTTTCTTTTTAGAAGCAGAAAAAGGAGTTTGTGTTTTTGTTAATTATTTGGTGTAGTATCCTGTTCTTTGACATCTTTTGTCGAATTATATTAAAATCATCATAATTTCATTTAACATTTTTAGAGTTAAAATGATTTGAAATTCAGGACTGTGTTATTTCCTATGCTTGGTGGTAGCCTGTATATTTTTACACAGAAGTGTATGGAGAATTCTATTGTTTTATAATAAATTGTTAGGGAGACTAAAGGATTGCTTGAACCTGGGAAGTGGAGGCTGCAGTGAGCTATAATGGTGCCACTGTACTCCCAAGCTTGGGCAACCCTGTCTCTCTTTAAAAAAAAAAAAAAGGCCGGGCGCGGTGGCTCAAGCCTGTAATCCCAGCACTTTGGGAGGCCGAGACGGGCGGATCATGAGGTCAGGAGATCGAGACCATCCTGGCTAATACGGTGAAACCCCGTCTCTACTAAAAAATACAAAAAACTAGCCGGGCGAAGTGGCGGGTGCCTGTAGTCCCAGCTACTCGGGAGGCTGAGGCAGGAGAATGGCGTGAACCCGAGAGGAGGAGCTTGCAGTGAGCTGAGATCCGGCCACTGCACTCCAGCCTGGGTGACAGAGCAAGACTCCGTCTCAAAAAAAAAAAAAAAAAAAAAAAAAAAAAGCCGGGCGCGGTGGCTCACGCCTGTAATCCTAGCACTTTGGGAGGCCGAGGCGGGCGGATCACAAGGTCAGGAGATCGAGACCACGGTGAAACCCCGTCTCTACTAAAAATACAAAAAATTAGCCGGGCGTGGTAGTGGGCGCCTGTAGTCCCAGCTACTCAGGAGGCTGAGGCAGGAGAATGGCGTGAACCCGGGGGGCGGAGCTTGCAGTGAGCCGAGATTGAGCCACTGCACTCCAGCCTGGGGGACACAGCGAGACTCCGTCTCAAAAAAAAAAAAAAAAAATGTTGTTTTTGGTTTTATATATATATAGATGCTCTGCTAAGCTATTCATTTCATATTGAAGATGTTTTGAAAAAAATGGTCGAGTTTGTTTTAACCTTGAACTTTGTATTATTTCAATATATTTTCTGCATTGGCTTTTCCCCTTCATCGTGGTACCTATGAAGGCTGCTAGGCTATGAATTTATTTTTCTTATAACTCCATTAGTCACACTTAATGAATTCTCTAAATGTTTATTATGGTACTCATTTGGGAATATCTGGTAAAGGAAATCTCTAGTGAAAGATATTTTCTCTTGGGTATAAGTCATTGCTAATACCAGAGATTTATGTTCTGCCTTAATTAAATTTACATTAAATAGTTTCTTTGTAACTAGAATTAGTGTTTAAAAGAATTTTCCTGTATGGACAACATAGCAAAACCTCATCTCTACAAACAAGAAAAATATTAGCACGGGATGCTGGTGTACGCCTATAGTCCAGCTACTCAGGAGGCTGAGGTCAGAGGACTGCTTGAGCCTGGGAGGTGGAGGCTGCACTGAGCTGTGATTGCTCCTCTGTACTGTAGCCTGGGTGACAGAGAAAGACCCTGTCTCAAAATAAAAATAAAAGAATTTTAACACTTTACGGAGTTTAAAGAAGAGGAATGAAAGTAAATTATGAGTTGATATTTTAAGAGAATTTAAATGAAATTACAACCTTAAAAATAGACATTTTTGAGCCCAGTAGACTTACTTATTTCATGTAAAATATAAGTAAAAATCTATTTTAGGCCAGGTGAGATGGCTCACACCTGTAATCCTAGCACTTTGGGAGGCCGAGGGGGAAGGATTGCTTGAGGCCAGGAGTTCGAGACTAGCCTGGACAACATAATGAGATCCCATCTTTATTTTTATATTAAAAAAATATCTGGCTGGGCATGGTGGCCTATGCCTTTAATCCCAGCACTTGGGAAGGCTGAGGTGGGCTGATTGTTTGAGCCCAGGGGTTCAAAAGTAGCCTGGGCAACATGGTGAAACCTCATCTCTATAAAAATACAAAAATTAGCTGGACGTGTTGGTGCGTGCCTGTAGTCCCAGCTACTGGGGAGCCTGAGGTGGGAGGATGACTTGAGCCCAGGAGGCAGAGGTTACAGTGAGCTGAGATTGCACCGCTGCACTCTAGCCTGGATGACAGAGTGAGACCCTGTCTCAAAAATAAATAAATAGGCCGGGCACGGTGGCTCATGCCTGTAATCCCAGCACTTTGGGAGGCTGAGGCGGGCGGATCATGAGGTCAGGAGATTGAGACCATCCTGGCTAACCTGGTGAAACCCCGTCTCTACTAAAAATACAAAAAACTAGCCGGGCGTGGTGGCAGGCGCCTGTAGTCTCAGCTACTTGGGAGGCTGAGGCGGGAGAATGGCGTGAACCCGGGAGGCGGAGCTTGCAGTGAGCCGAGATCGCACCACTGCACTCCAGCCTGGGAGACACAGCGAGACTCTGTCTCAAAAAAAAAAAAAAAAAAAAAAGAAACCCTGTCTCTAATAAAAATGCAAAAAATTAGCCGGGCATGGTGGCAGGCGCCTGTAGTCCCGGCTACTTGGGAGGCTGAGGCAGGAGGCTGAGGCAGGAGAATGGCGTGAACCCGGGAGGCAGAGCTTGCAGTGAGCCAAGATCAGGCCACTGCACTCCAACCTGGGCAACAGAGCAACACTCTGTCTCAAAAAATAAATAAAATAAATAAATAAATAAATAAATATAAAAAATAAAAGATCTATCTTAACTTGCATTGTGCCTTGTAATTTATTATAGTGAAATTGCTATAACAGAATTTTATTTTAAGCCAGTTTGGGGAATACCGAAACATTTTTAAAAATCACATAGTACTTTTTAGTGCTTTTAAAACCTAAATCCATAAAGTAGTTAATTAAAATGCAGGAAGTTAATAAGTGTTTTTCTGTATTAAAGATAAAACTATAAACATATATTGTTCAATATGCCTACATAAATAAATCATTCTCTTCTTTTTGGTTCTTTTTTGCTTATCACCTCTTACCTCCTCTGCTTCCTAAAAACGTGATAATGTCATTTAATTCAAAATTATGTTTTCTGGCCATACATGGTGGGTTACGCCTGTAATCCTAGCACTTTGGGAGGCCGAGGTGGACAGACCACTTGAGTCAGGAGGTCGAGACCAGCCTGGCCCACTTGGTGAAATCCTGTCTCTACTAAAAATACAAAAATTAGCCAGGCGTGGCGGCATATGTCTGTAGTCTTAGCTATTCAGGAGGCCGAGGCAGAAGAATCACTTGAACACAGGAGGCAGAGGTTGCAGTAAGCTGAGATTGCACCACTGCACTCCAGCCTCAGCAACAGAATGAGACTCCGTCTCAAAAAAAAAAAAAGTGAGACTTACAAACTAGAACTAGGAAACTAAGCAAGAATTGTGCAGAGTATGTAGAATATTTATGTTATAGACCAGCACTGTTCAATACAAATATAATGTGAGCTCCGATTGTAATTTTCTTAGTCTGTATCACAATAAAAAGTAAAAATAAACATAAAATTAATTTTAACAATATACTTAATATATAAAAATTGTCATTTCAACATGTGATCAATATAAAAATTGTTGATCAATGAGGTATTTTGGACCAGTTTGGGGAGCCAAGGCAGGAGGATCACTTGAGTCCCCGAGTTCGAGACCAGCCTGGGCAACATAGTGAGATCCAGTCTCTAGCACAAAAAAAAAAAAAAAAAAAGCGGGGCATGGTGATGTGCACCTGTAGTCCCAGCTACTTGGGAGGCCAAGGTGGGAGGATCACTTGAGCTGAGGAGGTTAAGGCTGCAGTGAGTCATGTTTGTGCCACTGTATTCCAGCCTGGGAAACAGAGTGAGACCCTGTCTCAAAACAAACAAACAAACAAACAAACAAAAAAAAACAACCAAAAAACCACAAAAACACAGAGATATTTTACGTTCCTTTTTTTGTATGAATGCTTCAAAATCTGATGTGTCTTACACTTATAAAATCTCTCAATTTAGCCACCAAATTTCCACCAGAAATGCAAGAACTGTGTTCAGATTTCATAAAACTTTTAGTTGATTGAGATTCACATACTCAGGGTGTTCCAAACATACTGAAAGGTTTTCCAAGTATTGAATTGAACACCAGTTTCCAGGTTTACATTTAAGTTAATTAAAATGAGATGAAATTTGCAATTCAGTTCCCCACTCACACTAGCTGCATTTCAAGTGCTTAGGTAGCACATGCTGCTAGAGGCTACCATAATAGACAGTGTGGTTATAGGCCTTCTAACGAAGGGAAATGAAATATAGGCTGTCTCCTGTTTTATAACATCTGGCTTACAATCAACAAATACAAATAGGGTCGCTTGGTGTAGCAAACCACCATGGCACATGTTTACCTGTGTAACAAATCTGCACATCCTGCACATGTATCCTGGAACTTAAAGCAAAACAAATAGGGTCTCTTGCCCTGTGGGAAGTGAAGCCACTGCTCTGTAGGGAACAAAAGTGTCTCTCTCTCTCTTTTTTTTTTTTTTTGGAGACAGAATCTCACTCTTTTGCCAAGTAAAGTGGCATGATCTTGGCTCATCACAGCCTCCCTCACCAGGTTCAAGTGATTCTCCTGCCTCAGCCTCCCAAGTAGCTGGGATTACAGGTGCCCGCCACCATGCCCAGCTAATTTTTGTATTTTTAGTAGATATAGGGTTTCACTCTGTTGGCCAGGCTGGTCTCAAACTCCTGACCTCAGGTGATCCACCCACCTCGGCCTTCCAAACTGCTAGGATTACAGGTGTGAGCCACCGTGCCCAGCACATAAGTATCTCTTACCCAAAGAAAGTGATGCCCTTAAAGCTTCTTACCAGACCGCCACCCCCAAGACACAGCCAGACATCCATAGATGCACCCTCTTGTTTGAAAACTGCTGCACCCTTGCATGACTGAAGCATTACCCACGTCCTTGGAGCTCCTGCTTTCAGAGGACCTCTCATTTCTTGGGAGTAGAAAAGCCCTCTCTGGCCAGGTGCAGTGGCTCACGCCTGTAATCCCAACACTTTGGGAGGCCAAGGTGGGAGGATCGCTTGAGCCCAAGAGTTTCAAGTCAACCTGGGCAACATAGTGAGATCCCATCTCTGAAAACAAAATTCTAAATAAAAATAAGCAGGCCACCCTGTTTTAGGTATAACTCAACTGTCAAATCACTTTTAGGCAGGGTGTTTTGTTATTTTTGTTTTGTTTCAGAGTGTTTTTTTTTTTTTTTTTTTTTTTTTTTTTTTTTTTTTGAGACGGAGTCTTGCTCTGTCGCCCAGGCTGGAGTGCAGTGGCGCAATCTCGGCTCACTGCAAGCTCCGCCTCCCGGGTTTACGCCATTCTCCTGCCTCAGCCTCCGAGTAGCTGGGACTACAGGCGCCCGCCACCACGCCCGGCTAGTTTTTTGTATTTTTAGTAGAGACGGGGTTTCACCATGTTAGCCAGGATGGTCTCGATCTCCTGACCTCGTGATCCACCCGCCTCGGCCTCCCAAAGTGCTGGGATTACAGGGTTGAGCCACCGCGCCCGGCCCAGAGTGTTGTTTTACTTTATTTTTGAAACTGAGTTTGTCTAGAAAAGGATCATATTCACCTTTTGGTCTTAGCTACTCTTCCTTTTTATGAAATACATCAAGTTGATGCTTAAAATTGGGGCTCTAGTTACAGGTGAAATTTTTCCTTTCAGAAGAGAGTTTCCCCCAGAGTTGCTGTAGTCTTAGGAGATACTTAAGGGAGGGGAATCATTTTTAGTTTCCCTTAGGTGAGGCGGTAGCCTCCCTAAACTGCCAAGTTCCCACCATGACTGGTAACGCCACTGTGTGAGGAATACTGAACAAACGGAGCTTCAGAAAGGAGATTTGTAGAGAGATTCTGGAATCTAGGTAATGCCATTTCCTACTTAGTTTATCTTAATTTTTTTTTTTTTTTTTGATATGGAATCTCGCTCTGTCGCCCAGGCTGGAGTACAATGGTATGATCTCGGATCACTGCAACCTCTGTCTCGCGGGTTCAAGTGATTCTCGTGCCTCAGCCTCCCAATAGCTGGGATTACAGGCATGTGCCACCACGCCCAGCTAATTTTTTTTTTTTTTTTTTTTTTTTGAGATGGAGTCTGGCTCTATTGCCCAGGCTGGAGTGCAGTGGCGGGATCTCAGCTCACTGCAAGCTCCGCCTCCCGGGTTTACACCATTCTCCTGCCTCAGCCTCCTGAGTAGCTGGGACTACAGGCGCCTGCCACCTCGCCCAGCTAGTTTTTTGTATTTTTTAGTAGAGACGGGGTTTCACTGTGTTAGCCAGGATGGTCTCGATTTCCTGAGCTCGTGATCTGCCCGTCTCGGCCTCCCAAAGTGCTGGAATTACAGGCGTGAGCCACCACGCCTGGCCTAATTTTTGTATTTTTAATGCAGACGGGATTTCGCCATGTTCGTCAGGCTGGTCTCAAACTCCTGACCTCAGGTCATCCTTCAGCCTTGGCCTCCCAAAGTTCTGAGATGACAGGCATGAGCTACCATGCCCAGCCTTAATGGTCTTTTTAAAGGATACCTGATTTCAGAAGGAACCTTTGAAGAAATGGCTAGAACTTTTGTGTTTCTTTGGATATGCCTAGCATCTAAGCCAAATTAGTTGACCTTTTAATGTTAAATAAAATATTCAATAACTTTTACTAACGGGTGGGCTTTAGGGACCCCTTTATTTTACTGTGTTGCCAAAAGTACGTTCATTATAACATTGAAAACATTCTGATGTAATTTATTGAATGTAAAATTAATTATTCCTCAATAAATTTGAGGATGATTTCCATAAAGGGAAACAAATTCCTTTCTTCCAAATATACTATGACAACCTGTTTTGAAATATTTAAAATATGTCCCTAAAGATGAAAATTAAAGAGCAGACATGAAGTTGTTATGCTCTAAGGAGTCATTCTTTTGATTTAAAATTCATTATAATTCCCTGGTTGTCTAGTGGTTAGGATTCAGCACTCTCACAAAATTCATTATATCGATTCTACAAAAGTATATTGTGTTGAATTAAGAAACACACGGACATTTTTAAGTATTTCAAAATATTTTTGTTATACCTAGGTTTTCACTGTGATGGTATTTGCCGATTTAGTAGAATTTGACCTATATTTTATTCTATGGGAAAAAGAAGAAAGTAAACATTGGCTAGCCATCTGCCACTCTGTACTGCTATTTGTTTGTGGTCCCATTGGGAATTTTTAACTCCATGCTCTATAGTTTTAGTGCTTTGTGAAGATTGAATCTGCAAATCATCTTTGAAAAATAGAGGATTTGATTTGATTGTGGCAAGCATGAAACTTATCCTCTAAATAAAACTGTACATCCTGGACCAAAGCTGGAATAATGCCACACTGAAATGATCTTAACTGTGGAATCCTTGATTGGACCCCATTTGTTTTGCACATACAATAGCTCCATAAAGATGATCGGCTTTCAGCAGAGATGAACAGATGTTCTGATTTTATCAGAAATTGCTTTTGCAACTCCAAGACTTCACAAAAGCCAGTAATCCCCCTGTTAGTCTGACGTTGTGGAGATGCTTTTACAACTTTTTTCCAGATACTGGTTTAAATGCACAGACTTTGTTATTGACCTGTAAGATTCAGTTGTCAGGTGATATCTGTTTTCCCCCGATAGAAATAAAGAGAAGAAGATTAAAAACAAAAACTAGAAAGTATAGCAGGGGTGCAATTATTTATTTAAAGTATTTAATATTACATACCAGAATCTAAGTTCCATAAAGCATGTCTTTTGTTCACTGCTGCATTCTTAGTACCTAGAACAGAGCCTGACATGTAATAGTTACTCAATAAGTATCTGTTAAATAAGTATGGTAGTCCTGCCTTATCCCCATGGGATGCCTGAAACCTCAGATAATACTGAACCCTATATATATATATATATATATATATATATATATATATATATATATATATATATATAGTTTTTTCCTATACATATATAATTATGATAAAGTTTAATTTATAAATTAGGCACAGTAAGAGATTAAGAATGCTAATAAAATAGAACAAGTATTACAATATACTGTGACAACAGGTATGTGAATGTAGTCTATCTTTTTTTTTTTTTTTTTGAGACAGAGTCTCGCTCTGTCTCCCAGGCTGGAGTGCAGTGGCGCAATCTGGGCTCACTACAAGCTCCGCCTCCCGGGTTCATGCCATTCTCCTGCCTCAGCCTCCCGAGTAGCTGGGACTACAGGCGCCCACCACCACGCGCGGCTAATTTTTTGTATTTTGTTTAGTAGAGACGGGGTTTCACTGGGTTAGCCAGGATGGTCTCGATCTCCTAACCTTGTGATCCGCCCACCTCAGCCTCCCAAAGTGCTGGGATTACAGGCATGAGCCACCGCGCCTAGCCGAATGTAGTCTATCTTAAAATACTGTATCTTACTATGCTGTACTGTGGTTAACAGAAACCATAGAAAACAAAATCTCAGATAAGGAAAGACTACTGTATTCCCCTTTAATCTCAATATAGCAGGTGTGTCCAGAGAGCTTCAACCTTCAGAAGGACTGAACGTGTGCCTTTTACTGTGGAAGAAAGAAAAGAGAGGGGGCTGGGTGCAGTGGCTCATGCCTATGATCCCAGTACTTTGGGAGGCTGAGGCAGGAGGATCACTTGAGCCAATGAGTTAGAGACCAGCCTGGGCTGCAGAGTGAGACCCTATCTCAAAAAAAGTTGGGGGGATGGGGGAGAAGAGAGAGGGGACAGCAAATATCTCTTTGTTTCCTTTGGATTTCAGAATTAAAGATGGAAAAAAATGTGAGTTTATTAGGCAAGAACTTTGTTTTAACCCCATTTTAAAGATTGTGGAGATATATATATATCATAACATTTACCATTTTTAACCTTTTTTTTTTTTTGAGATGGAGTCTCGCTGTGTCACCCAGGCTGGAGTGCAGTGGCATTAGCTCATTGCAACCCCAACTTCCTGGATTCAAGTGATTCTTCTGCCTCAGCCTCCTGAGTAGCTGGGATTACAGGTGTGCGCCACCATGCCTGGCTAATTTTGGTATTTTTAATAGAGGTGGGGTTTCACCATGTTGACCAGGGTGGTCTGGAACTCCTGACCTTAGGTGAACCGCCCGCCTCGGCCTCCCAAAGTGCTGGGATTACAAGCGTGAGCCACTGCACCTGGCCATTTCACTATTTTAAAGTACAGTTCAGTGGCATTAAGCACATTCACATTGCTGTGTGACCGTCAGCACCTGGTCCATCTCCAGAATTTTTTCATCCTAAACTAAAATCCTGTATTTATTAAACAGTAATGAGAATAAAACTCTCCATTTGCCCCTCCCTGCAGGCTCTGACAACCACCATTCATTCTTTCTGTCTCTATGATGGTTTGACTACTCCAGGCATCTCATATCAGTGGAATCATACACTGTCTGCCCCTTTGTTTTCATTCCTTTTTTTCAATATGATCCTTTTGCTTGGAGACTTCACAGTTTTCCTTTCCTTTGATTGTTTGGTTTTTGCTTTGTACCTAGACCTGGCCAGTGATGCATATGCAACAAGTATGCAAAGACAAGTTAATTCAGCAGCTTGTTGCATACCACTAGGGGGTTATTAAAGCTTTGAAAATGTGATTCCTCATCTGTATGTCTGTGGCTTATCTACTTCAAGTCTTGCTGATAAACCTGCACTGACAGTAATAGCAAAGATTAGTCTTTCTCCATGTTTCATAAAACAAATTGTTCTCATTCTTACAGCCTGATTATGAACTGGAAAATTACAGGTACATTATTGTAATTGTTTATACAGACAATGAGACATACTCTCCACAGGGGACCTCAGCTGCAGGGAAGGTTCTGATTGCGTGTCATTAAGAAGTGACAGTTATGAAACTTTTTTTTTTTTTTTAAGACGGAGTCTTGCTCCGTCACCAGGCTGGAGTGTAGTGGCGCGATCTTGGCTCACTGCAACCTCTGCCTCCTGGGTTCAAGCAATTCTCCTGCCTCAGCCTCCGGAGTAGCTGGGACTACAGGCGCATGTCACCACGCCCAGCTAATTTTTGTATTTTTTGTAGAGACGGGGTTTCACCATGTTGGGCAGGATGGTCTCAATCTCCTGACCTCGTGATCCGCCTGCCTCAGCCTCCCAAAGTGTTGGGATTACAGACGTGAACCACCACACCGGCCTTCTTCTTTTTTGTTTTTCATTTTTAAAAATTTTCTATTCTCATTACATCTTCCTTTCTTCCTACTTTTCCTTCCCTTCCCTTCCAGTTTGTCCCTCCCTCCCTCTCTCTCTTTCTTCCTTTTTTCTTTCTTTTTCATTCTCATTTTTCTGAGTAGTTGCTAAAGACACAGCCTGACCTGAGGGGTCCAAATATAGGTGAAACAATCATAGCTCTCTAGCAGTTCACCTGGAGGGAGAGAGAAAAAGAGAGTAAGAGAACCAAAATGAAGGGGAAATATTCTTAATTTTTTTTTTTTAAGGACAGAAACTAACTCGTTGAGGAAAAAGAGAAATATACTGGGAGTTCTGATTAGTAGGAACAAAGAGAAAGAGGAGAGCTTTGAAAAATTATTTGAAAAGTAATCTATGGAATTTAGCTTTAAAGCAGGATCTTGGGCTGTAGACTATTTTATTATTATTATTTTTTTAAGAGATAGAGTGCAGTGGTGCAATCATAGCTCACTGTAGCCTCACACTCCTGGGCTCAAGCCATCCTCCCACCTTAGCCTTCTGAGTAGCTAGGACTACAGGTACATACCACCACGACTGGCTACTTTTTAATTTTTGTTTTGTAGAGATGAAGTCTTGCTGTGTTGCCCAAGCTAGTCTTGAACTCCTGGCCTCAAGTGATCCTCCTGCCTCAACCTCCCAAAGTGCTGGGATGTTGTGGACTCCTTTAGAGCCTCTTGAAATAGAGTTAGTGAAGTGATTTTCTGTCACTGTATCTGTGCTCATTTACATTGGGCAGATCACTTCTGCTTGACTTCATAGTTTCAACCTGTAACATGAAGGGTCAACAGGTAGTTCAGAACCATCAGAGTTTAGGCCGAAGCCCATAGAATAGGAAAGTTATTTTTAAAATTTATTTTTCGGCCAGGCGCGGTGGCTCAAGCCTGTAATCCCAGCACTTTGGGAGGCCGAGACGGGCGGATCATGAGGTCAGGAGATCGAGACCATCCTGGCTAACACGGTGAAACCCCGTCTCTACTAAAAAATACAAAAAACTAGCCGGGCGAAGTGGCGGGTGCCTGTAGTCCCAGCTACTCGGGAGGCTGAGGCAGGAGAATGGCGTGAACCCGAGAGGAGGAGCTTGCAGTGAGCTGAGATCCGGCCACTGCACTCCAGCCTGGGGGACAGAGCAAGACTCCGTCTCAAAAAAAATAAAAATAAAAAAATAAAATAAAATAAAATAAAATTTATTTTTACAATGTCTACAAATGCAGGTGTTAAAGTGCCAGAGACGGAAGTATTGACAACGAGAAATTATCTAAAACCAGGCCAGGCGCGGTGACTCACACCTGTGATCCCAGCACTTTGGGAGGCAAAGGTGGGAGGATCACTTGAGGCCAGGAGTCAGAGGCTGCAGTGAGTCGTGTTCATGCCACTGCTCTCCAGTCTGGGCCACAGAACAAGACCCTGTCTCCAAAAATAATAATCATCATCCAAAACCAAGACCGGCTCTTATTGGAAAGGTGGAAATGGTTGTGATGGAATTCAGCAACACCCATACCTTGATATTTCTGACTTTCAGGATGTTAGGAGACTCTTTCAGTCCTTCCTGTTTAAATATGAATAGATATGTATTGCCATTATTGCCCTGCCTCTACTTCTCCCAAATTTAGATTGCTAGTATTTATGTAAGTTTACTAGTCACAAATAGATTCTTGCATTTCCCATTTCTTGTCATAGGGCCCTCTTTCAGTTCAATATGCTTTTATTGGCACTTACTTTGGTTTTCTTTACAGCAGCAGCTGCTAATTAGTGACAGCTTTTGAGCAAGCAGCTTGTCATTTTTGGCAGAGATAGGGGACATCCATAGCAAGTCAGGACTATATTTTCATTTGCTAAATTTACTTTGCTACATGAAAATACATCTTGGATAAAAATTAGTCTGTAGTCAAAGGTGGCTGTGTTTACTGAATTATCTTCCTAAGTTGGCATTCTTATCCTATAGTTGAAGAACTCACAGAGATGAAAAAAAAAGAAGAAAGAGGTTCAGTGTCTATCAGACTGATGCCATAAGTCCTGAGTCATCCTTCTAACATTAATCTACATTCTGGGTATAGAACCTCATCATCTTGTTTTGGCACAATCATAAATCTTTCTGGATTGTAGTTAGTGGCATACATGGTAACTGAAGGAGTGAATTGTTGACAAATGTGCTTTTCATTTATACTCAGCTTCTTTCTTGAGATATAATTAAAAGAAAGGTTAGTTTGCTTAGAGAAGATGCTTTCTTTGGAATTTCAGCTCATCTTAGCATCATCATATTTCATGTAATTCTTCTCTTTGAAATTGCTGCAATAAAGTGTTAGCTCTATTTTACAAACTTGTCACGATGTTTACGAGGGTGGCACAACTTGCTATTATGTTTACCTTGATTAGCACCAATGATGAGTCAAAATCTTTATATTTACCTTGATTAGCACCAATGATGAGTCAAAATCTCCGTCATAGTTTCTATAAAGTGTGATTCACTCCCATTATTCCTGTAATAAGGATTCAAGTTAATGACCTCCACAGTGTTAAAAATATCCTGAAGGAAATAACTGACCTACCATCCATTTCCCCCAATTTAGGTCCTTTTTGTAACATGGAGGTCTATAAAAATTGTATTCCATACACAATTACTGAATACCAACCATGTGTGTGAAGTACTATATTAGGGAAATCAAAATGAATCAGAGAGACATGGTCCTCGCTCCTGGATGGCTTACAGTCTATTAGTTGGCCAGCAGATAACTTAGTTGTTTGGTTCTTATGCCCAGAGTGTAGGGTAAATTCTAATTCTAAAGGAGGAAAACATCCCATCTTTTAAAAATAGGATGATCAAAATGATCAAAGACATTGCATACAAATATTGTATTGATTCTATTTCTAGCTAAAGGTGTTAAAGATTGTTTGAGGCACCTTTCCTAGGCTTATGGAACTGCCAGGCGTCCTTGTCCCAAATTTCCCCTTGACATATCGCACAGCACTGTTAAATTCAGATGTTGCCTTCTGTATCAGAGTTTCTTTGTCTTGATGGCATAGCTTGGAGAACCCAGATGATCTCCTAGCATTCAACTCATATTTAATGTACATCAATAGTAACATAGTTATTTGTATATTTTCTTTTCTTCTTTTTTTTTTGAGACAGAGCCCAGGCTGGAGTGCAGTGGCACAATCTCGGCTCACTGTAACCTCCACCTCTTGGGTTCAAGCCATTCTCCTGCCTCAGCTACCCCAGTAACTGGGATTACAGGCATGCACCACCATGCCCAGCTAATTTTTTGTATTTTTAGTAGAGATGGGGTTTCATCATGTTGGCCAGGCGTGTCTCGAACTCCTGACCTTATGATTCGCCCGCCTTGGCCCCCCAAAGTGCTGGGATTACAGGTGTGAGCCACTGTGCCCAATCTATTTGTATATTTTCATTTTAACATGTATTAATTATAGTAGGAATTTATCATATATACCTTGTCTCCAACCCAGTGCACAGTAGCATCAGGGAAGTCGCTGTTTAGTTATTGGTATCATGTGAACAGGTATCCAGATGGCAGCTAACTTCAGTATCCTTTGTTATCCTGTCTTACACACTGGAATGTTTGTTTTACAAGTTGCCTTCTCATTTCTATTAATGATATTGCCCCCTGTATGCAAAATGTTTTCTGCCGTTAGAAAGCCTGAGTTTCAGATGTTCTATGATAAATATTGGTGATGGATAATAATGTAACTAGTGGAAACCCATTAAGGAATTTGCGAACTAGTTTAACAAAGTTAACAATTCAGCTTCTTATAGGAAATGTTGCATTGCTAATTCTGACCACAAGTGGTCAGGATCTAGGTTTTGGCCTTATAGGAAAGTTACCCACGCCCAGGACAGTTCTCGTTATTCTCCTCCCACTCACTTTTACAATCTAAAGCTTTTGGCTAATTTCTGATTGATTTAAAAGAATGAAGGTGAACCCCCACCCCCCAAATATGGCGTCCTTTGGTTGTGTTTGGAGGTTTGTCTTCTTGTTGCTTACCCTGAGGGGAGTCTCATTTAAAGCCTTGTTTTTGGATTGTCAAATAATCTTTTTGTATCCATTTGTGAATTGCATTTTGTGATAATTTATTTTGTGGCACATGCTATAAACAAATCTTAAACTGCAAGTATCTCTGTCAGGAAAAACTCATTTGACTAGGTGATGATTTTTTTTTTTTTTTTTTTTTTAAACAGAACTTCACTCTGTCACCCAGGCTGGAGTGCAGTGGCGCAATCTCCACTCACTGCAACCTCCGCCTCCTGGGTTCAAGTGATTCTCCTGCCTCAGCCTCCCAAGTAGCTGGGACTACAGGTGCCTGCCACCACACCTGGCTAATTTTTTGTGTTTTTAGTAGAGATGGGGTTTCACCGTGCTAGCCAGGATGGTCTCGATCTCCTGACCTCGCGATCTGCCCGCCTCAGCCTCCCAAAGTGCTAGGATTACAGGCATGAGCCACCGCGCCCAGCCTGGTGATGATTTTCAATAATTAAAGCACTGTGGTTCACAGCCTGAGCTCCGAAGGTGGACAAAACTCCTTGAATATTTATTACTACTACTGTTACTATAATTCTATTACTACTGCTACTAGTACTTTATTTTTCTTATTTCCCATGCTTTGCTGTTATTTAAGGTTTGGTGATTAAATATAGGAAGGGCTTGGAAATGAAGTCATTTATTTTGTTTCCAACACAAAACAGTTTCTAGTGTGGGTGTGTGGGTAGCTTAATTTAACATAACAAACTAATACGTTTTTCCTTGAACTCCATACTATCTTCATTTCAAACTAGGTATTCTCAGAGTGGGGTTAAAATACTCTCCATCATCAAAGCCCAAACTTTTTAGAAGATCTTGCTTGTCTCACAAAAACCCTGGTATCTCTGTTGCCACCACAACCTGAAACTAACGAGTTAGAAACCACACAGAGCCCACGACATTCGGTAGGAGCCCGTAACATTTTCTCGCAAGTTTTATGTAGATAGTTAAGCCCGGAACTGATCTGGTTGAGAAAACGTTTAAAATCATCATTTTCCCTTCCTTCTCCTACACTTTTATACTCAGAAGGGCCTAATTTTGCTCCTCTAGGAAGATTGAATGCATAGGCTTTCATGTAGTTTAAAACTCTCTTAATTTAAAGAAGTCTGGGTTTGGCGCAGTGGCTCATGCCTCTCATCCCAGCACTTCGGAAGGCCGAGGTGGGTGGAGCGCTTGAGTTCAGGAGTTCGAGACCAGCCTGGGCAACATAAGGAAGCCCCCTTTCTACCAGAAACACAAAAAATTAGCCAGGCATAGTGGCACACACCTGTGGTCCCAGCTACTCAGGAGACTACAAGAGGATTGCTAGAGCCTGGGAGGCGGAGGTTGCAGCGAGCTGAGATCACGCCACTGCACTCCAGCCTGGGTGACAGGGTGAGACCCTATCTCAAAAAAAAAAAAAATTATATTTTCTATTCTCTTCCCCTTTTTGTTATGTGTTTTGCAGTCTTTTCTCCATGTCTAATCTAAGAAATTTATATATTCATTGTATATATGCCTACTGGTTGTCAGCATTGAACCCTGC
This sequence comes from Macaca thibetana thibetana, assembly GCF_024542745.1. NCBI lineage: Eukaryota > Metazoa > Chordata > Mammalia > Primates > Cercopithecidae > Macaca > Macaca thibetana. The sequence goes on along the minus strand of NC_065593.1, from coordinate 51,643,459 downwards.
CTGTGCCCTAGCATGTTGTACAATGACTGACTTGACTTTATTGTGAGAATAAGAAAGTTCAAAATTTATTCGTTTTTTATCAGTCGACTAGGGACCTTATCTGTTGCTGCATTTATTATCTCTAAAATATTATCTTCTTTTTCTTTTTCTTTTTTGAAATGGAATCTCGCTCTGTTGCCCAGGCTGGAGTGCAGTGGCGCATTCTTGGCTCACTGCTACCTCCATCTCCCAGGTTCAAGCAATTCTCCTGCCTCAGCCTCCCGAGTAGCTGGGATTACAGTCGCGTGCCACCACATCCAACTAATTTCGTGTATTTTTGTTAGAGACGGGATTTCACCATGCTGGCCAGGATGGTCTCAAACTCCTGACCTCAAGTGATCCACCAGCCTTGGCCTCCCAAAGTGCTGGGATTACAGGCCTGAGCCACCACACCCGGCCTACCGTCTTATTTTTAGATGGAGACTTCTGGACATTGGTATAAAATCTAGATGGTTCCAGTCCTGACCTTTTCCTCATGTTTAATCTCACCTTCCTAACACTTCCACCACTGTTGAAAAGGTATAGCTCCATATGATCTTACTGCCCTTCATTCAGTCAAGCGAGACACTGACATTGCATAGATTCTGGGTCTCACATTTGCTTTGTTTTTATCTGGAGCTTTACTGGAAACTAAATGCTATTGCGTACTAGCTGCAGAAGCAGGAGGGGAAGTTGGCAAGAATTCACTGCTTTCTGTTTGGTCTGTCTGAGGCAGCTGACCTTTTGGAAGGAAATCGCTGCTCTTTGCTTCTTCCGGTAACAGTGCTGCCTATGAAAGAACACATACACAGAAGGGCTCTGCCGTTATCCTGGCTGATGCCTTGCAGCATTAGCTGTTAGTTGAGGTGGGAGCCTTTCAGTGCATCTGTTGTGTGCTGTAGGAGCATGCACTCAAGTTCCTACACCATGCTAAGTTGTGTGTAGATCCACTATTAGAGGTATAGTGAAAGACAGTCTGTTACCAGAAAAAGTAGTTTACTTTAGCAAAAGTAATTGCATTTTATTTATTCCCACTATGAGTGCTGTAGTAAATATGGACAATTATTTTGTGCACAATTTCAGTTCATCTTAATGTTAAATGTCCTGGTAATTGCTTTTTGTACCTGGATATCTGCTGTTGTTTGTTGTTTTTTTTCCCCTAGCAGGACAAACATTTCGATTTGCCAAGACATAAGCTCTTATTTAAGATCTTCTCAGAATTAGAATAAGGTTCTTTTTTTTTTTTTTTTTACGACAAGATCTCACAGTGTCACCCAGGCTGGAGTGCGGCACAATCACGGCTCACAGCAGCCTCAAACTCCTGGGCTTAAGCAATTCTCCTGCCTGTCTCCTGAGTAGCTAGAACTACAGGCATGTACCACCACACGGGGCTAATTTTTAAATTTTTTTAGAGATGGAGTCTCACTATGTTGCCTAGGCTTGTCTCAAACTCCTGGCCTAATCAATCTTCCCATCTCGGCCTCCCAGAGTGCTGGGTTTACAGGCATGAGCCACTGTGCCTGGCCCAGAATTAGCTGCTTCTTTCATACTTTTTTTTTTAGAGACAGAGTCTGGCTCTGTCGTCCATCTGGCATGCAGTGGTGCAATCATAGCTCACTGCAGCTGCTAACTCCTGGGCTCAAGTGATTCTCCCCTCATCCTCCCAAGTAACTAAGACTACAGGTGTGTGCCACCATATGCTACTACTTTTTGTTTTGCTTTCTTTGTAAAGACAGAGCCTTGATATGTTGCCCAAGCTGGTCTTGAACTCCTGAGCTCAGGTGATCCTCTGTCTCGGCCTCCCAAAGTGCTGGGATTACAGGTGTGAGCCACTACACCTGGCCAATGTTTAGTTTCTTAACAAACCTGCTACTCGTTGGATCCACTTTTTATGCAGGACTTGTTTTACTTAAACACGGGTAGTTGGACACCCCACAACTTGGGATTATTTTCAGAAAGCTATAATTAGGTTTCATATCACCCAGTAAGCAAACAAGGAAACTAACCGGCTGATGAGGCATTTCTCTCTTAAAAGAGATTTCAGTTTTGTATTGCTTTAATTAAAACATACTCAGTTCAGTTTTTATTTTATTTTAAGTGACATATTCAAGTTATGTCTAAGTAAAAATGAAACAGATTTTAGTTCATGGCAAATTAAGAGAACACAGCTACCTGGAAAATGGGGCGAACTGCCATGTCCTTCTGCGTTTAGTTTTGGTTTGGTGGATAGGTATGCTTTTCTAAGGTATTATTGGTCTCTTCCCTAGATTTGCTGTTGATGGCAGAGATGGTTGGGTGAAGGTTTGTGTTGATGTACATAGAAGACGTAGAGATTAGTACAGAGAGAAACATCTCAGGGCCTCCTTAGCAAGATTGCCCTGCAGTGCTGCTATTCTTGGAAACTGGTCTGATCTGTCCCACTTTGCTGGGGTAATGAAGAATCCAGGGGGAATGCAAACCCTGTGTTGGTTTTAGGTATAGGTTGTCACAAAATAAATTGATATCAACAAAACAGGAAGATATCCCCCCAGTTCTGTTGGCCTTTGAGTAGGAGCAAAGTTAGGAACCAACAGCTGAGGTTTCCTGTGATCTGCTCTTGTAACGATAGCTTTCTAGAGTTGAATTGTTGAATTTCTTGAATTGTTACTCTTGAACTGTCAAGGGCCTTCACATAAACCAATTGTGTTCAGGTATGTGATTAGAGGTAAGAGATGTGTTTGTTTGTGTTTAGAAATGGGGTCTCGCTTTGTGGCTCAGGCTTGAGCACAGCGGCGTGATCATAGCTCACTGCATGCAGCCTTGACCTCCTGGGAGCGCTCCTGTCCCAGCCTCCTGAGTAGCTTGGACTGCAGAAGTGAGTCACCATGCCCAGCTAGAAAGTTTTTTATTTTAAAGAAATTCTGGTACTGTTGTGAGTGGATTTCTGTGTATTTCGTCATGTTTACAGTTGGTACAAGTTTGCTTAATCATACCAAAGATGAAAGAGAGCCACTAATATATATAAATATATGTCAGAATTACAAATTAATCTATTATTAACAGTCTTAAATCACTACTTGGAAACACATTTAAGGCACTATATATTTGAAAGTGAAATAATTGCATTTCTTTTAAATTTTTTTTATAATTCTGAATTTTTACCGTTTTCATGTTCTACTTAAATCAAGGCTGCCCAGGTAAGACAGTGTTATAACCTGGATATTATCATGGCCAACATGGCGAATCCCCATCTCTATTAAAAATAAAAAAATTAGGGCTGGGCACAGTGGCTCACGCCTGTAATCCCAGCACTTTGGGAGGCCGAGGTGGGCAGATCACCTGAGGTCAGGAGTTTGAAACCAGCCTTGCCAACATTGTGAAAACCTTTCTCTATTAAAAATACAAAAAATACGGCTGGGCGCGGTGGCTCACGCCTGTAATCCCAGCACTTTGGGAGGCCGAGGCGGGCGGATTACAAGGTCAGGAGATCAAGACCATCCTGGCTAACACGGTAAAACCCCGTCTCTACTAAAAATACAAAAAATTAGCCAGGGGTGGTGGCACACGCCTGTAGTCCCAGCTACTCAGGAGGCTGAAGCAGGAGAATGGCCTGAACCTGGGAGGCGGAGTTTGCAGTGAGCCAAGATCAGGCCACTGCACTCCAGGCTGGGCGATAGAGTGAGACTCCATCTCAAAAAAAAAAAAAAAAAAAAGGCTGGGCGCGGTGGCTCAAGCCTGTAATCCCAGCACTTTGGGAGGCCGAGACGGGCGGATCACGAGGTCAGGAGTGCGAGACCATCCTGGCTAACACGGTGAAACCCCGTCTCTACTAAAAAATATGAAAAAAACTAGCCGGGCGAGGTGGCGGGCGCCTGTAGTCCCGGCTACTCGGGAGGCTGAGGCAGGAGAATGGCGTAAAAACCCGGGAGGCGGAGCTTGCAGTGAGCCAAGATCAGGCCACTGCACTCCAGGCTGGGCGACACAGCGAGACTCCGTCTCAAAAAAAAAAAAAAAAAAAAAAAGCCAGGCATGGTGGCGGGCACCTGTAATCCCAGCTACTCGGGAGGCTGAGGCAGGAGAATCGCTTGAACCTGGGGGGCGGAGGTTGCAGTGAGCCGAGATCGCGCCACTGCACTCCAGCCTGGGCACCAAGAGCAAAACTCCGTCTCAAAAAAAATAATAAAAATAGGCCGGGCGCGGTGGCTCAAGCCTGTAGTCCCAGCACTTTGGGAGGCCAAGACGGGCGGATCACGAGGTCAGGAGATCAAGACCATCCTGGCTAACCTGGTGAAACCCCGTCTCTACTAAAAAATACAAAAAACTAGCCGGGCGAAGTGGCGGGTGCCTGTAGTCCCAGCTACTCAGGAGACTGAGGCAGGAGAATGGTGTGAACCCGGGAGGCGGAGCTTGCAGTGAGCGGAGATGGCGCCACTGCACTCCAGCCTGGGGGACAGAGCGAGACTCCGTCTCAAAAAATAAATAAATAAATAAAATAAATAAATAAAAAATTAGCTGGGCATTGGTGGCAGGTGCCTATGGTCCCAGCCGCTCAGGAGGCTGAGACAAGAGAATTGCTTGAATGCGAGTGGTGGGGGTTGCAGTGAGCCAAGATCGTGCCACTGCACTTTAACCCAGTTGAAAGAGCAAGACTGTGTCTCAAAAAAATAAATCAAAATTTAAAAATGCATCTACATGGTTTTATATTTCAACATAGTTTTTACATTTAATTTAACTGGTTGCACCATATCCCGTTAGATTAATATGTTATAGTCTAATCATCCCCCTATTCTGGACATTTTGGTTATTTCTGGTTTCTCCCAATGGTATATATCCCTGGGAATGGGCCTAAATCAAGGCACTCGTCAAAGAAAATTTTGCTAGGTAGAAATTAATATTGTAATTCTCAATGGTAAGAGGGAGGCCATGAACTTTAATGGGGAAAATATTGGTAACATGTAGATTTATTAATAAATTGCCTGTTTTGTTTGTTTTTAACTTTCAAACAAGAGGAAAGGGATTGTATTTCATTTAAGTAGTATAGAAACGGTATTGTAGTAGCTGAGGGTTTTTTTTCCTGAACTAAAAGATTTGAATTGTCCAAGAGACACATTCTAGGATGAGTTGATCTTGAATTACAGTACAAATATAAACCTTCACTAGAAATTCTGAGGCTGGCTGGGTGCGGTGGCTCACACTTGTCATCCTAGCACTTTGGGAGGCCGAGGTAAGAGGATCGCTTGAGCCCAGGAGTTCATGACCAGCCTGGGCAACATAGCAAGACCCCATCTCTTAAAAAAAAAATTAGCCAGGCATGGAGGCAAATACCTGTGGTCCCAGCTACTCAGGAAGCTAAGGGAGGAGGATCACCTGAACCCAGGAGGTTGAGACTGCAGTGAGCAGCGATTATGCTATAGCACTCTAGCCTGAGCGACAGAGTGAGACTATGTTTCAAAAAAAAAAAAAATTCCGAAGCTAACATAGGACTACATGCCAGCTTCAAATCATTTCTTATTTTTCCATAATGGAGATGGTCATTATTTTTGGGCTACAGCAAGTGCTTTTAGTCATCTGGAAAGTGATACAGATGTAGCTTCTTCCCAAAGGGATGGCTGAAGTTGCTGGCTGGATTTGGACATGGAGATAATGATAACACACATACACTGTGGGCCACCATGGCATGAGACAGCCCAGCTTGCATGCTGGTAGCCTACAAGCTGCAGCACAGTGCCTCAGAAGTCTCCAGATTTTTATTTACCACCAGGGACAGTTTCACAGTGAGAGTCAAACCTCTGCTCTCATTGCTTTGTTTTTCTTTTTTGGAATTTTTGCCCTTAATTTTGATTTTGAAAAAATTGTAAATGACTGAAAAGTGGAAAGAATAGAACAATGAGTACTCACATATACTTCACCTAGGTTGAGCCAGTGTTCACAGTTGTTAGATTTACTTTCCCACACTCCCCACCACTGTCACTCTTCCGTTTCTCCTTCCAAAGTTAAGTTGTAAACGTCATGACCATTTACCCTCAAATACTTGACATTGTATCTACTCTGAGCAAGGGCATTCTCCTACACAACCTCAATGGCATTGTCACAAGAAATTCAGCAGTAATATAACAACATCTAATATATAATGATATAATGGACTTTAGAGCTGTGGGTGTTTTTGTTTGTTTTGAAACAGAGTCTCACTCAGTTGCCCAGCCTGGAGTGCAAGTGGCGCAATCTCAGCTCACTACAACTTCCGCCTCCCAGGTTCAGGAGATTCTTGTGCCTCAGCCTTCCGAGTAGCTGCAACTACAGGCGTGCGCCACCACGCCCAACTGATTTTTGTATTTTTAGTAGAGACAGGGTTTCACCATGTTGGCCAGGCTGGTCTTGAACGCTTGACCTCGAGTGATCCGCCGGCCTTGGCTTCCCAAAGTGCTGGGATTACAGGTATGAGCCACCGCGTCCAGTCGTGTTTTTGTTTTTGAATTATGCTCTTGGTGGTTGTGTCTCTGCAGTCTCCTTTAACCTAGAACAGTTCCACCTGTTTTGGGTGGGCGTGGGATCGTTGATGAGAGTCTCACAATTTGGATTTGTCTGATTGTTTCTTCATGATTTAGTTTGTGTATTCTTTTCAGCAAATCATATCTGGAGGCACATAATGTCAGTTTATCCCATGATTGGGGATGTTTGATCACTCGGTTAAGGTATTGTCCTCCAGATTTATCCACAGAAATGCCTCTTTTCCCCTTTGTGAATAATAAGTAATATGTGAGTAGTACTTTGAGACTAAATGTTCTTCCCCAACAACTGTCACCTAATGGTTTTAGCAGCTGTGATGATCCTTGTCTGAGTCTACTCTCTTTATTTTTGAGATTGTGCATTTTTGGCCAAGACTTTATATCCTATATTTAGATGAGAGTTTTAAATATATGGTAACCTGCTGATTGAAACTTGATTTTTATATTTAGTAAGTAGGTCCTTTTTCTACCTTCTCCTTTCTTCCCTCCCTTACCCTTTTCCTCTCCTCCGTTCTCTGTTCTTCCCATTATAATATGCAATGATTTGGCTGTGACAAAGATTAATGACTGATTGTCTTCCCAGAATATTATCGTCTCTATGTTGCCTGGGCACATTTTTCCTTGTTTGTTTCTTTGTGAGCCAAATGCTTTTATTCTTTCTGTTCTCTTCCCATCTGTTTAATAATATGATTTTTTAAAAAAGAGAATTGGCTTCCTGATTGCATATAAGGTAGTATTTAGAAAAAAAAAAAAATTAAAGAGCAGATGGCTCTGGTATTGACCTACTTCTAAATGTGATAGCCTTCTTACTTGATATTAGTCCCATTTTAATATGAATGAAGTCTTGATCCTTTATTGCTGCTATTGAATATTTTTTCTGTCCCTCAAAATCCCTATACGAGGCTGGGCATGATGGCTCACGCCTGTAATCCCAGCACTTTGGGAGGCCGAGGTGGGTGGATCACTTGAGGTCAGGAGTTCAAGACCAGCCTGGCCAACATGGTGAAATCCTGCCTCTACTAAAACTCCAAAAATTAGCCAGACACAGTGGCACATGCCTGTAATCCCAGCTGCTCGGGAGGCTGAGACAGGAGAATCACTTGAACCCGGGAGGGAGGCAGAGGTTGCAGTGACCTGAGATTGTGCCACTGAACTCCAGCCTGGGTGACACAGTGAGACTCTGTCTCAAAAAAAAAAAAAATAAGAAAAGTACATAGAAAATGGCAGGCCACCTTAAGTCCTCAACATGCATGCAGCCTGGTGCAGTGGTACAAGTAAGTGCAGGTTCTCAGGTAGGTCCAGCCCAGATAGTACCCCTTAGTAGTATGGGACCGACCTGGAGCAAGTGGTTCACCTCTTTTTTAAAAATAGCTTTACTGAGATATAATCATGTACTACAAAATTCACCCTTTGAAGTATATTCTCAGAGTTATACAATTATCACCACTGTCTAATTCCAGAACATTTTCATCATCCCCTCAAAAAGCCCATACCCTTTAGCAATCATTCCCCATTTCTCCCTCCCCTCAGCCCTTGGCAACCACCAATTTATTTTCTGTCTCTATGGATTTGCCTATTCCGGATATTTCATAAAAATGGAATTTACAGTATGTTCCCTTGCATGCCTTTCACTTTACATAGTGATTTCAAGGTCATCCACACTGTAGCATGCGTCAGTACTTCATTCCTTTTTAACGTCTACATAATATTCTATCTTATTCATTGTATTTATCCATTCCTATCCATATTATCTGTTTATCCTTTGGTGGACATTTGAATTGTTTCCACTTTGGGGTGATTATGAGGTGGTTATGAATAATGCAGCTGTGAACATTTGTGTATCTGTTTTTTGTTTTTTTGTTTTGTTTTGTTTTTGAGACAGAGTCTTGCTCTGCTCGCTCTGTCCTCCAGGCTAGAGTGCAGTGGCACAGATCTTGGCTCACTACAACCTCCGCCTCCCGGATTCAAGTAATTCCCCTGCCTCAGCCTCCCAAATAACTAGGATTACAGGCACCCGCCACTGTGCCCGGCTCATTTTAAAAAACATTTTTAGTAGAGATGGTGTTTTGCCATGTTGGTCAGGCTGGTCTCGAACTCCTGACCTCAGGATCCACTCGCCTCAGTCTCCCAAAGGGCTGAGATTACAGGCATGAGCCACTGCGCCCGGCCTGTATACCCACTTTTTGGGGACACATGTTTTCAGTTCTCTTAGGCATATACCTAGGAGTGGAACTACTGGAAATGTGGTAACTGTATGTTTACCCTTTTGTAGAATTGCCAGATAGTTTTCGAAAACTGTTTCACCACGATACAATTCTACTTAATCTTGATGACCCTCAATTTCCTCATCTATAACGTGGGGATAACAATAGTGCCTACGTCTGAGGGATTTAGGATTAAGAATAGATTCATAAAAGCACTTGTTATAAGTCATATAGGAAGTGCTTAGCTAGCTCTTAAATCTGGATGGGGGATAATAATAACACTGATAACTGTTATTTATTTCTCATCCTATTTCTGAAGTTTATTTTTATTTATTAGATGAATTGGAATGTTTGTTGCTAATAATTCATAAAGCAGTATAATAAATGAAAACTTCAAATTTCATTAGTTGTTTTTTGTACTTTAATTAGTAAAAGTCAGATATGTCCTTGGAAGGAATAGGTAAAGGCATGGCTCCCTGCTGGCTTAGCCTTCTCTGTTCAAGAACATATTGGAAGGAATGGATAGTTTTCTTCTCTTTTTTTTTTTTTTTTTTTTTTTGAGACAGAGTCTTGCTCTGTCGCCAGCCTGGAGTGCAGTGGCATGATCTCAGCTCACTGCAACCTCTGCCTCCTGGGTTCAAGCGATTCTTCTGCCTCAGCCTCCTGAGTAGCTGGGACTATAGGAGCATGGCACCACGCCCAGCTAATTTTTGTATTTTTAGTAGAGATAGGTTTTCACCATTTTGGCTAGGATGGTCTCCATCTCTTGACCTCGTGATCCACCCACCTCGGCCTCCCAAAGTGCTGGGATTACAGGCATGAGCCACTGCACCCGGCCTCTTCTTCTTCTTCTTCTTTTTTTTTAAGAGTTTAGGCTGGGCAACATGGTGAAACCCCGTCTCTACTAAAAATACAAAAAATTAGCCAGGCGTGGTGGCGGGTGCCTGTATTCCCAGCTACTCTGGAGGCTGAGGCAGGAGAATGGCGTGAACCTGGGAGGCAGAGCTTGCAGTGAGCCGAGACCAAGCCACTGCACTCCAACCTGGGAGACAGAGCAAGCCTCCGTCTCAAAAAAAAAAAAAAAAAAAAAAAATAGAGTTTAGTATGCATAAGGCAAAATCAAAGCCTTGCTGTTACTGTACTACCCTCACCCTTCGCAATTCTCCATTCTTTCATTCAAAGATAAGAGAACAGACTTCACAGTGCCTTTCCACCACCTCCCAAAAGTTCCTGTCTGTAGAAGTCCTTCTGCCAGTGAAATTGATTAAGAAATAGGAATACCATCTTTTAAAAGGGCCCGGTACGGCTGGGTGCGGTGGCTCATGCCTGTAATCCCAGCACTTAGGGAGGCTGAGGCGGGTGGATCACAAGGTCAGGAGTTCAAGACCAGCCTGGCCAACATGGTAAAACCCCGTCTCTACTAAAAATACAAAATTAGGCAGGCATGGTGGTGGGCACCTCTAATCCCAGCTACTCAGGAGGCTGAGGCAGATAATTGCTTGAACCTGGGAGGCAGAGGTTGCAGTGAGCCGAGATGGCACCACTGCATTCCAGTCTGGGCAACAGAGCGAGACTCTGCCTCAAAAAAAAAAAAAAAAAAAAGGGCCAGGCACAATGGCCCATGCCTGTAATCCCAGCACTTTGGGGGAGGCTGACTTGGGAGGATCACTTGAGTGAGGAGTTTGAGACTGGCCTGGGCACCATAGTAAGACCTTGTCTCTACAAAAAAAAAAAAAAATTTTTTTTCTTTAATTAGCCAGGTGTGATGGCATGTGCCCACAGTCCCAGCTACTTGGGTGGCTGGGGTAGGAATATCCCTCAAGCCCAGGAGTTTGAGGCTGCGGTGAACCATGATCACACCACTGCACTCCAGCCTGAGTGATGGAGTAAGACCCTGTCTCGGATGGATGGATGGATGGATGGATGGATGGATGGATGGAAACGTTTATACTGGAGATACTGGTTAAAGAGAAGGATAGCAAGAGCTATTTGTGGAGGATTGATTTTTGGAAAGTTTGTTAAATTGAGTTAAAATTAGAGATGGGAGAGAGAAGCTGGTTTTGTAAGTTTAAGGCAACAGTAAGAACAGTAGTGAGTACTTACAGAGCACCTGCTCTTAGCCAGACACTGTTTTAGGTATGTACATAAAACTAATTCATTCTTACAGCAGCCTCCTAAGGGGCGTAAGTATTATTATTCCCATTGTACAAACAAGAAAACTGAGGCACAGAGAGACTTAACGGGCTGTCTTTGACAGAACCATGTTTAGGTGAGTTCAGCATTATCTCTAAAAGTTTAACCCCAGTTTAGAGACTTTGGCCCTGGGATGGGGAGGTAGGATGGAGAATCGGAATTATAAAATGCTTTAAATTATACACACGAATCCAGCAGACCAAATCTGCTAGATTCATATTATTCATATTATTATATTCATATTGTTCATAATATTATTTATATTAATCCCCTACTCCCACCCCACGCTAGAATTCACTTGCTGAGTTGGCAGATACACGGTGGGCCTTCTAATGTCATACACTACTCTCCACTGCAGTTGAGCTAGGGCAAGACCTTGGTCACAGTGTTCTGGAAGTCCTCAGAGAGAGTGATGTTTTTCTTTGTTATAGTTTATATTTTACTTTTAGAAAGGAAAAGCATCTGGGCCGGGCGCGGTGGCTCAAGCCTGTAATCCCAGCACTTTGGGAGGCCGAGACGGGCGGATCACGAGGTCAGGAGATCGAGACCATCCTGGCTAACACGGTGAAACCCCGTCTCTAATAAAAAATACAAAAAAAAAAAAACTAGCCGGGCGAGGTGGCGGGTGCCTGTAGTCCCAGCTACTCGGGAGGCTGAGGCAGGAGAATGGCGTGAACCCGGGAGGCGGAGCTTGCAGTGAGCCGAGATCTGGCCATTGCACTCCAGCCTGGGTGACACAGCAAGACTCCGTCTCAAAAAAAAAAAAAAAAAAAAAAAAAGAAAGGAAAAGCATCTGAGAAAAGATATTTATGACTGAGACAAAATTATTCCAAATCCCACTCACTTATATCATTTATTTATGTGGTGGACATTCATTTTTATGGTTTTTCAGTAAGCCTGTAACATTATGAGCTATTAGACTTTGAAACTTTTATTAACAAGTGCCTGAGGGCCCGAATGATTTCTTTGGCTCTCCAAGCCCATGGGTATATCCAGATATATAAGGTTGAGGTAGGTGCCTTATGCCTTCAGAAAGTACCATGTTCTGCATCCAAGGCTGTTTTAGGTTGTTCTGAAATGCTTGTGAACACAGAGTGCAACTCATTCGAGCTCAAATAGTTCTTATCTTCGGCCTAAAAATAAGATTGTGAATCCATTTCCCAGTCTTTAGAGAATCCCCTGTGATGGTTTACCAAAGAACAAACCACTTCCCTTGTCTGAACATCACGCACTGAAATTGGAGCTACCCGTAAATAAGCAGAAGAGGGCGGGTCCTGAGGACAGAGGTACAGTCCTTGTGGATGCAGAGTAGCGTTCGATGGCTGGCTGAATGCCAGTTAGAAGAATGAATGTCGGTTAGATGAATGCCACTCATGTCAGGCATGTGGACATAGCCTGATAAGGGGGTGAAGTGTTCTGACATGTATGAAGAAAAATACTACTTAGCGGCCAGGCATGGTGGCTCATGCCTGTAATCCCAGCACTTTGGGAGGTCAGGCAGGTCACCTGAGGTCAGTAGTTCAAGACCAGCCTGGCCAACATGGTGAAACCCCATCTGTACTAAAAAAAAATTAGCCAGGCAGCTGGGCGCGGTGGCTCACGCCTGTAATCCCAGCACTTTGGGAGGGAAAGGTGGGCGGATCATGAAATCAGGAGATCGAGACCACGGTGAAACCCCATCTCTACTAAAAATACAAAAAATTAGCCGGCGTGGTGGCGGTCACCTGTAGTCCCAGCTACTCGGGAGGCTGAGGCAGGAGAATGGCGTGAACCCGGGAGGTGGAGCTTGCAGTGAGCCGAGATCACACCACTGTACTCCAGCCTGGGTGACAGAGCGAGACTCCGTCTCAAAAAAAAAAATTAGCCAGGCATGGTGGCGGGCGCCTGTAGTCCCAGCTAGTCAGGAGGCTGAGGCAGGAGAATCACTTGAACTCGGAAGGCGGAGGCTACAGTGAGCTGAGATCACGCTACTGCACTCCAGCCTAGGCGACAGAGTGAGACTCCGTCTCAAAAAACAAACAAACAAAAAACCACTACATAGCTTCTAGGTGTTATTCACATAACTGGGAAAACAGTTGGGTTTTTCCTAAACTGGGTATTTAGAATTTTATGATAGTCTCAGTAAGTCATCTCATATTTCACATATAGATAATTTTCAGTTTAACAGTAAAATAAAAATGACTCTGTACTAGTTAGTGTACTTTTATTTTATACTTTTGAGTAGCAGTGAGCAGAATCTACTCTCCAACTCTATCAAAGCACTTATGTGTAGTGAAACTATATTGTATTTATCAAAATAAGGTGATTGCCACTTGGTATTTACCAGCTATTATCCTTCAAATGGCATGCTATTTTAGAAAATAATTATTATGGCATGTTCACAACTAGAATTGTAAAAATATTCTGACAAATTCTAAGAGCTCAGCGTTCTACTCTTTGATGAAAACTAAGAAATAATCTAAAATTTAAGGCAAAATAGAGTGACATTTTTTAATACCCCTACATGTATGGTATATCACCACAGTATTTCTTTCCTAAAACAGTAATAGGCTCCTAAATATGCTTGACCAGCAGGGCATGTTAAATATTTGTTTATGTATTCTCTCCACAAGTATTTTTTGAACACTTTTCATGGGCAAGCCACCATACTAGACACTGGGGACACAGTCGTGAATAAGATGTGCTCCAGGCTGAGCGTGGTGGCTCATGCCTGTAATCCCAGCACTTTGGGAGGCCGAAGAGGGCAGATCATGAGGTCAGGAGGTCAAGACCATCCTGGCCAACATGGTGAAACCCCATCTCTACTAAAAATATAAAACTTAGCTGGGCGTGGCAGTGTGTGCCTGTAGTCCCAGCTACTCAGATGGCTGAGGCAGGAGAATCGCTTAAACCCAGGAGGCAAACGCTGCAGTGAGCTGAGATTGCTGCACTCCAGCCTGGGCGACAAAGCGAGACTCCGACTGAAAAAATAACAGTAATAATAATAATAAATTAAATAATTGGTTATTTAAATGGAAATCTGTTCTGTTTTCATGCCTTGGTATTTCATACTGGTATATTGTTCTATTATAACTTTGAAAAGAGCCGATGGAGTCGGTCAAATTGTATGTATACATTTATTTATGCAACAAAAAAATTATGATGCTTATGTGCCAGGTACCGTTCTAGACCCAGGAGAAAGCACGGTGAACAAAACAAAGTCATTGTGTTCATGGTGATTTCACCCTGGTGGGAAGTGAGTAAGCAAATATATGATCAATATCAGGAATTGCTAAATGATAAGAAGAAAAATAAAGCAGATTAAGAGGATAGAGAGTGACCAGAATGCCATTTTATTTGAGTGGGCTGGGAAGGAGTCTCTGGGGAGATAAGTTTTCATAGCTTTCCTTCTTTTGTCTCTTGAGTCATTTCACCTAATGAATGCAGATGCAAGAGAATGTTTGTATCTGTTGGTATCACTCATATATTCATTGAGAGCTATGGTGAGGTCCTACTTCTTATTCTTTACTACTTAGGAAGATTAACACCTGAATTCTTCTCTTCATTCTTTTATCACTCTTCCATATACTTAAGTGCCTAAGCACCTTCATTCATCCATCCCTTAAATAATTTTTTTTCTTGAGACAAAATCTGGCTCTGTCGCCCAGGCTGGAGTGCAGTGACGTAATCTTGGCTCGCTGCCACCTCTGCCTCCCAGGTTCAAGCGATTCTTCTGCCTCAGCCTCCTGAGTAGCTAGGACTACAGACACATGCCACCACACCTGGCTAATTGTTTTGTATTTTTAGTAGAGACGGGGTTTTGCCATGTTGGCCAGGCAGGACCCGAACTCCTGACCTCAGGTGATCTGCCCACCTCAGCCTCCCGAAGTGCTGGAATTACAAGCGTGAGCCACCATGCCTGGCCATCCGTTCCTTATCGTTCATCCAAAAATCATGATTTGGTATCTGTTCTAGTTTTCCAAAATCTTGTGATATGATTTATTTGATTAAAAAATACATTGTGCAGTTAAGTGACTTCCAGTGTTTAATTATAAAGTGGAATTGCTTCTGGAGAGAGCTGTTTTTCCTAAGTGTTTTGGTGAACTCACAGCCACTGAAATTTGATGTCTTGGGTCAGATTGGGTCTTACAGTGATCCCAGCCTTAATGCCTAAAAGCCCTAAATAGAATTATACACTTCTCAAGTGTTCTATAGCATTGCACAAGTCTGAAATAGATGACTGGCACTCCCCTACACCTCATCGTTGGCTAACTGACTTGTCCCATAAATAGCTCAGTGTTATGTGATCAGACAACTACAACTAACAGATTTTTGCTTCCTAACACACTTGTGCAGTCTCTGGTAGTAAACAAAATCCAAGTCCAAGTCACCAGCCCCTAACTGTAACCTAGTTCTTAGGAGAGTTGTGCAAATCAGTAGCCAAATCATGTGGGATGGAACTCAAGATAACCCTGCCTTATACCAAACTCTACATTCTGGAAAATGGTGTTAGAGCAAGATTCATTTTCAGTCCTTAGAGTTACTTGAAGTCCCTTCCCAGTCTACCCAAATGTTTCTGCCCTAATCTGGTCAAACCCAAAGAGTGTCTGCCAAATGAGTTAAAAATTGTCAGGTGAGTCTGAGGGGGCATCATGGTAGTTTTATAAAGCCTTTTTTTTTTTTTTTTTTTTAATCAAGAGCATGTTAAAAAAAGAAACTACTGGCTGGGGCAGTGACTCAGCCTGTAATCCCAGCACTTTGGGAGGCCGAGGTGGGCGATCAGAAGGTCAGGAGATCAAGACCATCCTGGCTAACACACTGAAACCCCGTCTCCACTAAAAATAGAAAAAATTAGCCGGGTGAGGTGGCGGGCACCTGTAGTCCCAGCTACTCAGGAGGCTGAGACAGGAGAATGGCGTGAACCCGGGAGGCGGAGCTTGCAGTGAGCCGAGATCATGCCACTGCACTCCAGCCTGGGCGACAGTGCGAGACTCCGTCTCAGAAAAAAAAAATAAGGAGACTACCTGCTATTGGAGCATAATGGTTCATATTTCTAACTCTTAGGTGGAATGTATTGTTTTTGTGTCTGAAAGATTTGTAAATGCTATAATTTAATAGAACATTGCTTCATAAATTCCTTAGCAGTAACTCAGGAGGTGAACCTTGGGGCATTTTTTCCAGATAAATCTGTGCTCTGTGTGTGCAAAGCATTGCTGCTTAGGTAACCAGTGATAATGAATAGAGTTCAATCCACGCTTTAGATGCTTTTACTTTTCTTTTACTGGGCTTTTTCAAAACGACATATGTTTGTTATATTTCTGAAGTCAAAATAACAAATCTAAAACAAGTGATTTAAAAAAAAAAAATCTCTCAGCTGGGCGCAGTGGCTCACACCTGTAATCCTAGCCCTTTGGGAGGCTGAGGTGGATCACTTGAGGTCAGGAGTTCGAGACTGTCCTGGCCAGCCTGGTGAAACCCCATCTCTACTAAAAATACAAAAATTAGCTGGGTGTGGTGGTGGGTACCTGTAATCTCAGCTACTTGGGAGGCTGAGGCAGTAGAATTGCTTGAACCTGGGAGGCGGAGGTTGCAGTGAGCCAAGATCGTGCCACTGCCCTCCAGCCTGGGCGACAGAGCGAGACTCTGTCTCAAAAAAAAAAAAACTCTCTGTTAATTATTTATTACTGTTGAAATGCTGCTTACCATGGCTGACAATTTTGAACAAAAGTAAAGAATATGTCTACGATGTCAAAGTTAGCAATTCTTTCCCTAATACTCCTTTTGTACTTTTGCTTATAAGACCTTAGTGCGTTTCATAGTCAGAGCTTCATAGACCCAACTGTGTATCTTTCCATGACCAGGCCGAGTGTCTACATTTTGAAAACATTTTAAAGTTAAAATCAAGAATACTGTCTTCAGTCTATCAAAAGGGCTAAACACATTTACTTTGGCCGAGCATGGTGGCTCATGCTTGTAATCCCAGCACTTTAGGAGGCTGAGGTGAGAGGATCACTTAAGGTCAGGAGTTCAAGACCAGCCCGACCAACACAGTGAAGCCCCATCTCTACTAAAAATACAAAAACTAACCGAGCATGGTAATGCACGCCTATAATCCCAGCTACTCAGGAGGCTGAGACAGGAGAATCGCTTGAAGTGGGGAGGCGGAGGTTGTAGTGAGCCAAGATTGTGCCACTGCACTCCAGCCTGGGCGGCAGAGCAAGACTGTCTCAAAAAATCAAAAATAAAAATAAATAATAAAATAAAAACATTTACCTTGGTAACTATGTGAATATTTACTCTGGTGGATGTAAGGGGAAAATAAAGAAAAAACACCGAAAGCACTGATTGTTTGTTCAACAGATTGTAAACCATGGCTGTGTGGATACAAGCTCAGCAGCTCCAAGGAGAAGCCCTTCATCAGATGCAAGCGTTGTACGGCCAGCATTTTCCCATTGAGGTGCGGCATTATTTATCCCAGTGGATTGAAAGCCAAGCCTGGTAGGTGAACAAGGATGTTTGCATCATATTTTGTGAAACACAAGAATATTGGAGTTTGGTTAGAAAGATGTCATGATGGCAACTTTCTTTTTTTTTTTTTTTTTTGAGACGGAGTCTAGCTCTGTCGCCCAGACTGGAGTGCAGTGGCGCGATCTCGGCTCACTGCAAGCTCCGCCTCCCGGGTTCACGCCATTCTCCTGCCTCAGCCTCCGGAGTAGCTGGAACTACAGGCGCCCGCCACCACGCCCGGCTAATTTCTTTTTGTATTTTTAGTAGAGACGGGGTTTCACCGTGTTAGCCAGGATGGTCTCGATCTCCTGACCTCGTGATCCGCCCGCCTCGGCCTCCCAAAGTGCTGGGATTACAGGCTTGAGCCACCGCGCCCGGCCAATGGCAACTTTCAAAGTTGTATTTTTAAACATTTTTAAATGTGATCCATAAAAAGGTATTTTTTAAAAATCTTTTTATACATGAAAAGTATTTAACCCCATCTTAGATTGAGGGGATGGAATAACTCTTGGGATTTTTAAAATGGGATTTGTTCCCTTTAATAGTAAATACTGTCTAAAAGCATTAGAATATTACTGCTAATAAAAAGCAGCCAACAAATATGTTTCGAGTGCCCATAGGATGCCTAGCAGTGTCCTAAGTAATAGAATTTGTATGAAAAAAATTAAAGCCCAACCTTGTGTTGTAATCCCAACACTTTGGGAGGCCAAGGCAGGTGTATTGCTTGAGCCCAGGAGTTCAAGGAAGGCCTGAGCAACATATCAAAACCCTGTCTTTGTACAAAATACAAAAATTAGCCAGGTGTGGTGGTGTGCACCTGTAGTACTAGCTACTCGGGAGGCTGAGGTGGGAGGGTCGCTTGAGCCTGCAAGGCAGAGGTTGCCGTAACTTATGATCACACCAGTGCACTCCAGCCTAAGCAACAGAGCAAGACCCTGTCTCAAAACAAACAAACAAACAAACAAAATTAAAGCCCTCATCTCCAAATAATTCAGTGTTTCACTGGACGTGGTGGTGCACATCTGTAATCCCAGCTACCCAGGATGCTGAGATGGGAGGATTGCTTGACCCCAGCAGTTTGAGGCCAGCCTAGGCAACATAGCGAGATCCTATGTCAAAAAAATAATAATAATTTGTGTTTAATGGGGCAGATAGGTGTGAATATGCATATAATTTAATTATAATTTATTTCTTATAGTTTATTTTATTAAATGTAAATTATTTTACATTTCTTAATAAATTTACATCTAACAAAAAACTAAAAATAATTTAACAGTGGTGACATTGGTGTTTTTAATTTATATGTATTTTATATATACACATAAAGACTAAAAGAAAATTAGGTGGGTATTGTGGCTCATGCCTGTAATCCCAGCACTTTGGGAGGCCGAGGCAGGCAGATCACTTGAGGCCAGGAGTTCTGAGACAAGCCTGGCCAACACAGCAAAATTCCGTCTCTACTGAAAATACAGAAAATTAGCTGGGCGTGGTGACGGGTGTCTGTAATCCCAGCTACTCCACACGGAGGCTAAAGCACGAGAATCGCTTGAACCCAGGAGGCAGAGGTTGCAGTGAGCCGAGATCACACCACTGTACTCCAGCCTGGGCAACAGAGTGAGATTGCCTTTTTAAAAAAAAACAAAAAACAAAAAACACTAAACGAAAATATACCCAAATGTTAACACTAATTACATTCTGGTGGTAGATTTGACAAGCATTTTAATTTTTCTTTATTTTCCAGATTACTGATTACATACTTGGGGGAGGGGAGAGTTGTTTTAAATTTCTTTTAGAATTAGTACAGTGCAGTCGACTAACAGCACAGGTTTTTAATTAGTATCATTATTACACACCAGGCAGCAGGATGTACACTGCTCAGGGTCTGGGAGCTTGCTGCTTAGTTACAGTCTGTCAGTCGATCTGGCATATTCATTTGATACTTCAAGCCTCACCATCTTAGCCAGGGGTCCTCTTTTACAGTCCCTCAGAGAAGCCAGCTTTGATGCTGCTATTTGCAGAGGGCCGTATACCTACCTATCAGTAATGTTGCCTTAGAATAATCGCAATGAGTGTTAGTAGCAAATTTCCGTTCAGAAACTAAAGATCACCAAAGAAAGGCAATTTTCTAGGCAATTAAAAAAATCTCAGCTTCATGTAATTAAGTGAGGGGAAAAAAATGAGTTAAATATGAGAATGTCAGCTGTACCTTGTTTAGTGCTTTCCCCTCCCTTTTCATTTTCTCTCCTGTTTTCCTGATTTGGAGGATTTAGAAAAACATGAGTAGGAAGTTTCTGTTAATTTCAGATTTCACTTAGCAGAGTTCCCGTTTGGTGTTCTCACTGAATGAATTAAAAGACTTGTGTTGATATTAAGGAAAACTTGAAATTTTTTTAGCTTTGGTTTTCTTAAGAATATAAAGATTTTAATGAAGAATCTTCAATTCTTTTTTTCTTTTTTTTTTTTTTTGAGACGGAGTCTCCCTCTGTCACCAGGCTGCAGTGGCTTGATTTCGGCTCACTGCAACCTCCGCCTCCCGGGTTCAAGCTTTCTAAGTAGCTGGGATTACAGGTGCCTGCCACCACACCGGGCTAATTTTTGTATTTTTAATAGAGACGGGGTTTCACCATATTGACCAGGCTGGTCTCTTAACTCCTGACCTTGTGATCTGCCCACTTCGGCCTCCCAAAGTGCTGGGATTACAAGTGTGAGCCCCCGGGCCCAGCCAAATCTTCAATTCTTTATGTTTAAGCCATCTAAGCAAGTCTTTTTTTAACAGAGAATTAAGGTTTCAAGTAAAGAACCAATACGTGACTTCTATGAGTTTTGCTTAAAGACTGGATCCTCTCGAGTGGGTTCCTGGCCAGGTGTGGTGGCTCATGCCTATAATCCCAGCACTTTGGGAGGCTGAGGCGGGTGGATCACTTGAGATCAGGAGTTTGAGACCTAGTCAACATGGTAAAGTCCCATCTTTGTTAAAAATATAAAAATTAGCCGGGCATGGTGGTGCACGCCTGTAATTCCAGCTACTTGGGAGGCTGAGACAGGAGAATCACTTGAACCCAGGAGGCGGAGGTTGCAGTGAACTGAGATCGTGCTACTGCATCCTAGCCTAGGCGACAGAGTGAGACTTCATCTCAAAAAAAAGAGTGGGTTTCCAGACCAGGGGCATTGTTGCCAGTTGAAACAGAGGTACAGGCTGCCCTCATTCCTTCCAGCCTTTCATTTAATACATATTCTATTTAATACATAGGGCACACATATTTAAAATCTGACTTGCTTTAACTGCCTTCTCAAGGTGCAGATTAGGGTGTACTATTTGATGGAGTATGGTATCACTGCTTTGTTTTGTTTTGTTTTGTTTTTGTAGAGACAGAGTCTTGCTCAGTTGCCCAGGCTGGAGTGCAGTGGCACGATCTTGGCTCACTGCAACCTCCACCTCCCGGGTTCAAGCAGTTCTCCTGCCTCAGCCTCCCAAGTAGCTGGGACTACAGGCACAAGCTGCTATGCCCGGCTAATTTCTTTTGTATTTTAGTAGAGACGGGGTTTCACCGTGTTGCTCAGGCTGGTCTCCAACTCCTGAGCTCAGGTAATCAGCCCATCTCAGCCTCCCAAAGTGCTAGGATTACAGGCGTGAGCCACCAGACCGGGCCGGTATCACTGTTTTGATACACCTGTTGGTGCCTTTTTTTGAAATTAGTTGCTATCTTCAGGGACTTAGGGATGGCAGAGCCTTTTAGCTACCACTATCTTGTTTGGCTGCAGACCCAGTCAGCAGTTATTGAATGTTATTTCAGTCTGACAGCTGTTTGGTTTCTTCAGTGACTAAGTAATTTGGTACTTCCCAGTGTCAATTGTTGCCCAAGTTGTAGAAAGAAAGAAAGAAAGAAAAAAGGAAAGAAAGAAAAGAGGGAGGGAGACCGTCCGAATCCCTGTCATCAGTTTAATAGCTCGAAATCAATGCAGAGTCTGTAGCATGGTTTCCTTTGTTTACCGGAGAAGTTGGCATTGCCTTCAGGTCCTGGGTCTGCAACTAGTGATATGTCTGACTCGTATAAATGCTTGTAGGCACTGTCTGCCTGAATGTCTCATTTCCAGGGCTTCTTAGAAGTAGCAATAGCTTCTTTCACCTATCTCTACCTAAGAAACCTGCAGATACCAAACTCCTCGAGGCTGGAAAGGACATGTAGAAGAGTCTTGGCCTTGTGCCTCCTTTCCACCCATGAGGGGTAACTATAAATAGGAAATTATCCAAGTCCTTATTTCCTTCAGAGCACACAGAACCCTTTCCTTTTCCTTGCATTTCTCGGAGCAAATAGCATAAGCACCAAGCACGTCATTGAGAGAAAGGAGGAAGGGCAGCACATTATTAAAAAAAATTTTTTTTAAAAAAGAATGAAAGCTACAGTATAATCCAACTATTTAGTAAATTACAAATAGATTAATGTAGGCATTGAGTCCATTTCTGTTGGGCTGTTTCTTAAAATTTGCAGTGAGCACTAAAAAAATCACTTTAGTTGAAGAAAAAGTGGGATGTGTT
This sequence comes from Macaca thibetana thibetana, assembly GCF_024542745.1. Taxonomy (NCBI): domain Eukaryota; kingdom Metazoa; phylum Chordata; class Mammalia; order Primates; family Cercopithecidae; genus Macaca; species Macaca thibetana. The sequence goes on along the minus strand of NC_065593.1, from coordinate 51,621,536 downwards.
GAGGCTGCATTTATACAGGCTCATGTGCATGTATGTATACAGATTATGTAATTTTTTTCCCCTAGGGACTCAATAGATCTTGATAATCCACAGGAGAACATTAAGGCCACCCAGCTCCTGGAGGGCCTGGTGCAGGAGCTGCAGAAGAAGGCGGAGCACCAGGTCGGGGAAGATGGGTTTTTACTGAAGATCAAGCTGGGGCACTACGCCACGCAGCTCCAGGTGGGTGTGGGCTCTGGGGTCACACTTAATTATCTTGCCTCAGGGGTCTTCTTCCTGTAGAGACTTTCTTTCTCTCCTTCAGTCCAGCATTGTTGAGTTATATGTACATGCATAAGGTTCTTGTCGTTTGGTTTTGGTCTTTTTTTTTTTTTCACTTTTTATTTGAGAATAATTTCAAACTTCCAGAAAGTTACAAGAATCATACAAAGATTCCCCACATATACCCATATTCACCTATTGTTGACTTTTATGTTGTCATATACTCCTCGCTGTCTCTACACACACATGTTTTTCAGTCACTGGAGAGTAAGTTGCATACCTTGTATCCCTACACCAGTAAGTACCTCTGTGCATTTTCTTTTTTTTATTTTTATTTATTTATGTATTTATTTTTGAGACGGAGTCTTGCTCTGTCACCCAGGCTGGAGTGCAGTGGAGCGATCTCAGCTCACTGCAACCTCCGCCTCCTGGGTTCAAGCAATTCTCCTGCCTTAGCCTACCAAGTAGCTGGGATTACAGGCGCCCGCCACCATGCCTGGCAATTTTTTTTTTTTTTTTTTGTATTTTTAGTAGAGACAGGGTTTTGCCATGTTGGCCACGATGGTCTTGAACTCCTGACCTCAGGTGATCCACACCTCAACCTCCCTACGTGTTGGGATTATAGGCATGTGCCACCATGCCCGGTCCCTCTGTGCATTGTCTTTTTTTTTTTTTTTTTGAGGTGGAGTTTCACTCTTGTTGCCCAGGCTGGAGTGCAGTGGCGTAGTCTCGACTCACCGCAACCTCCGCCTCCCGGGTTGAGGTGATTCTCCTGCCTCAGCCTCCTGAGTAGCTGGGACTACAGGTGCACGCCACCACACCCATCTAATTTTTGTATTTTTAGTAGAGATGGGGTTTCTCCATGTTGGTCAGGCTGGTTTTGAACTCCCGACCTCAGGTGATCCGCCTGCCTTGGCCTCCCAAAGTGCTGGGATTACAGGCGTGAGCCACTTTGCCTGGCCCCTCTGTGCATTTTCTAAGAATGAACCTTGTCTTGTGTGGTTATAATACACTGATCAACTCCACTAAATTTAGCATTGATATAATACTTTTAGGTACTCTTCTGGCAAACATGTCCTTTAGGGTATTTTCCCGCTGCAGCCAAGAATCCAGTCCAAGACCACATACTGCATCTAGTCATCATGCCTCTTTAATCTCCTTTAATCTGGAACCGTTTTGCAACCTTACTTTGTCTTTCATTGCATTGACATTTTAAAATAATTAATGTAGGCTGGGTGCAGTGGCTCACACCTGTAATCCCAGCACTTTGGGTGGCCGAGGCAGGCGAATCATCTGAGGTCAGGAGTTCAAGACCAGCCTGACCAACATGGTGAAACCCCGTCTCTACTAAAAATACAGAAATTAACTGGGTGCGGTGGTGGACACCTGTAATCTCAGCTACTCAGGAGGCTGAGGCAGAAGAATCGCTTAAACCTGGGAGGCGGAGGTTGCAGTGAGCCGAGACCGTGCCATTGCACTCCAGCCTGGGTGACAAGAGCGAAATTCCAGCTCAAAAAATAATAATAATAATTCATGTACCCCCTGCTTTTTAAAGATAAAATGTTCCTCATTTGGGGTTTGTCTGATGTTTCCTCATGATTACGTTAATGTTGCACATCTCCGAGCCGACTTTTAAATATAGTTGACTGTCCCACGTCCGTGGGTTCTGCATCCTCCGATTCCACCAACTGCAGCTCAGAAATAGGAAAAGAAAAAAAGTAACAATACAACGATTTAAAAAATACAAACAAAGATATGACAGAACAGCTATTTATATAGCATTTCCTTTGTGTTAGATAGTATAAGCAATCTATAGGTGGTTTAAAGTGTATGGGAGGATTGCATGGGTTCTATGCAAAATGATGCCATTTTATATAAGGAACTTGAGCATCTGCAGATTTTGGTATCCAAGAGGGTCCTGGAACCAGCCCCCACAGATACCAAGGGACAACTGTAGGTGACGCCCTGTCCTTCTCGGGTATCACATCCAGACGGGCAGTGTCCCTCGTCCCCTCATTGGTGGTAGTAGTTTTGATTGCCCATTTGAGGGTGGTGTCCAGTGTCTCCTCTGGCGAGGCTTTTAAAACTTATATTCCATTTTTAAGAATGTTCCCCAGATACTTTAGGCAAATTAAGATGCAAAAAATAAAACAGCACTTTGGGAGACCAAGGCCGGTGGATACCTGAGGTCAGGAGTTTGAGACCAGCCTGGCCAACATGGTGAAACCCCATCTCTACTAAAAAGACAAAACTTAGCCAGGCATGGTGTCGGGCGCCTGTAATCCCAGCTACTCGGAAGGCTAAGGCAGGAGAATCGCTTGAACCCGGGAGGTAGACGTTGCAGTGGGCCGAGGCTGTGCCACTGCACTCCAGCCTGGGCAACAGAGTGAGACTCAGTCTCAAAAAAAAAAAGGAAAAAAGAAGTAAAACAGTCTTACCTTTTCACTGTAATTGGGTTTCCATGATGTGCCTTCTTATTCCTGTTGGTGTTGGAGGAACAGTGTCTCCTGTGATTCACGAGGTCCCTCAGGAGGCTCCCCATCCTGAGGCATGGTTAGGGCCCATAGTGTGGAATGGCACAAATTGATGTCTGCTGTTGGATTCTTTCAGAACACGTATGACCGCTGCCCCATGGAGCTGGTCCGCTGCATCCGCCATATATTGTACAATGAGCAGAGATTGGTCCGAGAAGCCAACAATGTGAGTGTCCCATATGTGTGGGGAGGGCAGTCGGGAAGTCTCTTCTTACCCACCTCCCTCTGGACCCACCTTTGTCAAGGTGACTCAGGGTGCACTACTGGTGTCTCTTTAAAGAGAGCATCGTCCTAAGGGGCACAAAAGAAATAGGAGATGTGACTGACTGCAGCCCAGCACTTTGGCAGGCTGAGGCAGGCAGATTGCCTGAGCCCAGGAGTTCGAGAGCACCCTGGGTAACATAGTGAAACCTTGTCTCTACCAAAAATACAAAAAAAAAAAAAATTAGCTGGGCACGGTGGTACATGCCTGTAGCCCTGACTGTTCGGAAAGCTGAAGTGGGAAGATCCCTTGAGCCCAGGGGGTAAAGGCTGCGGTGAGCCATGATCGCACCCCTGCACTCATGGGTGATGGAATGAGACCGTGTCTCAAAAAAAAGAGAAAAAGAAAAGAAATAGAAGATATGGTCTTTGATCTTAACTGATTTATAACCTTGATGAGATTGCAACCACAAAACAATATGAACAAGTGCAAAGTAATTTAACCTCAACTGAGTAATTTTTTAGTAAAGGCGTGCTCATATTCAGGTGAGAACACTTAGGAAAGACTTTTCCCTAGCCCTGAATCAGGTGTGGAAGGAGTGGTCTGACCAGGTCACTTACAGGGCTGGGTCCACAGAGACCTTGTTTATGCCTCCCCCATCACTTCATCCTGGGGTCTCCAGGATGCCTGTGAGAGGTCTGGCCTCTTCCATGGTGGAAGCAAATGATTCCATCATGAGAATATCTTGAGTGAGGACACAGATGATGTGTATTCACACGGCCCTGCTCCCCATGGCTTCCCTAATGCTTAATGCTGTCCTTGCATTGGGTCAATGAGTGGAAGAGGAATCACTCCACCTCCTCATTAGTAGGAAAACCCACGTGACACTGGAACAGGTTATGTTCTAGTCTCTCCAAAGGTAATTCAATGGACCCCGTTTAGGATACTCTGGTGGAGGTCAGATCTGAAATGGAAGCTTCTCCCATGCTTTGTGATCTGAACCGTGATCTGTCCGCTCCCCTGTTTCTCACTTTTCCCACTGCACCCTGTGTCTCACAGATGACGTTTGCTATTCCTCCCGACTCAAAATTTACCTTTTGGGGTCTTAGCCCAGTTGCAGGATCTGGCATAGGCTTTTCCTGGGGATTAAGGCCTCAGGCTTCCTCCCATTCCGACCACCTTGCACTGCCCCCCATCTGTTCCCAGGGTAGTTCTCCAGCTGGAAGCCTTGCTGACGCCATGTCCCAGAAACACCTCCAGATCAATCAGACGTTTGAGGAGCTGCGACTGGTCACGCAGGACACAGAGAATGAGCTGAAGAAGCTGCAGCAGACTCAGGAGTACTTCATCATCCAGTACCAGGAGAGCCTGAGGATCCAAGGTGAGGCGCAGTGGAGGCACAGTGTGCATCCTGAGGGTGGGCGTGGGGACTGGAAAGCAGCTCCAGTGGGGTTGGGAGAAAGCCCATTTTCCATTCGGAGGCAGCAACCTTTCTCTGAGTAGCAGGGATTTATTTGCATTGAAGACAGTACTGAGAGGATGAGATTTAGGAAGGGGAGATGGCAGGGCGCCTGCCCTTGAGTGCGTGTCTCACTCAGGTCCCCACATCCAGGAAGCTTCTGAGCTGCCACAGAAGACATTTCCTCTTTTGAGAAGGAGCTCACAGTCTAAACAAACACTAGCAGGCAATACTTTTGTATATAGTAGACATATTATAAGTTGAGCGTTACTGAAATGATAAATAGAAATTATATAATTACATGTTTAAAAAATTTTCTGGCTGGGCACAGTGGTTCACGCCTGTAATCCCAGCACTTTGGGAGGGTGAGGCGGGTGGATCACCTGAGGTCAGGAGTTCGAGACCAGCCTGGCCAACATGGTGAAACCCCATCTCTACTAAAAATACAAAATTAGCTGGGCATGGTGGTGCATGCATGTAATCCCAGCTACTTGGGAGGCTGAGGCACGAGAATCTCTTGAACCTGGGAGGCGGAGGTTGCAGTGAGCGACGATATCACCATTGCACTCCAGCCTGGGTAAAAAGAGCAGAACTCTGTCTCAAAAAAAAAAAAAATTATAAGCTGGGAGTGGTTTTGCACACCTGCAATCCTGGTGCTTTGGGAGGCCAAGGCAGGAGGATCACTTGAGGCCAGTAGTTTCAGACTAGCTTAAGCAACATAGTAAGACCCTATCTCTAAGGAGGAAAAGAAACCTTTCTAAGCAGGGACGTGTAAGTACTAAGGACCCGTATTTGTAGTAACTGATTTCTAATGTTCTGTGCAGTTATTCACAAAGGTCTTCCTGGAGCAGAGTACACTTAACGCTCCTTAGGTAGCCCTTATGGACAAAGCTCCCTTAGCCTGGTATAAATCCTGCTTAGTACTTAGAGCACAAAGAGCTTCAGTTTGTGGTGAGGCTGTGGAGCCCCACCAGCGCCCCCTCTTGACCCTGTAGCAATTTGGCAGTTTGAGCTTTAATAGTTTCCTCTCTATGCTTCCATGCCCAGCTCAGTCTCAGAGAAGCTTTGGCTCAACCACCCAGCCCCTCCAAACACACACACACACAGCACACATATACACCACACACACCACATACCACACACACAGACACACACAGCACACACACACCCCATACACAGACACACAGCACACACACCACACACACACAGAGCACACTCACACTCCACAGACACACAGCATACACACACACTCACCACAAATAGCACACACACACACACCACGCACACAGACACACAGCACACACACACATAGCACATGCTCCTCTAATTCCATGTATGTAGGTTCCATCTTATGTCTATAGTGATATTATTTATTTACTCTTTCTCTTCTCCACTGGAACATAAATCTTGAAGAAGGGACTATATCTTTTATCTCTGTACCCTGAGGCCAGCACAATGCCTGAAACATAAGAGTTATTGAGTAAAGGTTGAAAGGATGATTCTAGCATGTCTTCCTTTTATCTGAACCCATCCTAGACTGGCCCCAGAAGAAGGGCAGCTCCTTCTGAGAATGGAAACGGAAGATTTGGGGCTGTTATTCCTACCCAAGTCCTTAGACTGGCGACAGTATTTCTGATCCCGTGCCTGACTTTTCTGCTTCCTGTGTGTGGTGGTGGATTAGGTTTGGATCCATCATGCAGTGTCTTCTCAGTCCCATTTGTCAAGTTCACTCAGCAGAAACACAGACTGTTGATCCGCTTTTGCCAGGGAAGGCTCAGCTACCTCCAGTGGAGTAGGGAAATTGCTTCCTGTCTCCCTGGCCTCCTTCCCAAAAGCTTCTGCAAATTTCCAGGAGAGACCTAAGTGGGTCCCTTGCATAGGAAGGCTGGGCCCAGGTGTTGGGATCACCACCACCCTCCCTGTGGCTGGGCAGGATTCCCGTGGTAGCCGTGCAGACGCCTCGGATCTGTCCGTGCCTGGATGATCCTCTTCCTGCTCGATACCTGCAGTGAGATTGGAGCCATATTTCTGAGTTCTAGCTCTGGGCTGTTCGTGGCTACATAGAGTTGCTTTTGTCTGTCCCAGCTTGTGCATCCCATGGGGCAGGGCTGGGGTCAGGGTGACATGACCCTCAGGGGCCAGACAGGAGCTCGACTGAGACATGCTGATGCATCTTCTGACTCAGCTCAAGCAAGGACGCTGGGCTGTTGAGAAGGAGATGGGAAGGGATTAATAGTCCCAGTGTGGTGGAGAGGGGCTGTTGTTGGGAGGGCGGGGTGGGTCTGCTAGTTGTGGCTGTAACTGTGGACATGTCTAGTTTCTTAGGCTGGGTTATTGATACACAGGTGCTCCTGTGTTCCATGTTCCCTGTGTCTTACCTATTTCATAGTAATTTTTAAAAGGTAGTGAGGCCTGACTTACTCCCTGTCCCACCATCGATGACTCCTCACAGATGGTGTGGAGAAAAGCCACCTCCCTCCGGCCTCCCTTTCCTGAGAGAATCTTGGTGGCTCTGCATCCCCAGTGGCCCTGGACGTGCTCTCCTCTGCTGTCTGTCTGTCTGTCTCCCCTGGTTGGTCGGCTGGGCTCACAGTGAGCCAACCTGGACAAACACGCTGGGCCCCTTCCGGCCCCTCGAGAATCTCATCCTCCCCTGAGGGGGGACTGCTGTGCTCAGGGACGAGACAGAGCGGCCGGGGCCGGGGGCCCCTGAGGAGGCCTTGCTGCGGGAGGGATGGGGCCGAGCAACTGCTTGTCTTGTCACCTCTTCTCTCTGTCCTGTTCCCCATTAACCAAGAAGGACGAACCTCACACAGAGCTCACCCATGCCAGGAAGCTTTCTGGCATCTTCCATGTCCTCATGTATTTAATCTTCAAGCGCCCCACTGAGGCAGGTGCCAAGAATCTCCCGTTTTACATGTGGAGAAGCCAAGGCACAGAAAGGAAAGTGATTTGCCCAGGTTCACCCTGGGCACGGGCACACTTGCACCCCAGACAGCCTAGACCAATGCCGGGCTGTGAGAAGAGGGCTGGCAGCTCTGTGCGGCAGGTGGGCAGCAGACAGGCGGGCCTCTTCCCCAGCTGCCCCAGCACCCGTGTGCCCCCAGAGGGGACGCTCAGAGTCAGGAGGCCGGCGAGCAGGGCCCAGAGGCACCTCCTGAGGCGCCCATTCATCTTGGCCCCGCTGTCTGTCTGTCAGGAACCCTGACTTGCCCTTGATGCAGTATCTGAGCCTGGGAGGGTCTCGCTCCAGAACGGGTGAGTGCGCTTCCCTGGGCCTCCTGTTGGACACTGGGAGGTGACGGTCATGGTTTCCTATCCCTTCCTCTAGCTCAGTTTGGCCCGCTGGCCCAGCTGAGCCCCCAGGAGCGTCTGAGCCGGGAGACGGCCCTCCAGCAGAAGCAGGTGTCCCTGGAGGCGTGGCTGCAGCGCGAGGCACAGACGCTGCAGCAGTACCGCGTGGTGAGTGGGGTCCTGGCCTTCTCCTGGGCGTGGGTGCCATGAAGTCAGTCTCTGGGGACCTGAGGGAGGGCTGGGGCCCGGATGAGAGCAGAACCTAGGAGGGCAGGAGGCATATTTTTCTGGGAGCCATGCAAGGCAGAGCAGCTTGGGGAGAGGAAATGGCCTGGGCCGTGCTCTGCCATTTCCCAGCGAGGCCCCGCAGTGTTCTCTGGGAGGCCAGAAGGGGCTGCTGTCCTCCCTTCCCTCAGGAGCTGGCCGAGAAGCACCAGAAGACCCTGCAGCTGCTGCGGAAGCAGCAGACCATCATCCTAGATGACGAGCTGATCCAGTGGAAGCGGCGGCAGCAGCTGGCCGGGAACGGCGGGCCCCCCGAGGGCAGCCTGGACGTGCTACAGTCCTGGTAATGGTGTGGGGCGGCCAGAGGGCAGGGCAGGAGGGGCTGGTGGGGACCCTGGCTGCTTCTGCCTCCTGTGCTGGCTCCTGCAGCAGGCCCCCTCCATCCTGGGACAGCTCTTGTTTCTCCAGGGGGCCTGGTTCCTGAATCAGACTTTGGTCCCCCATCCTGTGCACCTCCCCCAGGAAGGGGGCTGCTGTCCTGGGGGTGGGAGAGAGCTCGGGGGTGTGGCGTGATGCTCGGGCTGTTTGGGCCTAGTCAGGGTCGCCCCTCCTGTGTACATTTCTAATTCTGGGAGGCAGGGAGCTCTGCTCTTCCCATGGGTGGGAGGTGTGGTGAAAGCACAGAGCCTTCCTGCGGGAGGGGGAGCTGTGTCTTGGGGCCTGGCGTCTGTGCGAAGAAGCCATTGTCCTCCTGTTGGCCTTGGGGCTTCCGTGCAGGTGTGAGAAGTTGGCCGAGATCATCTGGCAGAACCGGCAGCAGATCCGTAGGGCTGAGCACCTCTGCCAGCAGCTGCCCATCCCTGGCCCAGTGGAGGAGATGCTGGCTGAGGTCAACGCCACCATCACGGACATCATCTCAGCCCTGGTGACCAGGTGACTGCTGCCTGTTGGCCATGCCCAGGAGCTTGGGGCAGCTCCAGACTGCGTGTGGGGGGCCGCAGGTGCCTTCCAGACCAGCAGATTCGCTTTGTGCCTCTCATCCCTCCCCACTCCGTCTCCAGTTGCTGTGGCTGCTGGGTGCTGCCCTTGCCTGGTTTCTCCTGTGGACACTGCAAGAGATGCCCTTGGGCTGCAGCCCATGCCAGCTGCTGTGTTATCTTACTCCCCTCTCCATCCTTTCCCTGGACTCTCATGGCTTCCCCAGGAACAGAGGCCGTACCCGTGCTTTTCACCTCCTGAGCCCCGCGGGAGGCAGACCCACCCCCACCACAGGAGGACTGAGAGCCCTTTCCCCTGCGCCAACCCCTCATCGTACGTCTGTCCCTGTGTCCCCTGCAGCACATTCATCATTGAGAAGCAGCCTCCTCAGGTCCTGAAGACCCAGACCAAGTTTGCAGCCACCGTGCGCCTGCTGGTGGGCGGGAAGCTGAACGTGCACATGAACCCGCCCCAGGTGAAGGCCACCATCATCAGTGAGCAGCAGGCCAAGTCTCTGCTCAAGAACGAGAACACCCGCAAGTAATTGTGCAGCTTCTTCTCATTCCCTGCTACTTGTCTCGTGTCCTGGCAACAGGAAAAACAAGAATTCTGCCTCCCGTGTCAGATCCCTGTTTGCCCTTCTGGCCTCTTCTGGGCATCAGCAAAGGAATATAAGGAAGTTCTTGGGTCTGGCGCAGTGGCTCACGCCTGTAATCCCAGCACTTTAGGAGGCTGAGGCAGACAGATCACCTGAGGTCAGGAGTTCAAGACCAGCCTGACCAACATGGTGAAACCCCATCTCTACTAAAAATACAAAAAATTAGTCGGGCATGGTGGTGGGCGCCTGTAGTCCCAGCTACTCGAGAGACTGAGGCAGGAGAATCCCTTGAACCTGGGAGGCAGAGATTGCAGTGAGCCGAGATCACACCATTGTACTCCAGCCTGGGAAACAAGAGCAAAACTCTGTCTCAAAAAAAAAAAAGAAAAAAGAAAAGAAAAGTTCTCCTAGGAACTGTTTTCTGTGAAGATAGTTTGATCTTGTTTCATTTTGTAGAGATACGTCCGAGAACCTTACATGTATATGTTATGTAGCTAACATTTCCTCTAAATGACGTACATTTTTAGCAAACTTCTCTATTTCCTGCTACCCCAAATTATATTATTGACTCCGCATGTCCTGAGACCCTGGCATGGGTTTGGAGCTGGTCTCTCTCTGATTTGCAGTGATTACAGTGGCGAGATCTTGAACAACTGCTGTGTCATGGAGTACCACCAAGCCACAGGCACTCTTAGTGCCCACTTCAGGAATATGGTGAGGGTGGAAGAAGAGGAAGAATGAATTTTTCCCTGTTCTTTGAGGAGAACAACTTTCATCTGATGTTTCATCTTGTATTTCTCCTTTGCAGTCCCTGAAACGAATTAAGAGATCAGACCGTCGTGGGGCAGAGTCAGTGACAGAAGAAAAATTTACAATCCTGTTTGAATCCCAGTTCAGTGTTGGTGGAAATGAGCTGGTTTTTCAAGTCAAGGTAAAGCCTTCCCTAAGCTCTGCGTGTGCATGTGCACGCGCGCACGCGTGTGTGTGTATGTGGTGTACTTTATGTTACAAAATAATTTTTTTTTATCACATAGCATCTTCTTTTTGACTATTGGTAAACTGAAAACAGACCGACCTCACCCTGAGAACTGTATCACTTAGATTCTCTTAAGATATGAACAAAGCCTGAGCACAGTGGCTCATGCCTGTAATCCCAGCACTTTGGAAGGCTGAGGCAGGCAGGTCACTTGAGGTCAGGAGTTCAAGACCAGCCTGGCTAACACAGTGAAACCCCATCTCTACTAAACAGTACAAAAATTAGCCAGGCTTGGTGGCACATGCCTGTAATCCCAGCTACTCAGGAGAATCACTTGAACCTGGGAGGCTGAGGTTGCAATGAACCGAGATTGTGCCACTGCACTCCAGCCTGGGCAAAAGAGTGAGACCCTGTCTTTAAAAAAAAAAAAAAAAAGACACGAACAAACAAGGCCCAGTGCAGTGGCTCACATCTGTAATCCTAACACTTTGGGAGGCCAAGGCAGGAGTTTTGCTTGAGTTCAGGAATTCCAGACCAGCCTGGGCAACATAGTGAGACCCCATCTCGATAAAAATAAATAAATAAATAAATAAATAAATAAATAAATAAAATAAAAAATAGGCCAGGCATGGTGGCTCAAACCTGTAATCCCAGCACTTTGGGAGTCTGAGGCGGGTGGATCACGAGGTCAGGGGTTTGAGACCAGCCTGGCCAACATGGTGAAACTCCGTCTCTACAAAAAATACAAAAATAGCTGGGTGTGGTGGTATGTGCCTGTAATCCTAGCTACTGTGGAGGCTGAGGCAGGAGAATCACTTGAACCTGGGAAGCAGAGGTTGCAGTGAGCCTAGATTGCGCCATTGCACTCCAACCTGGGTGACAGAGCAAGACTCCGTCTCAAAAAAGTAAAAATAAAAATAAAAAATAAAACATGAACAAACAATAATGAACTGAACTAGCTGGAGAGAGAGACTACAAAATGGATTATGAGAAGCATTACTCGGGATGAATTTGAGTAAAAATTGTGGTAAGTTTTAAATTTGTTATTTGTATTTTTTCCCAGAAATGTCTCCAATAGTCTCTTTTCTCTCTCCTGTTCTCCATGTAACTTTGAGAAACTTTATCCTTCAGAAATATCTAAGCAACATTGCTTGTAAAATATTTAAAATTTCTAAGATTGTGCCAGTGTGAAAAGTCATATTATTCCTGGGGCCATTTAGATTCTGTGTGTGAGAGGAACATTAACTGAAACTTGGAAAATAAAAGCGTTGTGAGGCCGGGCGTGGTGGCTCAAGCCTGTAATCCTAGCACTTTGGGAGGCCGAGATGGGCGGATCACGAGGTCAGGAGATCGAGACCATCCTGGCTAAAACGGTGAAACCCCGTCTCTACTAAAAAATACAAAAAACTAGCCGGGTGAGGCGGCGGGCGCCTGTAGGCCCAGCTACCCGGGAGGCTGAGGCAGGAGAATGGCCTGAACCCGGGAGGCGGAGCTTGCAGTGTGCTGAGATCCGGCCACTGCGCTTCAGCCTGGGGGACAGAGCAAGACTCCGTCTCAAAAAAAAAAAAAAAAAAAAAAAGCGTTGTGATAATAAGAAAAAAAAAAAGCAGGGAAGGAGAAGAACTTGAGGCTCGTGGGCGCTCAGCCTTCTCTTGTGTCTTTTTAGACCCTGTCCCTGCCAGTGGTGGTGATCGTTCATGGCAGCCAGGACAACAATGCAACGGCCACCGTTCTCTGGGACAATGCTTTTGCAGAGCCTGTGAGTGGATTCCTCGGGCATGTGGGTCCCCAAATCAATGCCAGTGTCATGAGTCTCATTCACGTATTATCCCTTTAAAAAGCATAGGAAAAGGCCGGGCACAGTGACTCACACCTGTAATCCCAACACTTTGGGAGGCCGAGGCGGGTGGATCACCTGAGATCAGGAGTTCGAGACCAGCCTGGCCGACATGGCAAAACCCTATTTCTATTAAAAAATACCAAAAAATTAGCTGGGCGTCATGGCACACACCTGTAATCCCAGCTACTTGGGAGGCTGAGGCACAAGAATCACTTGAACCCGAGCAGCAGAGATTTCAGTGAACCAAGATCACACCACTGTACTCCAGCCTGGGTGACAGAGCAAGACTCCCATCTCAATTAAACAACCAAAAAAAAAAAAAAAAAAAGGATAGGAAAAAAGACACTGTTTTCTTTAGTGGGAGGCAGAATAGAAAGAATGTGGAAAGTGGAAAGAACATGGGCTTGACGTTGGGCCAGGGTTTGAACTGAGACTCCACCATTTCCTCACTCCATGAATACACGGGCAGTTCACTTTACCTCTCTGAGCCTGAGCTTCCAGCAGGTGTCTGCAGCACAGGGATACTCTTGCTCCACAGCATTGTTAGGAAGATTAAATTAGATAACATAGAAAATGCTTGCCACACAGTCAGTACCCAGTCAATATTATTTTGAATCCTTGGGTGAAACTATGAATGGGATTTGGGACTCCCAGGTTCACTCCAGAGGTTAGATCTCTCGAGAGGCTTACTTTAGCATAGAAGTTGCTTCATATCTTCTTCCTTTCAATAAATGAAGATGCTATTAAATGTCTTTTCCAAATTTTAGTTTCTGTGATTCATTCCAGGTCTCATGAAGAATGAGATGCTTTGTATCAAGGAAGATATAATTTGGTGGATTTATGCCCCCAAATGTTATCTGAATCCCGCTAGCCTGCTGCTCGATGAGCATTTTAAAGATCTCATAGGCTGGGTGCAGTGGCTCACACCTGTAATCCTAGCACTCCAGGAGGCCAAGGCGGGCAGATCCCTTGAGCTCCAGACTAGCCTAGGCAACATGGCAAAATCCAGTCTCTACAAAAAATACCAAAAAATTACCCGGGCATGGTACACCAGCCTGTCATCCCAGCTACTTGGGGGCTGAGGCCAGGAGGATCTTGAGCCCAGGAGGTCTAGGCTGCAGTGAGCCAAGATTGCACCACTGTACTCCAGCCTGGGTGACAAAGCAACACCCTGTCTCAAGGAAAAAAAATTTTTTAGTAGACAAAGGTCATTTGTTACATGTTTCCAGTAGAGATTAGCCCGTAAAAGCATGATAAAAGGGTTATCATTTGGGACATAAGAGTATGTCCTTCTGTAAGTATATCCAACAAACCTTGATTATGTTTTGTTTTGTGGCCATTAGAATATAGGATTTGACTGTTAGTTCAGCAGCTCGTTTACAAAACAGCATGGATAGCATGGGGTACCTTCCAGTTGTGTGTAAAGAAGGTGAAATGGGGGAGGCTGAGGCAGGAGAATGGCGTAAACCCGGGAGGCGGAGCTTGCAGTGAGCTGAGATCCGGCCACTGCACTCCAGCCTGGGCGGCAGAGCGAGACTCCGTCTCAAAAAAAAAAAAAAAAAAAAAAAAAAAAAAAAAAAAAAAAAAAAAGAAGGTGAAATGGAACCTTCTGGCTCATGTGGAGAGGCTTAATATTTCCAACAGTCCTCTTTAGAGAAAAAGTATTTTACTGCAAAGGTGAGATTTTTAAAAGATATTCTACCATGCTTCACTTACAGACTCTGAATTAGAAGCTCCTGTTTGAAACTATCTGTCTGCCTCTTGTCCTAATAAGCCTACTGGATAAGATTGTTACATCTCTCATTTCCTTCCCTGCCTGTCCACAGATCTCACTCTCTGTGTACCTTTGGCATCTCCTGCACCATGTAATTACTGAAGTATCCTGTCTAAATAAATAAACATTTTTGACATTCTCAATTATGTTAATGACTACTTACATCTTATGCTATTTTTTTTTTAATTTTTTGAGACGGAGTCTTGCTCTGTCACCCAGGCTGGAGTACAATGGCATTATCTCAGCTCACTGCAGCTTCTGCCTTCTGGGTTCAAGCGACTCTCCTGCCTCGGCCTCCTGAGAAGCTGGGATTACAGGTGCATGCCACCACGCCCAGTTAGTTTTATGTTTTCAGTAGAGCCCAGGTCTCACCATGTTGGCCAGGCTGGTCTTGAATTCTTGACCTCAAGTGATCCACCCACCTCAGCCTTTCAAAGTGCCGGGATTACAGGCGTGAGCCACTGCACCCAGCTGACCTTATGTTAAAATAAAGACTTGCAGCTGGGCACGGTGGCTCACACCTGTAATCCCAGCACTTTGGGAGGCCAAGGCAGGTGGATCATTTGAGGTCAGGAATTTGAGACTAGCTTGGCCAACATGGTGAGACTCTTATCTCTACTAAAAATACAAAAATTATCTGGGCATGGTGATGCGTGCCTGTAATCTCACCTACTCGGGAGGCTGAGGCAGGAGAATCGCTTGAACCCGGGAGGCAGAGGTTGTAGTGACCCGAGATGGTGCCACTGCACTCCAGCCTGGGCAACACAGTGAGACTCCATCTCAAAAAACTAAAAAATAAAAAATAAAGACTGTGGGCAGGCACAGTGGTTTATGCCTGGAATCCCAGCAGTTTGGGAGGCCAAGGCAAGTGGATCTCTTGAGCCCAGGAATTCGAGGCCAGCCTTGTCAACATGGCAAAACCCCGTCTCTACAAAAAACACAAAAATAGCCAGGCATGGTGGTACACGCCTGTAGTCCCAGCTGTTGGGGAGGCTGAAGTAGGAAAATTGCTTGAGCCGAGGAGGCAGAGGTTGCAATGAGCCAAGATTGGGCCACTGCACTCCAGCCTGGATGACAGAGCGAGATCTTACCTAAAAAATAATATAAAATACTTGTGGAAATTGATTCCTCAGATGTATTTGCCTATGTGTCCTATGGGTCAAATAACATAAGAACATTGCATCATTGTTAGTTAATAGCTAAAGATGAGGCTATAACACTGATGCCCATCTATGGGGGTCTGGTGAAATTTCTTTATGTGCTGATATGAGGTCTCCCAGATAGAGGATTAAGTGAAAAGAGGAAAATGCAGAACATGTGAATTTTGTGCTACCATTTATGAAGAAAAGGAAAAAGTATATGTCATTGCTGGCATGCATAGAATATCTTTGGTGGGATACACAAGAAACTGTGTTAGCTGCCTTTAAAGAAAAGAACTGGGTTGCTGGGGGACAAGGATAGGGAGTGACTTCACTGTATAGCCATCTATGCTTTTTGAATTTTAAATAATGTGAAAATGACCTATTGAAAAAAAGGTTTATAACAAAATAAAATGGAATAGTATGGTCGAACGGGTTGGAAAGCAGTTTATTAAAAGTTAATGTTCTAACCTATTTCTCAATAAATCCATCCAACTCAAAATTTCCACTCTTCCATACCAAGTTGTTTTACTTTGAGCTAGAGTTCTTGGCAGAAGGAGTTGAGGGCAAGGATTCCACTTGTGTACACACATGCCGACATGTGTACACACATACGCACATACTCCCTCTGTTTGTACCTAGAGAACCAGTCTTTCAGATTTCTAAATTCCCAAGGTGTTTACAATCTAAAAGCCGGACCTTGGTTATGTTTTGGTTTGTGGCTGTTTGAACAAAGGATTTGACTGTTAGTTCAGCAGCTCATTTACAAAACAACATGGATAGCATGGGTTACCTTCTAGTTGTGTGTAAAGAAGGTGAAACGGAGCCGGGCGCGGTGGCTCACGCCTGTAATCTCAGCACTTTGGGAGGCCGAGGCGGGTGGATCACAAGGTCAGGAGATCGAGACCACGGTGAAACCCCGTCTCTACTAAAAATACAAAAAATTAGCCGGGTGCGGTTGTGGGCGCCTGTAGTCCCAGCTACTCGGGAGGCTGAGGCAGGAGAATGGCGTGAACCCGGGAGGCGGAGCTTGCAGTGAGCCGAGATCGCGCCACTGCACTCCAGCCTGGGCGACAGAGCGAGACTCCGTCTCAAAAAAAAAAAAAAAAAAAAAAAAAGAAGGTGAAACGGAACCTTCTGAATTTCACAGAACTATGTACCCTGGCAGAGTCCGAATTTATCCTCACGCCCTGCAAGACAAATGTTTGTAACCACTCCCAGCCATCAGTGTTTTTCTTTTGTGGCTTGAGGGAATAAATCATGCAACTGTTTTCTCATCAGATTCTGGCCTCTCTCCCTCTCAGGGCAGGGTGCCATTTGCCGTGCCTGACAAAGTGCTGTGGCCACAGCTGTGTGAGGCGCTCAACATGAAATTCAAGGCCGAAGTGCAGAGCAACCGGGGCCTGACCAAGGAGAACCTTGTGTTCCTGGCGCAGAAACTGTTCAACAACAGCAGCAGCCACCTGGAGGACTACAGCGGCCTGTCCGTGTCCTGGTCCCAGTTCAACAGGGTAGGGGCCCGGCCACCAGCCGCTGTTAGATCTGTCCCTCCCAACTAGACATTCTCAGGAGTCTCCCTGCCCTGGGCCCTTATTCTTCATGTCTGTAATAAAATGTACCAAAAGTAATAGAAGCTTCTGACTAGATGGACAACTTGAGAGTTACCCAGGTCACATGTAGAAAATATCTACAGTTAATGCATTTTCTTCCTTTGTAAAGGAAATAGAGCAAAGCAGACGTTAACATAGCTCATGAGAAGCAAAGCTTTTGAGGGGATGCGAACTCCGGGCCTCTCTCCCCTTCACTCTTTTGTGTTCCCCATGTATAATGCCAGATCAGGCTCCTATGGGACCCTCAACCCACGCAAAGGGATGCTGATGAAAGAAACTTCTCCTCTAGCATCTGCTAATTCAGATGTTACTTTGATTTTATTTTTATTTATTTATTTATTTTTGAGACAGAGTTTCACTCTTGTTGCCCAGGCTGGACTACAATGGCACAATCTCGGCTCACCACAGCCTCCGCCTCCTGGGTTCAAGTGATTCTCCTGCCTCAGCCTCCCAAGTAGCTGGGATTACAGGCATGCGCCACCACACATGGCTAATTTTGTATTTTTAGTAGAGACGGGGTTTCTCCATGTTGGTCAGGCTGGTCTCAAACTCCCGACCTCAGGTGATCTGCCTGCCTCAGCCTCCCAAAGTGCTGGGATTACAGGCATGAGTCACTGCACCCACCCTATTTATTTTTGTTTATTTATTTATTTTTGAGATGGTGTCTCGCTCTGTCACAAGGAGTGCAGTGGTGCGGTCTCGACTCACTGCAACCTCCGTCTCCCAGATTCAAGCAATTCTGCCTCAGCCTCCTGAGTAGCTAGGATTACAGGCACCCGCTACCATGTCCAGCTAATTTTTGTGTTTTTAGTAGAGACAGGGTTTCACTATGTTGGCCAGGCTGGTCTCAAAACTCCTGACCTCAAGTGATCTGCCTACCTCGGCCTCCCAAAGTGCTGGGATTACATGCATGAGCCACCACGCCCAGCGTCACTTTGATTTTAATTTAACTTTTGTTTCTTTTCCTGCCCGCCCCCACCCCCAAGGTATTTTAAATGTCTTTAATTTGGAGCCTAACAATGTGCATTTCTCAGAAGCTCCCTGGTGACACTGATGCTGCTGGTCACAGACCACACATCAAAACTAGCAAGGGACGGGTCAGCCCAGCCCCAGGTGAAAGTGTCTGTAGCAGGACCCCACTGGGTGCTGGTAACTGCAGTGTGGTATTTTCCCCTTCTTGCCTCTTTTCTTCTCCATGGGACCATTAGGTAAAACTCAGGTAGGTGGGGATGTTTGTACACCTGACAAGGGTAGATGTTTGTTTCCCATTTAATTTTTCCAATTAAATATATGTATAATATTCCAAGTGTTACTCTTGTTTTCTTGTGTTTACTGTTGTATCTCCAACCAGGAGAATTTACCAGGACGGAATTACACTTTCTGGCAGTGGTTTGACGGTGTGATGGAAGTGTTAAAAAAACATCTCAAGCCTCATTGGAATGATGGGTGAGAATCATTATTTCTTAAGGCACCAACAGAGTCTGAAGGTCTTCTTTCTGGCATCATAAGTCACACTCTGCTTCTGTCCTTTGTCCTTGGTGATCCAGGGCCATTTTGGGGTTTGTAAACAAGCAACAGGCCCATGACCTACTCATTAACAAGCCAGATGGGACCTTCCTGCTGAGATTCAGTGACTCAGAAATTGGCGGCATCACCATTGCTTGGAAGTTTGATTCTCGTGAGTGCCCCTCCCTTATGTCCAAAGTTTGCTGCTTTTGTTACAAAATTATTTTAACAAATAATTTAGTGGGTACTTACTATTTGTTGGGGTCAGTTCTAATTATGGGAAACACAAATGTATAGCCATGACATACTTTTAATAAGGCAGCCTATGAAAAATACTAATATGGGAAACACAGTTACTAATTTGGTTATGCATGAAAGTATATGGCAACATGGTTATACATGAAAGTTAAACCATGACATGGCTACCTATGATACAAGAGTCTGTGCAGAATCTCAGTTGCTTCCCTCTTAAAATGTTTGCCTTATTGTATTACTCTGCATAAAGCTTATTTCAGTGAAGAATTACTTGGATGATTTGGAGTTCTTACAGTAGTAAAAATATTCCTTTTAACATACGGATATTGTCATCAATCATTCTACCCAAGATGTTAGTTCTTTTCTTTTTTTGAAACAGGGTCTCACTCTTTTGCCTGGGCGCGAGTGCAGCGGCACAAACATGGCTCACTGCAGCCTCGACCTCCTGGCCTCAAGCAATCCTCCTGCCTCAGCCTCCTGATTAGCTGGGACCACACACATGCACCACCACACCCATCTAATTTTTAAATTGTTTGTATGTTGCCCAGGCTGGTCTCGAACTCCTGGGCTCAAACAATCCTCTGCTTCGGCCTCCCAAAGTATTGGGATTACGGGCGTGAGCCACTGCACCAGGGCATCAAGAATGTTAGTTCTCACCTCTGACCCTCACAATAAGGGTAGCTTGCTAGTTTGTTTTCTGTGAATTAAAGTTTTTATTAACTTTTGGCTAGGTGCGGTGGCTCATGCCTGTAATCCCAGCACTTTGGGAGCCTCAGGCAGGAGGATCTCTTGAGGCCATGAGTTTAAGACCAGCCTGGACAACATAGCAAGCCCCTGTCTCTAAGTAAATAAATAAATAAGTTAATTAGCTGGGCATGGTGGTGCTCATGGTGTGCGCCTGTAGTCCCAACTACTCTGGAGGGTGAGGCGAGATGATCACTTGACCCCAGGAGTTCAAGGTTACAGTGAGTCATGATCACATTACTGTACTCCAGCCTGGGCAACAGAGTAAGACCCTGTCTCATAAACAAACAAACAAAAAGGCTGGGCATGGTGGCTCACGCCTGTAATCCCAGCACTTTGGGAGGCCAGGGCGGGCGAGTCATGAGGTCAGGAGATTGAGACCATCCTGGCTAACACGGTGAAACCCCATCTCTACTAAAAATACAAAAAAATTAGCCAGGTGTGGTGGGCACCTGTAGTCCCAGCTACTTGGGAAGCTGAGGCAGGAGAATGGCATGAACCCAGAAGGCAGAGCTTGCAGTGAGCCGAAATGGTGCCACTGCACTCTAGCCCGGGCGACAGAGCGAGACTAAATCTAAAAAAAAAAAAAAAAAAAAATCACTTTTAATAGCTCTTATGCTTTCTCTGGTTGTGGGCATGCTTCCTAGCTCTTATATATCTTTGTATAGGGAATCAGGGATCGGGGGTCAGTAAGAACTGTTTCTTCTACTGAGGACCGGAATACTGTTTGAACTTGAAACGTCTGAGATTATTGGATCTCTTGGGAAGTGATTGGTGTATTACCTGCTTATCTACCCATGGCTTTTTATTTTTATTTTTTGAGATGGAGTCTCTGTCACCCAGGCTGGAGTGCAGTGTCATGATCTCAGCTCACTGCAATCTCCACCTCCCAGCCTCAAGCCATCCTCCCGCCTCAGCATAGTACCTGGGACTACGGATGAGCGCCACCACAATTGGCTGATTTTTGTATTTTTAGTGGAGACGGGGTTTCATCATGTTGGCCAGGCTGGTCTCAAACTCCTAACCTCAGGTGATCCACCTGTCCAGGCCTCCAAAAGTGTGAGATTACAGATGTGAGCCACCATGCCTGGCCCCTACCCATGGCTTTTAAAAATATTTCAGGCTGGGCCAACATAGTGAAACTCCGTCTCTACTAAAAATACAAAATTAGCTGGGTGTGGTGGCACGTGCCTGTAATCCCAACTACTTGGGAGGCTAAGGCAGGAGAATTGCCTGAACCAGGGAATCGGAGGTTGCAGTGAGCCAAGATCACACCACTGCACTCCAGCCTGGTAACAGAGCAAGACTCCATCTCAAAATAAGTAAATAAATAAATGAATAAAAATACTTCACCTGTAACCCATGGTTATTTTTAAATGGAGATTTCTATTGGAGCCATTATAATGGCAAGTTTGAATTTATAGTATGTTTGGGTTTTAAGATTTCCTATTCAGAAATCATGTTTAGAATGTGATTGTTCTGTTTATTGATCTAGAGGAAAGAATGTTTTGGAATCTGATGCCTTTTACCACCAGAGACTTCTCCATTCGGTCCCTAGCCGACCGCTTGGGAGACTTGAATTACCTTATCTACGTGTTTCCTGATCGGCCGAAAGATGAAGTATACTCCAAATACTACACACCAGTTCCCTGCGAGTCTGCTACTGGTAACAGTGTTCGCATTCTGATTTGATTTTGTGTGTGTGTGTGTGCGCGTGCCTGTGTGCGTGCGTGCGTGTGTGTGTGTGTGTTATCTCTCTTGCATGAAAACCCACACAATTACCATTCAGTGAGAGCAGTTTGAGCATTTTCCAGGGCAGATGTAAACCCTGGGCTGGATTCTTCAGTCGTACAGAAAACACATCTGCCACTAATCCCAAATACCAAATTGAAGAAAACATTCTTTTTAATACAAACTTAGATCAAACAAAATTAGAGAGGTAAAATTTTGTTTTTCATGCCAGAGATAGTTTTATTGCTTTCTGAGTTTAGAAGTATTACATATTTATTATAAAATTTTCAGAAGACGCATAAAGGCATGAAAAAGAAAACAGGCCAGGTACGGTGGGTCATGCCTGTAATCCCAGCACTTTGGGAGACCAAGGCAGGCGGATCATTTGAGGTCAGGAGTTCCAGACCAGCCTGGCCAACATGGTGAAACCTCATTTCTATAAAAAATACAAAAATTAGGTGTGGTGGCGGGTACCTGTAATCACAGCTACTCGGGAGGCTGAGGCATGAGAATCACTTGAACCCGGAGGGTGGAGATCGCAGTGAGCTGAGACTGTGCCACTGCACTCCAGCCTGGGCAATAGAGTGAGACTCAGGATCAAAAAAAAAAAAAAAAAAAAAGTCAGGCGTGGTGGTTCACTCCTATAGTCCCAGCACTTTGGGAGGCTGAACCTAGGAGGTGGAGGTTACAGTGAGCTGAGATCGTGCTGTTGCACTCCAGGCTAGGCAACAAGAGTGAAACTCTGTCTCAAAAACAAAAACAAAAAAACAGATACCACACAACATCTCTCATCTAGAGATTAACCTCTATGGATGATTTAGTGACTATTCTTGCACTCTCTAAACAGGTATGTATTATACATTGCATCACCTGATGTTTGAAGTTCCTGTTTGGAGGTTAAATCTAGCAGGAGAATGAAGACCATAAACAAGGAAACATATATTCAGGCCAGGCACAGTGGCTCATGCCTGTAATCCCAGCCTTTTGGGAGGCTGAGGCAGGTAGATCACCCAAGGTCAGGAGTTTGAAACCAGCCTGGCCAATGTGGTGAAACCCCATCTCTACTAAAAATACGAAAAGTAGCTGGGTGTGGTGGCGGGTGCCTGTAATTCCAGCTACTTGGGAGGCTGAGGCAGGAGAATCACTTGAACCAGGGAGGGGGAGGTTGCAGTGAGCCGAGATTATGCCACTGCACTCCAGCTTGGGCAACAGAGTGAGACTCTGTCTCAAAAACAAACAAACAAAACACAAATGTATTCATTTAGTGATGGGCGCTCTGAAGACAAAGCAAGGTAGAGGGATAGAGAAGTGGCAGGGAGGAGAATGGAGGTGTTATTTTACTAGAGTGGTCAAAGGGGGTTTCTCTGAGAACATGTTTTTTTTGTTTTTGTTTTTGTTTTTGAGACAGGGTCTCACTTTGTTGCCCAGGCTGGAGTACATTGCTCACTGCAGTCTCCAACTGCTAGGCTCAAGGGATCCCCCCACCTGAGCCTCCCACATAGTTGGGACTACAGGCATACACCACCAATCCTGGTTAATTATTTTATTTTTATAGATCTGGGGTCTTGCTATGTTTCCCAGACTGGTCTCAAATTCCTGGGCTCAAGCAGTGCTCCTTCCTTAGTCCCCCAAGTTTCTGGGATTATAGGCGTGAGTCTGTACCCAGCCAGGATGTGATATTTGAATAGTCATAAATGAAGGGAGGAAGCTAGCCGTACAAAGATCTAGAGAAAAAACATTCTATGCCAAGAGAACAAGTACAAAAATCCTGGGTTGAGAATGGGCATGTCTGGAAAGCCTCAGGAGGGCCAGGGAGGCTGGAGCCTGTTCAGCAGGGAAGATAAGTGGTAAGAGCTGAGGTCAGAGCACTCCAGCCTTGGAGTTCAGGGTAAAAGGTTGGGGTTTGGACCATACTATATATAATTTTTTGTGACTTTTTATTTTTTTCACTTGGAAATATATCCTAGGTAGCTGGGCATGGTGGCTTACGCCTGTAATCCCAGCACTTTGGGAGGCCGAGGCAGGCAGATCACTTGAGGTCAGGAGTTCAAGACCAGCCTGACCAACATGGTGAAACCTCGTCTCTACTAAAAAAAATACAAAAATTAGCCGGGTGTGGTGGCAGACACCCGTAATCCCACTACTCAGGAGGCTGAGGCAAGAGAATCGCTTGAACCCGGGAGGCGGAGGTTGCAGTGAGCCGAGATCACGCCACTGCACTCTAGCCTGGGAACAGAGCAAGACTGCCGCAAAAAATATATATATCCTGTGCAGAGTTGCAGCTCAGTAAATGTAATCTTCCAACATCATTTTGATGATTGCCTACAGTCCCATTGTATTATGGTGAGTTACATGTTCGTTATTTAAGATGCTTATAATTTGGGCCTGGGCACAGTGTCTCATGCCTGTAATTCCAGCACTTTAGTAGGCCAAGGAAGGAGGATTGCTTGAGCCTAGGAGTTTGAGACCAGCCTGGGCAACATAGTGAGACTCCATATCTACAAAAATGAAAGTGAGCTGCGCTTGGTGGCACATGCCTGTAGTCCCAGCTACTCAGAAGGCAGAGGCTGGAGGATTGGTTGAGCCCAGGAATTAGAGGCTGCAATGAGCTATGATTGTGCCATTGTACTGTAGCATATATGACAGAGTAAGATCCTGTTTCAGAAAAAAAAAGTCCTATTTCTGGCAGCATTTCTTTGGTTTTTAGCTTCTTAGCCAATCTATAAAATTCTCTACACACTGTAAAGCACAAAAAAAACATGAGGTATTATGAAAAGGTCGCTCCTGACACTGGAAGCCCTGGAAGAAGAAGATTAGGGTAACAAGCAATTGGTGAACCCTGCAGCATTTCACCCTCTTGGGCTACTTAAATGACAAGCTCTTTGTCCTGTAATCATAGTGGGATCGTCCTTGCCTAGTATAATTAACATTGTACTGATTCCTGTATTCACATACCCAGAAACAAGACTTCATTCTCCCATGTCAGATATCACATTCTTACTACCTGCTTACCTGGATTTCCATAGTCAGCCTTCTGAAAAGGTAACTGGTCGACCAGATCATGTGCAGGTTTATCTGCTCATCTGCCACATCCCAGTGGGGATTCTGTGGGAAGCAAAGGACACATCGCATTCTTGGCACCAACATCACTCACTGGGACTAGTGACATCAAAGTACCCCAAATGCGGAAGCACCAGGCGTGAAGAAGCGTGCACGTGCTGGGAAAAGTAGCCTTCCCTTCCCTGAAAGACTAGACACTCAGAGTTAGAGGAACCTCAGACATCATCAGGTCAGATCAGTGGCTCTCCAGTGCCTAGGCCTTTCCATAGGATCCCTGACCAGTGCATATGCACCTTCTGCTTGAAAACCTCCAATGATGGTCAGGCACCGTGGCTCACACCTGTAATCCCAGCACTTTGGGAGGCCAAAACGGTGGATCACTTGAGGTCAGGGGTTTGAGACCTGACCAACATGAAGAAACCCTATCTCTACCAAAAATACAAAAATTAGCTGGGCTTGGTGTCACGCATCTGTAATCCCAGCCACTCGGGAGACTGAAGCACAAGAATCGCTTGAACCCAGGAGGTGGAGGTTGCAGTGAGCTGAGATCGCACCACTGCACTCCAGCGTGGGCAACAGAGCGAGACTCTGTCAAAAAAGAAAAAAAAGAAAACCTCCAGTGACAAGGAAATCAGTCCTTCCTAAGATAAATCATTTCTTTTCTGGGCAGTTCTACTTAGAACATTCTTCCCTACATGGCTGAACATTTGTCCTCTTAGGACCTGCCCCTCCTGGTCCTGTTTTTATCCCCTGGGTCAGGTAGAGCAAATCCTGTCTCTCTGCTGCATCTTGGACTTTAAGCTTTTCAAGGTATTTTTTTTTTAATTAGTACGCAATTAGTGCTTGACTTAGATTTGTATTGAAGTACATAGTTTCCGTGGTTTGAAGAATTTATTGAAACATCCAAGCCAATTTGGAAGACATCTTGAATTTCAGTTTTAGTGCTGACCTTCTCCTTTACCAGGTCTTCCTAACAGATTGAAATATTAAATGCTTGGCCAAGTGCAGTGGCTCACGCCTGTAATCCCAGCACTTTGCGGGGCCAAGGTGGGCAGATCACTTGAGGTCAGGAGTTAGAAAACAGCCTGGGCAGCATGGTGGAACCCCGTCTCTACTAAAAATACAAATATTAGCCAAAGTGTGGTGGTGCATCTGTAATCCAGCTACTCAGGAGGCTGAGGCATGAGAATCATTTGAACCTGGGAGGCAGAGGCTGCAGTGAACCGAGATTGCACCACTGTACTCCAGCCTGGATGACAGAGTGAGACTGTTTCAAAAAACAAAACAAAAAAGAAATATTAAGGGCTTGTGTCATATCCTTAGATAAGTTAGGTGGTTGTGTTCTGTCCTAAGAAAAGATGTGATTCATAAGGAAGATCACATTTTTATTTCACTTGAGCACTTTGATTCACCACGTTCTCCCCTTGGCAGCTAAAGCTGTTGATGGATACGTGAAGCCACAGATCAAGCAAGTGGTCCCTGAGTAAGTGGCCAGGTGGCTCTGGCCCTCCTTCTACCTCTTTCCTCCTTCCCCAGACCCTGCCTCCCACCCTGATCCTGGGCCCAGCTTTCTGCTCCCCCAGGAAACCTGTCTCAGCCCTGGGGAGGGACCTGGGCTTGGTCACGCTGTGCCAGTACCCGAGTGCCCACTCCTGTAGCTGGAGCTCCAGGGCCAAGTGGGCACTTTGTCCTTCTACACCCCAAGAAAGACAAACATGCCCCTCGGTCCCCTCCCCGTCAGCTGCCCCGGCCTCCCTGGCGGCTGAAGCTGTTCTCTTCCTTCTGCAGGTTTGTGAACGCATCTGCAGATGCCGGGAGCGGCAGCGCCACGTACATGGACCAGGCCCCCTCCCCCGCTGTGTGCCCCCAGGCTCACTATAACATGTACCCACAGAAGTAGGTGGCGTTCTTGTTGGGGTCCACAGGGGAGGAACTGGGGGCTTGGCCCCAGGCTGGACCCCTGGAGGGCTGGTGGGCAAAGGAATCCAGAGCTCCTCTAGATCTGAGACCAGGCAGCCCTGGCCCGGGCTCTGGCCTTTGGGAGGGAGAGATTTGACCAGAAGTGATTGGTGGTTTAGAGTTGGGTTGGGCAAATGTCATCTGTTCCCCTCTCTCAAAATGGAGATTTTTCTTGCTCTAAGGACTGAGTGGAGTTGTGCTGTGTCTGGACAGCCGTTGTGAGAGGTAACTGGGGAGGGCATTTCAGTCTGAGTTGCTGTGTAGCCAGCTGTTCGAATGGTCATTCTTTTCCCATGAAGCCCCAGGCTGAGGGCATAGGCTGGCTCAGACTGCTCCCCTGGTGGCCTGTGGAGCTTGGGGTGGTCTCTCACAGCCTTTCCCCCTCCCTTCATCCCTCTTTCCCTCCCAAGCCCTGATTCAGTCCTTGACACCGATGGGGACTTCGATCTGGAGGACACAATGGACGTGGCACGGCGTGTGGAGGAGCTCCTGGGCCGGCCAATGGACAGTCAGTGGATCCCACACGCACAGTCGTGACCCCGCGACCTCTCCGTCTTCAGCTTCTTCATCCTCACCAGAGGAATCACTCTTGTGGATGTTTTAATTCCATGAATCGCTTCTCTTTGGAAACAATACTCATAATGTGAAGTGTTAATACTAGTTGTGACCTTAGTGTTTCTGTGCATGGTGGCACCAGCAAAGGGAGTGCGAGTATGTGTTTGTGTGTGTGCGTGTGTGTGTGTTTGCACATTATGGTGTTTCTCCCTCTCACTGTCCAAGAGCTTAGTTGTAGCAAAGAGGCCACAGACAGAGGCTCTGGTGGTTTTTACTTTGTGCAAAAAGGCAGTGAGTTTCGTGAAGCCTGGAAGTTGGCCATGTGTCTTAAGAGTGGCTGGACTTTGACATGTGGTTGTTTGAGTAAGAGACGGACAAAGGGAGGAGAAAGCACGTGTGCTCCAGTGAGTCTTCGTCACTCTGTCTGCCAAGCAATTGATATATAACCGTGATTGTCTCTGCTTTTCTTCTGAAATGTAGATAACTGCTTTTTGACAAAGAGAGCCTTCCCTCTCCCCTACCCCTGTGTTCTTGGGTAGGAATGGGAAAGGGGCAACCTACAAAGATTGTTGGGGCAAGGGAAGTCACAGGCTTTCGGATGGGCGGTGGCTTTTCACATAACACTTAGCTCATCTTAACATTCTCTCTTTGTCCTTTCTCCCCTCCTGCCTGCCCGCACCCTGGAATTGCCACTCAGTTCCTCTGGGTGTGCACACATGTTTGGAGAAATAGAGGAGAGAAAAGAGGGCCATGTAACTGAGAGCTTACAGTGCCAACGCCGTTTGTGTTCTGGCCAGAGTGGAGCGCACAGCCCTGACTCCTGGGCGCTGAGACTGTTGCCTGGTTACCCAGGAAGGTGCTGTTCCGGCTGCCCAGCCTTTCTCTGAGCCAGCGGATGCACAGTCGGAGGTGTTCTTCAGGCTTATTAATAATGCTTTTTGCAAATGTTGAATCATGTTTCTGTTTCTAAGTTGGATCTTTTTTGTTTTCCCCTTCCCACCCTAATTTGACATCAAAATTCTCTCTTGTGCATTGGGCCCTGGGTCATTCGAACCCAGGTCACCTCATTCCCATTCTCTGTTCACACCTGATGTCTTGAAGAGTAGGTGGCAGCAGTGTGGGCTGAACCTAGGCCAGCTTGCTCAGCGGGTCACCCTGCTGTGGGGTCCTGGCGGGTGTTGGTAACGTGAGGAAATGCAGTCAGCAGGTTTGCTGGGGAGTTTGATGAAAGTATAAAAACAAAACAAAACAAAAGCCTCGGTATAATTTTGTTCCACGACTTCTTCTGTAGCTTTACACCAGAAGGAAGGAATGGGCTACAGCAGGCAGTGGGGGAAGCGGGGGTGAGCAGGTGTATTAAAATAGCTTACGGGTAAGGCCTAAAAGGTCACCCCTCGGCCCCCTCTCCAAAAGAAGGGCATGAGCACCCCCAGGAGAGGATGGCCCCAAAAACCTTATTTTTATACATGAGAGTAAATAAACAGATATTTTTTTTACAAAAATAACTTCTGAATTTATCAGTGTTTTACTGTTAAAGAAAAATATTCCTCTATAGTAAATTATTTATTGGAAGATGACTTTTTTAAAGCTGCCGTTTGCCTTGGCTTGGTTTCATACACTGATTTATTTTTCTATGCCAGGCAGTAGAGTCTCTCTGCCTTTGAGGAGCAGGCTACCCACATCCCACTCAGTCCCTCCCTACCCCTCAAGATTTGATGAAAATTCCAACCGTGAGGATGGGCGCATTGGGGAAGGGTGAGAAGGAGAGCCTGCCTATTCAGGGACCTAGGCTCAAAGAGCCCCTCCCTGCCTGTCACCCAGAAATGCTTCACCGACACCTGCCTCTGAGACCTCGCTGTCTGTTCCAGCAACCCTGGTGGGGGGTCAGACTTGATACACTTTCAGGTTGGAAGTGGACCCACCCCAGGGCCTGCTGAGGACAGAGCAGCCAGGCCGTCCCGGGCCGCTTCGAGCTCACTTTGCAGTTGGCACTGGGTTGGGGAGGAAGAGAGCTGATGAGTGTGGCTTCCCTGAGCGTGGGGTTCCCCTGCTTGTCCAGTTCCAGTTGTGAGCTGTCCTCGGTGTTACTGAGGCTGTGCCTGGAGAGTAGAGATTTTTGATGAAAGGTGTGCTCGCTCTCTGCGTTCTATCTTCTCTCTCCTCCCTGTTCCTGCAAATCACAAGAAAAGGTAGTGGTGTGTCTTGACCCCATCAGCCTCTCACCCACTCCCAGACACACAAGTCCTCAAAGGTTTCAGCTCCGTGTGTGGGATGTGCAGGGTTTTTCTAGGGGGTAGGGAGAGACCAAAATGAATATAACTTAAAATGAAAGTATACTTTTTATAATTTTTCTTTTTAAAACTTTGTGAAATTATTTCAGATACATATTTTAGTGTCAAGGCAGATTAGTTATTTAGCCACCCAAAAAAAGTATTGTGTACAATTTGGGGCAGTCACAAAGTTGTGTATTTTATGTTACAATAAAGGCTTCCTCTGAAGGGATGGTATTGAGTCCTGTTTTTACTTTTTTCTGTCACGTGCCAAGGGAGGGCAGCTTGAACACAGGGATAAGTTTCAAATCATCAGCGTGACCCTGAAAAAGGGAACTGGTTGGGTGGTTGGGAGTTGGCAGCCTCAGAGGGCACGTCATTAGCTCTGATGGCAGATGGGGCCTTTCATACCTTCCTGCTCATGTGATGTTTTGAAAATTAGAATGATGGTCTCATCTTCTTGCCTCCTGACTCCAGAAAGCTTGTCCTTTTTTCTTTTCTCTCTTTTTTCCAGCTGCCACACAGGCTGGAGTGCAGTAGCGTGATCTTGGCTCACTGCAAGCTCCGCCTCCTGGCTTCACACCATTCTCCTGCCTCAGCCTCCCGAGTAGCTGGAACTACAAGCGCCCGCCACCACGCCTGGCTAATTTTTTTGTATTTTTTAGTAGAGACGAGGTTTCACCGTGTTAACCAGGATGGTCTCGATCTCCTGACCTTGTGATCCACCCACCTCGGCCTCCCGAAGTGCTGGGATTACAGATGTGAGCCACCGCGCCCAGCCGAAAGCTTGTCCTTGAGATTCAGCACATTTAGAGTATCTGACCCTGAGTTCAGCATTGTGTGTGGGATGAGAAATGGTTCCTTCCCGGCAGAGGCTCACAGTTGGAGAAAGGCAGCTACCACAACTGATTATGCTAGGGTATCAGTTCCTGCTGCAATCAAGGCATCCCAAAGTCATGCAAAAGAACATGCAGGAAGGACACTGCGCAACTCGAAGTTTTTTTGTTTTGTTTTGTTTTGTTTTGTTTTGTTTTAATTGAGCAGCTGGGATTACAGGCGCCACCACTCCTGGCTAATTTTTGTGTTTTCAGCAGAGATGGGGTTTCACCATGTTGACCAGGCTGGTCTCAAACTCACGACCTCAGGTGATCTACCCGCTTTGGCCTCCCAAAATGCTGGGATTACAGGCGTAAGCCACCATGCCCAGCCTGGAGCTGACTCTTAAGGAACAAATAGAGCCGGGCACGGTGGCTCACGCCTGTAATCCCAGCATTTCGGGAGGCCGAGGTGGGTGGATCACCTGAGGTCATGAGTTCGATACCAGCCTAGCCAACATGGTGAAACCCCGTCTCTACTAAAAATACAAAAAAATTAGCCGGGTGTGGTGGCACGCACCTGTAATCCCAGCTACTCAGGAGGCTGAGGCAGGAGAATCGCTTGAACCCGGGAGGCAGAGATTGCAGTGAGCCAAGATCGCGCCATTGCCCTCCAGCCTGGGCGACAGAGCAAGACTCTTGTCTCAAAAAAAAAGACCCAGCCATTTCACTTGTATGTATCTACATAAGAACAATGAGAACATATATATACAGAAACACTGATAAATGTTCATAACAGCATCATGCGTAATAGCCAAAGGGCAGAAACAAACAACCCAAATGCCCATCAACTGATGAATAAACAAAATGTATTATGGTATATCTGTACAATGGAATGTACAGCCATAAAAAGGAGTGAAGTGCTGACACACAGGACTACATGGATGAACCTTGACAACATCATGCTAGATGAAAGAAACCAGGCCGGGCACAGTGGCTCACGGCTGGGATTTCAGCACTTTGGGAGGCTGAGGCGAGGGATCACTGGAGTGCAGCAGTTCAAGACCAGCCTGGACAACACAGTGAAACCCCATCTCTACAAAAAGATAGAAAAAGTAGCTGGACGTGGTGGTGCACCCCTGTAGTCCCACCTACTCAGGAGGCTGAGGTGGGAGGATCACTGTAGCTGTGGTCATGCTACTGCACTCCAGCCTGGGTGACAGAGCGAGGAAAAAGAAAAGTCAAGTACAAAAGACCACATATTATATGATGCCATTTATAGGAAATGTCTAGGATAGGCAAATCTATGGAGACAAAGTAAATTTGAGGTTGCCTAGAGGCTGGGAAGGAGTTTGGAGGTAATAGTGAAAGGATACAGGGTTTGGGTTTTTTGGGGGGTTTTGTTTGTTTGTTTTTCTTGAGACAGAGTCTCACTCTGTCTCCCAGGCTGGAGTGCAGTGGCGCCATCTCGGCTCACTACAATCTCCACCTCCCAGTTTCAAGCGATTCTCCTGCCTCAGCCTCCCAAGTAGCTGGGATTATAGGTGCCCGCCACCACGCCCAACTAATTTTTGTATTTTTAGTAGAGACAGAGTTTTGCCATGTTGGCCAGGCTGGTCTTGAACTCCTGACCTCAGGTGATTCACCTGCTTCAGCCTCCCAAAGTTCTGGGATTATAGGTGTGAGCCACCATGCCCAGCCCATGTTTGGGGTATTTTATTTTATTTTATTTATTTAACAAATTGGGCAGTCTCCCGAGGCAGAGTAGGCTCAGAGAGACTCCGCAGGGTTTATTTTTGAGGTAATGAAAATGTTGTAAAATTGTCTCTGGTGTTGGTTGCACATATCTCTGGATCTACTAGATCTTGAATTGTACACTAACTGGGTGATTTGTATGGTATGTGAATTATATCTAATAAAGTTGTTATTGGGCCAGGCCTAGTGCCTCACATCTGTAATTCCAGCACTTCGGAAGGCTAAGGTAGGAGGACTGCTGAGACCGGGAGTTCCCGACCAGTCTGGGCAACATAGTGAGACCCCCTGTCTCTACAAAAAAATTTTTTTTAATTAGCTGGGTGTGGTGGCACATGCCTGTAGTCCTGGCCACTCAGAGGCTAGGGTGGGAGGATCACTTGATCCCAGGAATTCAAGGTTGCAATGAGCTGTGACCAGGTCACTGAACTCCAGCCTGGACAACAGAGGGAGACCCTGTCTCTAAATAAATAATAAAAGCAAATGCAAGATCTCAGCAAGAAGAAACATAAAAGTGAGGTGAGTGAGCCAGAGAGTGAGAACACACCTGTTGAAAGAAGCTCAGCTCTGAAGAGAAGAGAGGTATTCAGCAAGTAGTAGCTCTCTTCTCAAAGTTATCCAGGGCAAGTGAGGGGAGGAAGGGAGTGGTTTTAGTGTTTTGAGAACCTAGGTCAAGAACACACTAGCCTGGGCAACATGGGGAGGTCCTGTCTCAACAAAAAATAAAATTAGCTGAGTGTAGTGGTGCGTGCCTGTAGTTCCAGCCCCTCGGGAGGCTGAGACAGGAGGATGGCTTGAGCCCAGGAGGTTGAGGTTGCAGTGAGCTATGATCACACCACTGCACTCCAGCCTAGGCAACAGAGCAAGACCCTGTCTCAAAAACAAAACACAGGCCGGGCGCGGTGGCTCACACCTGTAGTCCCAGCACTTTGGGAGGCCAAGGCGGGTGGATCACGAGATCAGGAGATCGAGAGACCATCCTGGCTAATGTGGTGAAGCCCCATCTCTACTAAAAATACAAAAAAATTAGCCGGGCGTGGTGGTGGGCACCTATAGTCCCAGCTACTCAGGAGGCTGAGGCAGGAGAATGGCGTGAACCCAGGAGGCGGAGCTTGCAGTGAGCTGACCGAGTTTGCACCACTGCACTCCAGCCTCGGTGACAGAGCAAGACTCCGTCTCAAAAAAAAAAAAAAAAAAAAAAAAAAAGTTTGTAATTTTCCTTGGGGAGAAGGCAATAAGGCTAACACAGATGGTCACCCAATAACCAGGTAAAGTTAAGATAAACTATATGTGACTGGCTGGGTGCAGTGGCTCACGCCTGTAATCCCAGCACTCTGGGAGGCCGAGGCAGGTGGATCACTTGAAGTCAGGAGTTTGAGACCAGCCTGGCCAACATGGTGAAACCCCGTCTCTACTAAAAATACAAAAGATTAGCTGGGTGTGGTGATGCACACCTGTAATCCCAGCTACTCGGGAGGCTGAGGCAGGAGAATTGCTTGAATCTGGGAGGTGGAGGTTGCAGTGAGCTGAGATCGTGCCATTGCATTCCAGCCTGGGCAACGAGCAAAACTCTGCAAAAAAAAAAAAAAAAAAAAAAAAGTTTGTAATTTTCCTTGGGATAAAGCCAGTAAGCTAACGCAGATGGTCACCCAATAACCACATAAAGTTAAGATAAACTGTATGTGACTGGCTGGGCATGGTGGCTCACACCTGTAATCCCAGCACTTTGGGAGGCCGAGGAGGGTGGATCACATGAGGTCAAGAGTTTGAGACCAGCCTGGCCAACATGGTGAAACCCCGTCTCTACTAAAAATACAAAAATTAGCCAGGCGTGGTGGCACCTCTGCCTCCCGGTTCAAGCGATTCTCCTGCCTCAGTCTCCCAAGTAGCTGAGATTACAGGCATGTGCCACCACTTCTGGCTAATTTTGTATTTTTAGTAGAGATGGGGTTTCACCATGTTGGTCAGGCTGGTGTCAAACTCCTGACCTCAGATGATCCACCCATCTCGGCCTCCCAAAGTGCTGGGATTACAGGCGTGAGCCACCGTGCCCAGCCGCGTTGGGGTTTTAAGAGTTCTCAAGCTTGAGCCCGCTTGAAGGTAAAGTTTGCCCCTCTCTCAGCTCAGGTGACTTAATGTCGCTCTTTCCCACACACACCTTTCTGTTCCTTCACCTGCAGGACCATGCTAGTCTGGCCCTAACTCCCCGAACTGCCAACTTGGGCTAGCACCTGACCAGCAGTCCCGTAGGCAACCTGCCCCTTTAAGAGCACCCCCCTCCTCCAGCTCCTCCTTCAGGCCTGGCGGCCGGATTTCCCAGTTGGGACCCAGCCCTTTAAAGCCATCGCTCCTTCTTCCTGGCCGGATGTGTGCTGAGACCCAGAGTCACCCAGGGGTCTCCGTCACGTGCCGGGAGTAGGCAGAAGTGGGCTGTGACAGGTGCATGTGGGCATAGACTCCACAGCCCGGGGCTCAGGAGGGACAAGGAGCTGGGACAGGGTGGATCCCGAGAGAAAGCAAAGCCGCTCGGGAGTGGGCAAGAGATGTCGTTACGCAGCTGCTGTGGCCCAATCAACCCTGTGTCAAACCCTTCCTGTGCCTTCCCTTCCGGTGCCTTCTTGTTTTTCTTTTTCTTTTTTTTCTTTCTTTCTTTTTTTTTTTTTTTTTCGTTTGCTTGTTTTTTAGACAAGGTCTTACTCTGTTGCCCAAGCTGGAGTGCAGTGGCATGATCTCAGCTCACTGCAGCCCTGACCTCCTGGGCTCAAGGGATCCTCCCATCTCAGCCTCCCAGGTAGCTGCAACTATGGGTGTGCCACCATGCTGGGCTAGTTTTTCAGTTTTTTGTAGAGATGGAGTCTCCCTATGTTGCTCAGGCTGGTTGTGAACTCCTGGGCTCAAGTGATTCTCCTGCCTCAGCCTCCCAAAGTGCTGGGATTACAGGTGTGAGCCACCTCGCCCGGCCCATCCCTACCTTCTGAAAGAGGCATTCTTATTCTTACTCCCATTTTGCAGATCAGGAAATGGAGCTCAGTGCAGCCCGCTAAGTTGCTCAGGGCCCTACAGCTAACAAGCGGCAGAGGCAGGATCTGAACTCAGGTCAGTGGGACTCCAAAGCTTTGATAGTCTCTCCTCCGCATCACCTGTCCCACAGGGCCCGGCCTTCTTCCAAAACTTCGTTTTTCCTTGGTTTTCCTGTATGCAGTAGAGTGTCGGGGGAGAAATGGGTAATTGCCGCATGCCCCCATATCTGGGTTCCTTCCTCCTCCCAGGAGCTGCTTAGAGATGCTGCTGTGGCCACTCCTGCTGCTGCTGCTGCTGCTGCTGCCAACATTGGCCTTGCTCATGCAGCAGCGGTCCCAGGATGCCAGGCTGTCCTGGCTTGCTGGCCTCCAGCACCGAGTGGCATGGGGGGCCCTGGTCTGGGCAGCCACCTGGCAGCGATGGAGGCTGGAGCAGAGCACGCTCCACGTGCACGAGAGCCAGCAGCAGGCCCTGAGGTGGTGTCTACAGGGAGCCCAGCGCCCCCACTGTTCCTTCACAGGTGTGTTTCCCAGGGTCTGGGGAGGTGACCCAAAGAGAAAGAAATCCCACAAGACCATGAGATTCCAGAGCCTGAAGGCCCCCATACCTCCTCCACTGCCACCCGAGTGGCCTGACACAGGGACCCAGGACTGGCTCTCTTGTCCAAGATGAATTTCCCATGCTGGGTCCTTACAGCCCCTCTTCCCCAGGCCTATTCTCAGTTCCTCCCTCAAGGGTCTCACCAGTCTTGCCTGAAACTCTTGGGAAACTGGCTTCCTGAGGCGTTTCTGTTGTCACTGGGGCTATAGACATAAGCACCTTCCGGAATCATCTCCCTCTGACCAAGGCCAGCCAGACCCAGGAGGAAGAGAGTGGAGAGCAGCCACTGCCCCCGACCTCTAACCAGGACCTGGGGGAGGCCTCTCTGCAGGTAATCTAGGATGGCCAGAGCCCAGTCCCACCAGAGACCTCTGACTTGCAACCAAACCCTCCCATCATGGTGGGCAAAGAACCCTCAAATGGGGGCTCTGGGTCTGGTTCTGACACCAGACCAACACTCTCTTTCCTCCTCCAGGCCACCGTGCTGGGTCTGGTAGCCCTAAACAAGGCCTACCCAGAAGTGCTCGCTCAGGGAGGCACTGCCCGCCTGACCCTTACATCCCCTTGGCCCCAACCCCTGCCTTGGCCTGGGAATACCCTGGACCGGGTGGGCACCCGTGGAACCGAGGACCCTAGGGCCCTGCTGCTGGACGCACTGAGGTCCCCAGGGCTGAGGGCACTGGAGGCTGGGACGGCGGTCGAACTCCTGGATGTTTTCTTGGGTCTGGAGGCTGACGGTGAAGAGCTGGCTGGGGCGATAGCTGCCGGGAACCCTGGAGCACCTCTCCCTGAACGGGCAGCTGAGCTGCGGGAGGCCCTAGAGCAGGGGCCCCGCGGACTGGCCCTTCGGCTCTGGCCAAAGCTGCAGGTGGTGGTGACTCTGGATGCAGGAGGCCAGGCCGAGGCTGTGGCTGCCCTCGGGGCCTTGTGGTGCCAAGGACTAGCTTTCTTCTCTCCTGCTTATGCTGCCTCGGGAGGTCAGTGGGACTCAAGGGCAGTGAGGTGGGGGCAAGGGTCAGAGGTCACATGGCTAACAGCCATGCATTGGGCCCTACATAATCATCTCATTTAATCCTCCCCAACAAGCTGCATGCTAGGGACAGCAGCCTCCTTTCACAAGTGAAGAAATTCAGGCTTACCTAGGTTAAGAGTCTTGTAGCTGGGCGCAGTGGCTTACGCCTGTAATCCGGCACTTTGCGAGGCCAAGGCGGATGGATCACTTGAGGTCAGGAGTTCCAGACCAGCCTGGCCAACATTGTGAAACCCCATCTCTACTAAAAATACAAAAACTAGCGGGGCGTGGTGGTGCATGCCTATAATCCCAGCTACCTGGGAGGCTGAGGCGGGAGAATTGCTTGAACCTGGGAGGCAGAAGTTGTAGTGAGCTGAGATTGCGCCATTGCACTCCAGCCTGGATGACAGAGCAAGACCCTGTCTCAAAAAAAAAAAAAAAAAAAAAAAAGGCCGGGGCAGTGGCTCACACATATAATACCAGCACTTTGGAAGGCTGAGGCGTGTGGATCATCTGAAGTTAGGAATTCGAGACCAGCTTGGCCAATGTGGTGAAACCCTGTCTCTACTAAAAATACAAAAATTAGCCAGGTGTGGTAGCTGGCGCCTGTAATCCCAGCTACTCAGGAGGCTCAGGCAGGAGAACACTTGAACCCAGGACTCACTGAATCACTGAGGCGAGATCGCACCACTGCACTCCAGCCTGGGTGACAGAGTGAGACTCTGTCTCAAAAAAAAAAAAAGAGAAAAAAAGAGTCTTGCACAAATTCATGTGACACCAGGATTCACTCCCAGGTCTGCCCCCTCCAGGACCACAGCACTCTGCCTCTTTCCAGTGAGGGCCTAAGAGGCAGCCTGCTGAGCCTAGGAGAGCCAGGAAGGATGCGGTGAAGGGCAGCAGGAGGATCGGGTGCTCAGAGGATCAGGCCTGGGGTCCAGAAGGGGCTACTGCCTGGCAGAAAGCAATGGCACCAGCAGACACTGAGGAGGCTGCTTTGCTTCCACAGGGGTACTGGGCCTAAACCTACAGCCAGAGCAACCCTATGGACTCTACCTACTGCCCCCCGGGGCCCCCTTTATCGAGCTGCTCCCAGTCAAGGAAGGCACCCAGGAGGAAGCTGCCTCCACCCTCCTTTTGACCGAGGCCCAGCAGGGCAAGGAGTATGAGCTGGTGCTGACGGACCACGCCAGCCTCACCAGGTGATCAGCTGCACAGTCCCTGCTACCTGGGGCCCTATGGGACCATGCTGGGGACCTGGCGCATGAATTCAGAAGCCCTTGGGCCCGACCTCACTCCCACTTGCACCCCATCAGGTGCCGCCTGGGTGATGTGGTGCGAGTGGTTGGTGTCTACAATCAGTGCCCAGTCGTCAGGTTCATCTACAGGTAGGTGACCCCGGGGAGCTAAAGGGCCATCCTTGTGTCCTGGGCTCCACTGCCTCTCCCTTCCTCCTCTTCAGGCTGGGCCAGACCCTGAGTGTGCGAGGGGAAGATATTGGCGAGGACCTGTTCTCTGAGGCCTTGGGCCGGGCAGTGGGGCAGTGGCCCGGGGCCAAGCTGCTGGACCACGGCTGTGTGGAGAGCAGCATTCTGGGTGAGCTTCCCCACTGGCTCCTGCCTACCATCCTTGGGCTACCCTTCAACTTCTACCTCCTCTGCCAGGGGACTGCTAGGAAAGAGGTAACACTCAGCCTCCTTTACCACTCCTACAAAAGTCCTTCTCTGCGTCTAACTCTCATCCATCCTGCTGCAGTCTCTACCCATTTTCTTTCCTGATCTGTCTCCTATTTAGGATCAAACTCTAGGTTCCTCTCCATTTATCCCACTCCCCACCAGGAAACTCTTTTTTCCCTAAAACCTCAGAGTGGGGAAGAACAGATGGGGCAGAGGACACTAGACTTGGCAGTTGCCCATTCACTGGAAGTATGTGTGCACATGGGGTCTGTTCACAGATTCTTCTGCGGGCTCTGCTCCCCACTACGAGGTGTTTGTGGCGCTGAGGGGGCTGAGGAATCTGTCGGAGGAAAATCGAGACAAGGTAAAGGAGACGAGGACAGGGTCTGACTGTAGAGCCCTTCACTCTGCACACTCCCAGGGTGCGTGGAGATCAGGGCTGATGGGGAGGAGAGCGGCAGCAGAGGGGAAGCTCCCTGGGGCTCTGGGAGGGGAGCGCTGAGTCCCACAGACACACACCTGTCCACGCAAAACTTCTAAACACATGTAGCCTGGACACAGCCACACATGCCTCATGTGCACACTCATGGTCACGCACCAGCTCACTCACGCTGTTCTGTTCCCAGCTGGACCACTGCCTTCAGGAAGCCTCTCCCCGTTACAAGTCCCTGCGGTTCTGGGGCAGCGTGGGCCCTGCCAGAGTCCACCTGGTGGGGCAAGGGGCCTTCCGAGCACTCCGGGCAGCCCTCACTGCCTGCCCCTCCTCCCCGTTCCCGCCTGCGATGCCCCGGGTCCTCCGGCACAGGCACCTGGCCCAGTGCCTGCAGGAGAGGGTGGTGTCCTGAGTCAAGGCCTGCCCCACCACCCAGCTTCCCCCAGAGGCCACCTTGCTCCTCCCTCTGGGACCTCTCTGGATGGGGAGTCCTTGGCCGGGGTCTCTGACTCTGTGTCACCTGACATTTGCCCATGAGAGCCGCTGGGCCTTAGGGAGGCCTTGGCCCAGCTGACCAGTTCTAAGGTATGGGCCTCTGGGGTTAGTAGACGCCAGCAGTGCCTGCCCGTGTCCCTGTGTCCAGGCATGGAGGACACTGCTAGAGAGTTACCATGCACACCAATGGTTTCCTGTATCACAGCCCAAGGGGGTTCTCTGGCAGCCACAGCTGTGTGCTCAGTCAGTGCACTGGGCAAGCTGGAAGTGTCGGGGGGTTAATGTCTCCAGGAGCAACCCTGAGTCAATAAGGAGCAGGACCTCAGCTTCACTGTCCTTGAGCAGGACAATTCTGAAGTGTATTCTACATAAACTCTCAGAGGATGCCCAGCAGGATGGCGTCCCAGTTGCTCACAGCAGTAACCCACTCATTCATGTACTTCCTGCAGGGGCTCCTCCCTTCCCTCTCTTCCCCACTCCCCACTTGGGCTTCCTGGGATGGCTCCCAAATAAACCTCTTGCACCCAGATTCTTGCCTCAGAGTCTGCTTTGGGGAAACTGGGGAGTGGACCCCGGCCCAGCCATTCCCTCACTGAGCTCCAGGACTTTCCCCCAACATTCTGGTCTGGGCCTGGCGAGGCTGCATGTGCACACAGGAGCCTTTGGGGACTCCGAGCACATCCCAGGCCAGCACCCACAAACCACTTCTGCGGTGGGGAAGGGACAGCTATTTTTCACATCGTAAGGCGTCGTCCCAGGAAGCAACCCCAGAGACCATCTGGGTTCACTGTTCCATACCAATGAGGAAACGC
Source organism: Macaca thibetana thibetana (assembly GCF_024542745.1). NCBI lineage: Eukaryota > Metazoa > Chordata > Mammalia > Primates > Cercopithecidae > Macaca > Macaca thibetana. The sequence continues at coordinate 51,581,953 of NC_065593.1, read as the reverse complement.
AGCCTCCACAAGTCTGTAGAGGCTAAAATAAAAGAAAAAAAGAAACTGGGCTAGGTTTTGGCTTCCTTCCCTCCCACTGCCCGGGCTGAGTTTTTAAGGTTTTCCATCTTGGAGGCTGGTGGGAGGGGCAGACCAAGACCTTGCAGCTCCTCCTAAGTAGAGGCAGCACCAGTTCCAGATGCCTTTGAATGACTTCTCCATTCCATGTCCTACATCCAGGGCCTCGCTGCATACCCACCCGGCCCCCACCCCAGCCTGTCACTCCATCCTATTAAAATCTTCCCATGAAGCTGGGCACAGTGGCATGGGCCTGTAGTCCCAGCTACTCAAGAGGCTGAGGTGGAAGGATGGCTCATGCTCAGGAGTTCAAGACCAGCCTGGGCAACACAGCGAGACCATCTCAAAAAAAAAAAAAAAAAAATTCCTCCCATGGTAGCCCCCATCACCCACAGGATTCAGACCAATCAGCTTGGCCTATTAGACCCTTTGACCTTGGCCCTCACCTACATGTCCAGCTGCCTCTCTCCCCTTGCTGGAAAGAAGGCCTGGACTAAGGACCACACCTCACCTCCCATCTAAGGGTTGTTAAGCACTGTCAACTCCAGGATTTTGCTCAAGTGGTCCCTTCTATGTAATGCCCTCCATCCCGCTGCCCCTGATGTAAACTAGCTTTCATGCAAGGCCTTTGAGGACCCCCTACCAGGCCCACCCCAGGCAGAGTGACTGGCTCAACTTTGCTCACGTGGGCAGAAGTCCTGTCCTTCACCGAACTATCCTTATGCCTGAACTGCCTCCCACCTGGAATGATGAGCTCCTTGGAAACTGGGCCAGGTCCTGTGCACAGTTGCCCCCATGCCCAGTGCCTGGTGTAGCACAGAGCAGGAGCTCAATAAAGAGGTTGTAGGCCAGGCACCATGGCTCACACCTGTAATCCCAGCACTTTGGGAGGCCGAGGCAGTCAGATCACCTGAGGTCAGCAGTTCGAGACCAGCCTGGCCAACATGGTGAAACCCTGTTTCTACTAAAAATACAAAAAAATAGCTGGACATGGTGACGTGAACCTGTAATCCCAGCTACTTGGGAGGCTGAGGCAGGAGAATCGCTTGAACCCAGGAGGTGGAGGTTGCAGTGAGCCAATGTGCCTTTGCACACTAACTTGGGCAACAGGAGTGAAATTCTGTCTTCAAAAAAAAAAAAAAAAAAAAAAGAGGTTGTGAATAAGAGAAGCTTAGACCTGGAGATGACATGTGTTCTTCACTGCATGGTGGCTCACTCCGTGGTGACTGTAGAGTGGGACTACATCCCTCCCCTCCAGGTAGCCTGAGCCAGGGAGAAAGCTGGGGAGGTAGAAGCTTTCTATCAGCTTCTGGTAGAAACCGAGTTTGGTCAGGCACAGTAGCTCACAGCTGTCATCCCAGCACTTTGGGAGGCCAAAGGGGGAGGATGGTTTGAGCTAGGGATTTGAGACCAGCCTGGGAGACCCAGTCTCTACAAACAAATTTAAATATTAGCCAGGGAGGGTGGCACGCATTTGTGGTCCCAGCTGCTTGTGTAGCTGTGGTGAGAGCACTGCTTGAGCCCTGGCGTTCGGTGCTGCAGTGAGCGACGGTTGTCCCACTGCACTCCAGCCTGGCCAACAGAGTCAAATTTTGTCAAGAAAGAAAATAAAGAGAGAAGGCCAGGCGTGGTGGCTCACGCCTATAATCCCAGCACTTTGGGTGGCTGAGGCAGGCGGATCACCTGAGGTCGGGAGTTCAAGACCAGCCCGACCAACATGGAGAAACCCCGTCTCTACTAAAAATACAAAATTAGCCAGGCATGGTGGCGCATGCCTGTAATCCTAGCTACTCAGGAGACTGAGGCATGGGAATCACTTGAACCCTGGAGGTGGAGGTTGCAGTGAGTCGAGATTGCGCCATTGCACTCCAGCCTGGGCAACAAGAGCGAAACTCTGTCTCAAAAAAAAAAAAAGAAAGAAAGAGGGAGAGAGTGAGAGAGAGGAAGAAAGAAATGCAAGAAGGAAGGAAGGAAGGAAGGAAAAAAAAAAAAAGAGGATGGACGCGGGGGCTCATACCTGTAATCCCAACACTTTGGGAGACCAAAGTGGGTGGATCACTTGAGACCACCCTGGCCAACATGGTGAAACCCCATCTCTATTAAAAATACAAAAATTAGCTGGTTGTGGTGGTGTGCACCTGTAATTCTAGCTATTCGGGAGGCTGAGGCAGGAGAATCACTTGAACCCAAGGCAGAGGTTGCAGTGAGCCAAGATGATCATACCACTGCACTCCAGCCTGAGCGACAAGACCAAAATTTAGTCACACACACACACACAGAGAGAGAGAGAGAGAGAGAGAGAGAGAGAGAGAGACAGAGAGACAGAGAGAGAAGAAAGAGAAATTGGGCTTGGTTTTAGCTTCTTACCTCCTACTGCCTAGGCTGGGTTTTCAAGGTTTTCCATATCAGAGGCTAGTGGAAGGGGCAGAAGGGGAGAAGAAAGCTAGGGGGAGGGGGGCAGCTAAGGAACCTTTCCATGAAGGAAGAAGGTCCTGGAGCCTAACAGTCCCCAGGGGCAGTGACAAGAAGCAGGGGAGGGAGAGGACTGCTGCTGGCTGCTCCACCCCCTACACACAGAATGTGGGGTCTTGCGCATCTGCCTCTCTCCTGCCCCTAATTAGTAGCTGCCTCCCTCCATATTGTCCCAGGCCAGCGCCTCTTTTGTGCTCCCAGATGCCTGGGTGCAAGGTGGCCTCATTAGTGCCCGGAGACCGCCCCATCTCCAGGGAGCAGGCGGACAGACAAGGGGGTGATTAGGGGCACAGTGATCCAACCCTGGCCTCTGAATGCAGCAGCGGCCATTCCTTGGGCCCAGCCTGGAGACGGCCCCCCTGCGGGAGGCTAATCTTAGACTTGCCTTTGTCTGGCCCGGGTGTGGACGCAAGTGCCTGTCAATTCCCTGCCACCTCAGAGCACTATAAACCCCAGACCCCTGGCAGAGGGTCACAATCGACAGCCTCAAGGTTCCTGGCTTTTTGAACCACCGCAGACATCTCCTTTCCCGGCTGCCCCACCCTGAGCACCAGATACCATGAACCTTCCTTCCACAAAGGTAAAGACCCAGGGACGGAGGGGCGATTCACCATCCCAGAGAAGCAAAACTAGCGCTTGCTCAGAGGGCTGGAAGAAAGGCCGAGGGTGTCTCCACTCTTGGTCTTTTCCCGGGTGTGCTCTGAGGCAGGAGCACCTGCCTTGGCTCACACTGGGTTGGGTGCTGTTTTGCTAAGAGCCTGTGTTTGCTGAGCTCTTACTATGTGTCAGGTGCTCTGTTTGCTCTTTTTTCTGTCAGCTCTTTTCATCCTCCCAGCAGCCCTGCAGAGTAGGAATTATTTCTAGTATACCCAGTTTACAGGTAAGGGAGCTGTGCCCTCCGAAAGGGCAGGAAACTGGTTCAAAGCCACGGAGTTCAGTTACTCCAGAAAGGGGGCAGGCAGATGGGACAGCATTCTGGAGTCTTGCTAGCTCGTGATTTCCACGTGTTTCCCTGCTGTGGAGAGGAGGTGGCGGGCACTCAGTAGGGCCCGGTGTTCCCCAAGTTTACAACTTCTTCTGCAGACAGACACGCCTGTTTTCAGGTGGAGTGGTAAGTGCCCTAGTGGGGGCACAGTGGCCTAAGTCTCCAGAGGAGAGGGGGATTCATTCTGCCCAGGGGATCTCAAAAGACCTCCTGGAGGCGATGCTCTGCTGGATCTTGAAGGAGGAGCAAGTAAAGTAGCCCGATACCAGCAAGGGCGCAAATCTAGGAGAACTAAGTGACAGCCAGAGAGAAGTGCAGGCCCGGAGGGGGCGCGGAGCCAGCGGGGTAGGTCCTGGGCGTGGGAGCTTGTGGCGGGCGCCGAGGGAAAACCCCTAGCGCCCTGTCTCCGTTTCCCTAGGTCTGCTGGGCCGCCGTGACGCTACTGCTGCTGCTGCTGCTGCTGCCGCCCGCGCTGCTGTCGCCCGGGGCGGCTGCACAGCCCCTGCCCGACTGCTGTCGTCAAAAGACGTGTTCCTGCCGCCTCTACGAGCTGCTGCATGGCGCAGGCAATCATGCGGCCGGCATCCTCACGCTGGGCAAGCGGCGATCCGGGCCCCCTGGCCTCCAGGGTCGGCTGCAGCGCCTCCTGCAGGCCAGCGGCAACCACGCCGCGGGCATCCTGACCATGGGCCGCCGCGCAGGCGCAGAGCCAGCGCCTCGCCCCTGCCTCGGGCGCCACTGTCCCGCTGCGGCCGCCACATCCGTCGCGCCCGGGGGACAGTCCGGGATCTGAGTCTTTCTTCGGGCCCTGTCCTGGCCCAGGCCTCTGCCCTCTGCCCACCCAGCGTCAGCCCCCAGAAAAACGGCAATAAAGACGAGTCTCCATTCGTGTGACTGGCCTCTGTTCCTGTGCGGTCGCGTCCTGCCCTTATGGGGCGGCAGAGCATCTTGCGGAGGGCGGGAGGGCCTGGAAGCCCGGCTCTGAGGCACCAGCCTTGGCTTTTGCGTGGCTGAATCGAAAACACTCTTGGTTGGGGAGCTCCCAGTGCAAGACCCTGGGGCACAGAGATAACTGCACAGGTGCATGCTTGGATCGGGGCATGCGGGACCCCCACGATGCTCTGCTAGGCATTCTGTAGCGGGGACTTCACCCAGAGATGCGGAAGGGGAAGGAGAGCGAGAAAGGTTGCAACCGGTCGGTTGCAGCGCTCACGCCTGTAATACCAGCATTTTGGGATGCCAAAGCAGGAGGATCGCTTGAAGCAAGGAGTTCGAGACGAGCCTAGGCAACATAGTGAGTGAGACATCTCTTCAAAAAGTTTTTTTAATTAGCGGGGTATGGTGGGCGAGAGAATCGCTTGAGCCCAGGAGTTTGAGTCTGAGCCATGATTGGGCCACTGCGCTCCAGCCTGGGCGACAGAACGAGACATTGTCCAAAAAAGAAAAGAAAAGAAAAAGAAAAGCAGAAAGGAAAGGAAAGGAAAGGAAGGCAAGCTGCATAGAGGAGCAGAATCCAGCTAGGAAGGGGTGGGAGTCAATCCTGCTGAAAAGACAGGGAATATGAACTTCAACAATGAGTCATCCAGAATGGTTGCATCATGGGGTATAGGGTGTGGGGAGTGGAGAGGCTCAGGAAGCAACACGGTTACAGTCAGTGCAGCCCAGCTCCAAAGGCTCTCACAAATCATCAGGCTTTGCACTTTATCTTGTAGGTAACAGAGGCATAGGACATTCTTAAGCAAGAGCAGGACAAGATTTTACTGCAACTCCAGTCAAAGACACCTGTTACTGGTGTTTCCAAAATCCATATATTGAAGTCCTTACCCGTGGCACTTCAGAATGTGGCTGTATTTGGAAATAAGGTCCTTCCAGATGCAATTAGCTAAGATGAGGTCATACTAGAGTGGGGTAGGACCTCTAATCCACTGTGACTGGCGTCCCTATAAAAAAGGAAATTTGAACACAGAAACACACACAGGGAGAACCTATGTGAACATGAAGGTAAAGATTGGCTCCTACAAGCCAAGAAACACCAAAGATTGCCAGCACCCGCCCCCACTTCCTCCAGAAGATAGGGGAGAGGCATGCAACAGATTCTCCCTCACAGCCTTCAGAAGGAACCAACGCTGCCTTCACCTGACCTTGCTTGGACTTCTAGCATCCAGAACTGTGAGACAATAGGTTTCTGTTGTTTGAGCCACCCACTTTGTGGTACTTTGTTATGGCATTCCTAGGAAACTAATAAAACATCCAAAAGTAGAGACACAGGCTGAGCTTGGTGGTTCATGCGTGTGATCCCAGCACTTTGGGAGGCTGAGGTGGGCGGATCACTTGAGGTCAGGAGTTCAAGACCAGCCTGGCCAACATGGCAAAACCCCATCTCTACTAAAAATACAAAAATTAGCCGGGCATTGAAATGCACGCCTGTGATCCCAGCTACTAGGGAGGCTGAAGCAGGAGAATTGCTTGAACCCAGGAGGCAGAGGTTACAGTGAGCTGAGATCACGCCACTGCACTCCCGCTTGGGCGACAGAGCAAGACTCCATCTCAAAAACAGCAAGAACAACAATAACAACAACAAAAGTAGAACACAGAAAAATGCAGCCCTTCTTAGCAATCTAACATCCCAGATAATACCTAGCTCAGAGGGTGGGGAGAATTTAGCCTGCCCTCCTTGCCCATTGGGGTTCCCACGTTCACTGGCTTCAGCTGTTTTGTCGTGGGAAGCAGCCAGCCTCAGCCACAGAACTCAGCTGCCTCAATTTTCTGCATAGGTAGTGAGAAAGTCCTGTGTCTAGTCTCACTTTGGTCCCTCTTGCTGCTGTACTGGTTCCATCCTGGAGAAATCAGAGATCAAAGTTCACCTGTGCACCCTTGGAGATTTGCAAACCGACTCTGCCCACCTCAAAACTATCTTTTTCAGAGGTAGTTTCTCCCAAACTTGCCTCCAACCTCTCTTCCAGTTGAAGGGCAGCAGAGAGGAGGATTAAGACAGTAGGAAGAGGGAAAACAGGGAGGCAACTGCCCTCCAAGGCACTTATTTTGTCCCAACGACATGCATTACGGTATTACATTCTCACGGTAACTGCATCAGGTAAGAATTATCAGCTCCATTTTACAGATGAGGAAAGTGGGGCTTGGAGAGGCTATCAAACGATTAGTGGCTAGAGCTGGAACTCTACCTGGTGGACTCCAAAGCTCTTTTCATTCCACCATGCTGTGTGCTCAGTAGGCAGAGTTCGCCAGGGTGTCTTGGGAAAACTGAGGAAGGAGGCAAGAGTTGGTGGTGCTTTCTAGAGTTGGGGTTTCAAGCCTTCTCATCATCCATTCTCTACCAGCAAACTAGCCTCTTAACCCTTGCTATCTCACACTGGAGCTACTGGCCTGGGGGTGCTGCGAAATATCTCAACTCCAGCAGGCGGCACTGTGAACCAGACACCAGCCCAGCGTGGACGGCGCGCGGGAAAACCCGCGAGGTGGAGCCACAGGGAGCAGCCAGGGAACCACGTGTGGGGGCGTGGCCACCCTGGAAGAGGGCGAGTCTGTTATGCAAGACCCGCCCATCATTTCAGGCCTCCCCTCCCGGTGGGCGTGCCCCGAATTCTCTCCCCGAGAGACACGCGTGGGCCGCTCCCCTCTGGGAGGAGGGCTGCCCAGAGGGGTGCAGGTGTCGCTAGCGGCCCCTCCCCGTGTGGGGCCACGTGGCGGGTGCGGGCCGAACCCGAGGGGAAGAACCTGGCCCGTGGGGAGGTGGGGGGGGGACCGAAGCGGCGCTGAGCGGAGCCGAGAGCTACGGGGTTCGGAGCAGAGGCGGCCACAGCGGCAGCGGCAGTAAGAGGGAGGGGAGGAGGCAGGCGGGCGCATGGGGCGCCCCGGCCCCTCCGGCAGCGTGCCCCCTCCGGCCCGGCCGCGCTGAAAGCTACCCAGCGGCGCGCCTTGAACCCACGCCCCGGGGCCATGCCGGTCATGAAGGGGTTGCTGGCCCCGCAAAACACCTTCCTGGACACCATCGCCACCCGTTTTGACGGAACGCGTGAGTGGGACGGAGGTCGGGGCTTGGGGTTCAAGCTGGGGGCCAAGTCTCCTCGAGGCCGTCTCGGGTCTCCTGGACGTGGTGAGACCCGAGGCTAGAGGAAAGAATGGAGTTAAGGGTCTAGGAACTCCCAAAGCCGCGATGCAGGAACAGGGCGGGGAGTGCCCTGCGAGGGGAGGAGGGGAAAGGGCCGAGAGCACGGGGTCCAAGGTTAGGGGGTGTGACTAGAGGCAGAAGAGGCTCTTTGTGCGGCAGAGCGGAGGAGGGGCCTTGGGAGCCGCCCACTCTCGGGCAGAGCTGTGCTGGGGGCGTGTATGGGGGTATCCGAGACACAGAAGTGGGACAAAGTGGCCGGGCGTTCTGGGGACTCCAGCTCCCACTACCTCCAGAAAAAAAGGAGAAAAGATCAGACTTCAGCAGGACCTAGTTTGGATTGACGTAGCGCGCCCCCAAATCGTGGGGCGTCAGTGTCTAAGGTGGGTGAGGCAGGAGGAGGGGAGCGGTCTGTGCGATGGTAGGAACTCCCGGCTCGCCCTACGCAGCTTGGGTTTCAGGTTCAGCACCTTGGACAGCCGCATCACTCCTTCCCCGCCTCTTCTCCCGCCATTCCCTCTTCCCACTCTGGAGCCCAGAGATTCCCCGTCCTCACCTCCCCCAACCCTGCCATTCCCTCGGGAACCCTGGCCGGGATCTGGAGGGTGAGGGAGCGGTACCCGAGGGCGGAAACTGAGCCGCGGGGCCCTACCCGCTTCCCCCCCCTTGTTTCCATAGCGCCCATCACCGGGGCAACAGGCCCTGGGATGGAAGAAGGAGGCAGTGCCCAGAGCCCAGTGCCTCCCAGGCACCTTCAGTGTCCCCATTAGCCTCCCTGCCCCCAGACAGTCATCCCTCCTAGAGTACCAGGACTGGTTGTGTCACAGGCCCCATCTCTTAGCTGAGTCTCTGTCCCTGAATGGCCCACAGGAGACCCCTGGCCTCCCCCGCATTGGAGCTGGAGGAAGACAGCTCGGGTTCTGCTGCTGGAGGGTGCTGGAGCTATATGCTCAATGCCCTTTCCCGTTAGACTTTGAGCACTGGGGCAGATCCCCTGAAAGCAGCTACAAGAATGCTAAAAAGTGGACCTTTCCTGGAAGGCAGGGAAAGAGGACACCACTCATCACTGTCTGCCCCCACACTAAGGAGATCTGTGAGTTTGGATAATCTCTGCCTTTTGGTTTCCTATCAATAAAATGGGTGTGGTGTCATCAGAAACTCTGCCCTGCTTACTCTATAATAGGAAGAAAGCCGAGCGAATGTGGGGGAACAATTTCACCTTCTCAGAGTAGCACTTACTATGTGCTAGGACTTGTTCTCCCCAAGTTAGCTCATGTAACTCTGACAACGACCATGTGAGGAAGGCCTATGATACCCAACTTTGCAAATAAGGAAAGCTCAGGCACAGAAGAGGTCATCAACTTGCCCAAAGTCACACAGTCAGTAAGTGGCAGTGGAGGGTTGCAGGAGCCCAGGCTCTTACTCACCATGCTATGCTGCCTTCTACAGTGACCGCTCACCAGTTGGAAGGCAGGGGGGTGGATGGCATGACCTCCTGGGGTCCTTCTCCAACTCCCCATTAGACCCTGCTTAAGTCCTGTCTTAAGTTCTTGTCTCTTTGCTCTACCTTCTCCTATTCTCAATTCAGAAAATCCCAAAGTGGGGTCAGGAGCAACATGGAGACCTGGGAAGCTTCTGGCTCTGTGACTTCTAACCCCAACTTAAGGGAGGTGCTGTCCACCTGGAAGCTAGCTCGCCTCCCAGCCTTGACCTGACCTTGACCTCTTCTTCCCACAGACAGCAACTTCCTGCTAGCCAACGCACAGGGCCCACGGGGCTTTCCCATCGTCTACTGCTCTGACGGCTTCTGCGAGCTCACGGGCTACGGTCGCACTGAAGTCATGCAGAAGACCTGCAGCTGCCGTTTCCTCTATGGCCCAGAGACCAGCGAGCCAGCCCTGCAGCGTCTGCACAAAGCCCTGGAGGGCCACCAGGAGCACCGCACTGAAATCTGCTTCTACCGCAAGGATGGTGAGGGGGCCCACCCCACCCTGCAGCCCTGCCTAGACCTCTAGCCTTATCCAGAGGGCACTGGGCACCGTAGGAGTCTGAGTGCTTGTCCCCACACTGCCACAAGCTGACTGTGACGGCGCATCTCCCTGACCTCTCTGGTCCTGGGTTCCCCTATCTGAAAGATGAAGGAGACGCCTGACAGAATCTCTGAGGTTCCTTTCGGCTCTTGCTTTGCCAAGCTCTTAACTATGTATAGGAGGATGAGGGGGATGAGGAGAAAGGCATGCCACGGGGCTGCCCATGCTCCTCCCTCCCTCTCTCCATGCCTACAGGCTCGGCCTTTTGGTGCCTCCTGGACATGATGCCCATCAAGAATGAGATGGGGGAGGTCGTGCTGTTCCTCTTTTCCTTCAAGGATATCACTCAGAGTGGAAGCCCAGGACTTGGCCCCCAAGGAGGCCGCAGGGACAGTAATCATGGTAACGGCAAGTCTGGATGGGCAGTGTGAATGGTCAGAAGCCCTCGCCCACCCAGCCGCATGGGATGTGCCCCAACATATCTCTGCACCTTTCTTCCCAACAGAAAACTCCCTTGGTAGAAGGGGAGCCACCTGGAAATTTCGGTCTGCCAGAAGACGGAGCCGTACTGTCCTACACCGACTGACCGGCCACTTTGGCCGCCGGGGCCAGGGAGGAATGAAGGCCAATAATGTGAGTCCCACCCCCAACCCAACATCTCCCAAGTCCTCCAGCCTTGATTCTGAGGCACCCCTGCCACTGTCTCCCTGCTTCCCTGTTTGTCTGGTGTCCCTCCTTGGCTTGCTCCTCTGCCCACCCATTTCCCATACACTACTCTCTGCTCCATCCTATATCCTCCCCTCACATCCTTCTATCCTTCACTCCCTCACTCCCTTAGGTGATTGACATTACTTTGCTCTGATGATGTCACATTGCTCCAGCAGCAATGACCTCACCTGCCCGGGGATGATAGGGTTATACCATGGGTGGTGAAATCGCAAGCTGCTATAGTTCTAGGGAGAAAGCCCTCATTGCAGGTCTGGCATCTAGACCTGTGTACCACCTCTTAGGATCCTGACCAAGCCAGGGGATTGAGTCCCCAACCCTCTGTTAGGGATACAGGGAATGCGGTGGGCTATGCCAGCCTCTGCTCCCTGCTGGGATATGCCCAGCCCCCACTGGGCCCCCAGAATCCAAGAGGAACTTAAGGGAGAAGTTTGTGATCCCTCAAGCTAGGGCATGTGCCGATTTGTCATAGTCTTCTTCTCAAGTAGGATGAGTGTTGGGCCAGGCACAGTGGCTCATGCTTGTAATCCCAGCACTTTGGGAGGCCAGGGCAGGAGGATTGCTTGAGGCCAGGAGTTCTAGACCAGCCTGGACAACATAGTGAGACCCCTTCTCTAAAAAAAAAAAAAATTAAAAATTATCTGGAGGCCAGGCACAGTGGCTGACGCCTGTAATCCCAGCACTTTGGGAGCCTGAGGCAGTCAGATCACCTGAGGTCAGGAGTTCAAGACCAGCCTGACCAACATGGAGAAACCCCATCTCTACTAAAAATACAAAGTTAGCCGGGTGTGGTGGCACATGCCTGTAATCCCAGCTACTGGGAAGGCTGAGGCAGGAGAATCACTTGGACCCGGGAGCCAGAGGTTGCGGTGAGCCGAGATCACGCCATTGCACTCCAGCCTGGGCAACAAGAGTGAAACTGTCTCAAAAAAAAAAAAGTATCTGGGTATGGTAGTGCATGCCTGTGGCTCCAGCTACTCTGGAGCCTGAGGCAGGAGGATCGCTTGAGCCCAGGAGTTTAAGGCTGCAGTAAGTTATGATGGTACCACTGCACTCCAGCCTGGGCACAGAGGGAGACCTTGTCTCTAAACTTAAAAAGTTTAAAATCAAGTTGGGTGAGTGTCAAGCCTTATAAATACCCCTGACAAGCCATGATTGGTTCAAACAGGGGCCTCGGGCCGTGCACAGTGGCTCATGCCTGTAATCCTAGCACTTTGGGAGGCTGAGGTGGGTGGATCACCTGAGATCAGGAGTTTGAGACCAGCCTGGCCAACATGGCGAAAACCCGTCTCTACTAAAAATACAAAAAGTAGTCAGGTGTGGTGGCATGCTCCTGTAGTCCCAGCTATTCAGGAGGCTGTGGCAGGAGAATTGCTTGAACCCGGGAGGCAGAGGTTGCAGTGAGCCGAGATTGCACCACTGCACTCCAACCTGGGCAAAGAGCAAGACCCCATCTCAGAAAAAAAAAAGAAAGAAAGAAAGGAGAGGGGCCTGGGAAGTACTTGGCAGGAGAAGAGAATGTCAGGTGTCAGCCTCTGTGCCCCTCTCCTGGCTTTCTATCTCCTTTCATTCATGGTCGAAAGTGCCTTTGCAGTGTCCACCTGTCCCTTTCCCCATCCCCTGCCTTTCCCACCCTCCATCTTGGCTCCTCTTTCCCTCAAGTGTCCCCAATCGCCACCCCTCTCCCCTTAGAACGTGTTTGAGCCAAAGCCATCAGTGCCCGAGTACAAGGTGGCCTCCGTGGGGGGGTCTCGCTGCCTCCTCCTCCACTACAGCGTCCCCAAGGCCATCTGGGACGGCCTTATCCTCCTTGCTACCTTCTACGTTGCGGTCACCGTCCCCTACAACGTCTGTTTCTCGGGTGACGATGACACCCCCATCACTTCGCGACACACCCTTGTCAGCGACATCGCCGTGGAGATGCTCTTCATCCTGGGTCAGAGCCTCTGCCTCACCCACCCTGGCGGGTTGGCTGGGGGAATCCACTTGGCCAAGCCTCACCCACTCCTGGGGCCCGCATGACCCAGGCATTCAGAGCCCCTCCCTTCCTGCATCTTTAAGTCCCAATGGCCTATGTGTCCTGCTTCCTGCAGCCTTCAGCCTTATGACCTGTCTTCCCTAAGGACCAGCCAGAAGCCCAATCTATCTCTCCATGCCTGCCTCCTCCTCCAGTCTGGGTCTCCAAAGCTTGTTCCCAGCTTTTTTTGGTTTCTTGATCCCTTGGCCAAGGCCCCCCAGTAATAGCCTCTTGCACCCCCAGATATCATCCTGAACTTCCGCACCACCTATGTGTCCCAGTCTGGCCAGGTAATCTCTGCTCCTCGTTCCATTGGCCTCCACTACCTGGCCACCTGGTTCTTCGTCGATCTTATTGCTGCTCTGCCCTTTGATCTGCTTTACGTCTTCAACATCACCGTGGTGAGTGACCTCCATCCCACCATCCAGTCCAACCTCCCAACTTCAGCACAGCATCTTCCAGGAAGGGACTGATCCCAAACCCAGATATGCCCCTTCCCATCAATCCATCTGCAGATATTTATCAGGCACCTGCTCTGGGCATAGCCGTGCGCTAGGTACCGGGAGGATCCCGGAGGGTCTATGATCCTGGGGAGCTCAGCTCACAATCTTTGAGGGAAGCTGAGACAAATGAAAAGCTAACTATGGCTACCAAGGCGGCATTGGTCTGATGCCAAATGAGTGGTACTTTTCACTTTTTTATTTAACAAACAACTGATGAGCATTTAGCTGTCTGCAAAGCACTGTGTGGGGCATGGCCACTGTGGGGAAAGGGAACAAGGATTCAGCCTCTAAACAACTAAACTGGTGAGGGGGCAGGAATACTGCAGAGCACAGCAGGGACAGTAGAGGTGAATGGGGGTGGAAGATGGGGCCCGGGTATGCTACTGAGGGTTTGGGCTGACCTTGGAGTTCCAGGCTGGAACATGAGTGTGTGTTAAAGTGATCTGAAGTCTGGCCAGCACCTGGGAAGCAAAAGCGTACTTGCTGGGCAGAGGCTGGAGGGGTCTGGGAAGGTTTCCTGAGGGAGGCGGGAGTATAGCTAGACCTTAAAGGGTGAGTAGGATTTAGCTGGCAGGAGATGAGGACAGCAAGCATTTGGGGGAGCATAGTAAACCTAGACAAGAAGGTAGAGGCTGTGGGTGAATTCAGAGGCAAAGAATGCCAGGACCTGAGTCCTCACAGATCCCTGGGGACACTCTAGAGGTACCCTGAGTGGTCATCTGTAGCCCCAGCCAGCAGATAGTAGGTCTTCTCAAGTCCAGGGTGGGGCAGTGCTACCCTGTGTCCCCAGGCCCCCTTGGGTGTGGGGCGGGGAAGTGGGGAGCAGTTTCCTTGTGTGCTCTCTCCCTGCACTCAGCTATAGCAGGAAACCACCTACACGCAGCCGAATTTAACTAGCCGCCAACGGGCTGTGGGCCTCCTCTCCTGGCTGTGCACACGTGTGTGCGCGCTCCCACACACGTGCATGTGTGTACGTCTGCCTCGAGGCTCTGACCATTCTGAGAAGATCTCCCCACCCCTCCCCAGGAGTGCGCCCACCCCTCTATGCCCACTAGGCACCATCAGCTGGGGGGTGGGAGACTGCAGAGAGCCCCCTGCCCCTCCTCTCAGGTCCCTTTGGGAGCACATTACAGTTCACTACATTCTTGCACACACATCATCACATGGGAGCCCCACAGGGACCCTTCAGGGCAGATCCTTATCCTTTTTCAGAGGTAGGTGCAGAGGCTCAGAGAGGTTCAGTGACTTGCTGAAGGTCACATAGCTAGCAGGGGCAGGCAGGAGATTAGAACCAGGTCTCTCCACCCTGGGCAACAGGTGAAACCCTGTCTCTACTAAAACACAAAAAATTAGCCGGATGTGGTGGCGTGTACCTGTAGTCCCAGCCACTCGGGAGGCTGAGGCATAAGAATCGCTTGAGTCCCAGAGGCAGAGGTTGCAGTGAGCCCAGATAGCTCCACTGCACTCTAGCTTGGCCGGACGCAGTGGATCACGCCTGTAATCCCAGCACTTTGGGAGGCCGAGGCGGGCGGATTACGAGGTCAGGAGATTGAGACCATCCTGGCTAACACGGTGAAGCCCCGTCTCCACTAAAAATACAAAAAGTTAGCCGGGCGTGGTGGTGGGTGCCTGTAGTCCCAGCCACTCAGGAGGCTGAGGCAGGAGAATGGCGTGAACCCAGGAGGCGGAACTTGCAGTGAGCCGAGATCGCGCCGCTGGACTCTAGCCTGGGCAACAGAGACTCCGTCTCAAAAAAAAAAAAAAAAAAAAAAAAGAAAGAAAGAATCAGTTCTCTAAACTTCCAGTCTAGTATTTTTTCCAACATACCACCTTGCTTCCCAGGTAACCAGGGCCCCTGAGTGGATGGTCTGATGAGATGAGGAATACCACTGGGGGCCAGAGAGAGGTAGGACAGAGACAGAAGATGAGCAGGCACTGGCAGAGCTGCAGACTTGAAGGAGCCAGGCCTGGATATTCTAGTCCAAGGAGAATGAGAGGAGTATCCCCAAGAGAGTGGGGCCCAAGGGCAGTTGACTGAGGGAAGCCCTGAAGAACTCAAGCTTGCAGTCAAGTGCTCTGGGAGCTGGGGGTAGGCATTAAACCCTGGCGAGGGTCCATGTGGAGGAATCAGAGCCACCTCCTTTCCAGTTCCTTCACCTAAAATTAGAGAAAAATTGCACGAGATGGTACAGAAGCAGTGTAGGACCAGGGCTATGGGAATTGTTCCTGGAGGCCCAGGAAGGGGCAGTGAGGGGCTTTCATTCCAGGTTCCCCAGGCACTGCCCCAGAGCTTCCAGTCCTAGCTGCCATGCTGCTCCCACCCAGAAGATAAGCCCTCCCCATCTCCAAGATTGAAGGGCTGATCAATATTGATAACCACAATGCAGATGGTACTTGGGGTAATATTAGTGAATATGGGACACTTACTAGGTACCATTATCTCCGTCAACCCCTAGCACAGCCCAGGCTCCCTCAGTCCCTGCTCTCCTGTCCCCTCAACTCTTCTGCTTGACTCTTCATCTGCAGCTGATCTGCAAGAGGAAGTGTCCATAAACCTCCCCCAGCCCTCAAGTCCTTGCCTGTCCCCACTCCACTATGCTTCTCCATGTCTTGAAGGGTGGTCCCCATCACAATTGCTGCCGTCGCTACTGGGGCTCTGCAGAGACCATTGCCTATTCCCTGACTCTGACCAGGGCTGGCTCCCCTACCATCTCCCAGTGCTTAGTGGCCCTAGAGCACAAGGTGGACTGTGGTGTCAATTAGCCCAGATGCCCACCCTGAGTGCCAGCTCTATCATGTCTTTGGTCTGTGACCTTGAACAAGTCATTAGCCTCTCTGAGCCTTAGTTCATTCATCTGCAAATTGGGAATGATGATGATAATTGAACTAAAGGTATAATTTTGTGTGTGTGTGTGTGTGTGTGTGTGTGTATTGTTAAATAAGGATTACAAATGCTTAGCACAGTGCCTGGCTAAGCACATAGAGTGTACTTACTAAGGCCAGGCACAGTGGCTCACCCTTGTAATCCCAGCACTTTGGGAGGCCAAGGAGGGTGGATCACGGGGTCAGGAGATCGAGACCATCCTGGCCAACGTAGTGAAACCCCATCTCTACTAAAAATACAAAAATTAGCTGGGGAGGGAGGCTGAGGCAGCCTTGAATTGCTTGAACCCGGGAGACAGAGGTTGCAGTGAGCTGAAATGGCGCCACTGCACTCCAGCCTGGCTACAGAGTGAGACTCTGTCTCAAAAAAAAAAAAAAAAAAAAAAGAGAGAGAAAGAAAAAGAAAAGAAAAAAAAAGGAAAATAATTACTAAGCGTTAGCCACTGTTTGTTTTATTGTTATTATTCCCTTCCTGCTGCATTCCCTGGCCACTTTCTCAGGACGGCAACGATGTCTTTCCTGTTGCAGCCTCCGCTGGCTCCAGGGTGTCTGGTGGGAAGGCCCTGGGAGGGGACTGAGGGCTCGGAGGAGGTATGCCTGCTGACAGCCTCCCCCGCCACCCTCCCGCAGACCTCGCTGGTGCACCTGCTGAAGACAGTGCGGCTGCTGCGGCTGCTGCGGCTGCTGCAGAAGCTGGAGCGGTACTCTCAGTGCAGTGCTGTGGTGCTCACGCTGCTCATGTCGGTCTTTGCGCTCCTTGCCCACTGGATGGCCTGCATCTGGTACGTCATCGGGCGCCGGGAGATGGAGGCCAATGACCCGCTGCTCTGGGACATTGGTGAGCCACCGACCCCAGACTTTCACAGACCACCTGTCCACCTGTCCCATCCCCAAGCTGATGCCTCCACCAGTACCCACACCCCTCACCCCACATTCCTCTATCCATCCAACAAACATGCGTTGAGCTATTTCTGGATCAAGCATGGGGATATTGATTTGCAGACAAGGGCTCCGTTTTGGGGGGCTGGTGGGGGGAACTCACAGCTTAGCAGGGAAGCAAGACCAGTGATCATGATCAAAGTACAATGCAGGAAACACTGATGGTGGAGGGGTGTGTTTCAGGCAGAAGGAGCAGCACGTGAAAAGTCCCTGAAAGAGCCTGGCATCTTTGCCCCCATTAATCCCTCCTTCTCCAGGCTTCATAGCCATGGGCCAGGAGACAGCCCCAGGCCCTTGCAATCCCTCTGAAAGGCCTGTCAGATCCTGGGCATGGTCCCTGACACCTCCCGCTCCTTCACTCCACACCTAGCCCACCACATCAATACCACCTCTCAAATGTCCCTTGAATCTGACCTTTTCTCTCCATCCTGTCTTCCCCTTCCAAGTCCACTCCACCTCCCTTTCTCACCCAGGCCTGTGCAATAGCCTCCCTGCTGATCTCCCAACCCCCTTCTCGTCCCTCCCACAACCACTCTTCTCACCACAGCCAAATGGGTTCTAGGATTCAACGTTGACCTGCCACACTCCTGCTGGGATTCCTTCAGTGGCTTCCCACTGCCCTCCAAATGAAGTCCACACTCAGTGCACACCCTGGGCAGCCCTGTGCCCCCTCTCTCCCACCTGCCTTCCCGTTCTCCCATGCTCCCTGCGTCGCAGTCACACCAGCCTCTCCCCTGGACCCAGGACGTACTGCTTTCTCACACTGGGCCTGGAACCTGTTGTTTTCCTCTCTGGCATCCTCCCTCTTTTGTCTTCCCTCTCCACCTAGATGGATTTTCTGTTCCCTGCCTCACTTGGAACCAATGTTCCTTTGGTTCCATGTGTCTCAATCAAAATGCCCCGTCCTAAGGAGCATGCCTTCCAGGCACCATGTCCAGAACCCCCCAACTGCCAGTGGGTTGGCTTTCCCTAACCTATTGGGATTCCTAACACACCCTATACAATACTTTCCTTCCAGGAGCTCACCCCCTACCTGTAATGATTTATGTCATGTCTCTTTTCCCTCCAGGCTATAGGTTCCACCAGGGCAGGGAGAGTGTTTGGCTGGGTCAATTCCCCAACACTTTGTATACAGCAGGTGCACAATAAACTATTAGTAAGTTTCAGGAGCCTTTGAACAGTCAGCAGTATAGTGAGTTGGCGGCCTTGGACTGCAACTGTAACCAGTGCACCATGGGGAGGCACAGGCCCAGACCGTTCCCCACAGTTCCTATGCCAACCTGTGTATAAATACTTGCCGAAGGTCAAGCACAGGTGGCTCAGGGAACCCTGGTTCTCCACCGCTGGCACAGCCAGGGCTCCCTGCATCCGTCCACCCTGCAGGCTGGTTGCACGAGCTGGGCAAGCGTCTGGAGGTGCCCTACGTCAATGGCTCAGTGGGCGGCCCATCGCGGCGCAGCGCCTACATTGCGGCACTGTACTTCACTCTAAGCAGCCTTACCAGCGTAGGCTTTGGCAACGTGTGTGCCAACACCGACGCCGAGAAGATCTTCTCCATCTGCACGATGCTCATAGGCGGTGAGGCCAGACCTGCCACGCCTCAGTGGGGCCCTGCGAAGCCCAGCGTGCACGGGGAAACTGAGGCCCAGAGAGGGCAAGGCATCTGCTCGAGGTGTCTACCCAAGTCCAGACAGTCACGCATTCATTCATGGACGTTTCCTGAGTGCCCACTATGTGCTGGCCCTGGGGATGCCACAACCAGGCGTGGCCTCTTGCAAAAGGGATGGGAAACCCAGGTTCATGACCTAATGATGGGGAGGCCTGAGAGGAGCATGGGGTGTTACCCATCTCTGGACCACTCCCTATTCCCCATCCCTAGTCTAGTGCCTGGCACCTAGTAGGCACACAGGAGCCCACTGGCTCTTGGCCAGGACAGGGTGGGTTTGGAAGCTGGGGAGGTGGCCAGAAGGTGGCCGGTCCTGACCAGCCCGCTGTTGCTGCTCCAGCCCTGATGCACGCTGTGGTGTTCGGGAACGTGACAGCCATCATCCAGCGCATGTACTCGCGCCGCTCGCTCTACCACAGCCGCATGAAGGACCTCAAGGACTTCATCAGTGTGCACCGCCTGCCGCGGCCGCTCAAGCAGCGCATGCTCGAATACTTCCAGACCACGTGGGCCGTCAACAGCGGCATCGACGCCAACGAGGTAGTGCGCAGGGTCTCCCGTCTTGCCCTCACCCTCCGCGTGGCCCTGCAGTGGCGTGGGGAAGGGGTCGCTGCCCCTCTGGCTTAAAATGGAGACAGGCCGAGTGTGGCGGCTCACACCTGTAATCCCAGCATTTTGGGAGGCTGAGGCGGGTGGGTCACTTGAGGTCAGGAGTTGAAGACCAGCCTGGGCAACAGGGTGAAACCCTGTCTGCTAAAAATATGAAAATTAATCAGCTGTGGTGGTGCACACCTGTAATCCCAGCTACTCGGGAGGCTGAGGCACGAGAATCACTTGAACCAGGGAGGCAGAGGCTGCAGTGAGCCAAGATCATGCCAGTGCACTCCAGCCTGGGTGACAGAGCTAGACTCTGTCTCAAAAAAATAAAATAAAATAAAATGGAGGCGCCGGGCGCGGTGGCTCACGCCTGTAATCCCAGCACTTTGGGAGGCCGAGGCGGGTGGATCACAAGGTCAGGAGATCGAGGCCATCCTGGCTAACACGGTGAAACCGTCTCTACTAAAAATACAAAAAATTAGCCGGGCATGGCGGCATGTACCTGTAGTCCCAGCTACTCAGGAGGCTGAGGCAGAAGAATGGCGTGACCCCGGGAGGCGGAGCTTGCAGTAAACCGAGATTGCACCACTGCACTCCAGTTTGGGCGACAGAGTGAGACTCTGTCTAAAAATATATATATATAAATAAAAAATAGCCAGGCGCAGTGGCTCATGCCCGTAATCCCAGCACTTTGGGAGGCCGAGGTGGGTGGATCACGAGGTCAAGAGATGGAGACCATCCTGGCTAACACGGTGAAACCGCGTCTCTACTAAAAATGCAAAAAATCAGCCGGGCATGGTGGGGGGAGCCTGTAGTCCCGGCTACTCGGGAGGCTGAGCCAGGAGAATGACGTGAACCCGGGAGGCGGAGCTTGCAGTGAGCCAAGATCCGGCCTGGGCGATAGAGCGAGACTCCGTCTCAAAAATAATAATAATAATAATAATAATAATAATAATAATAAATAAAAGTAAAAATAAAAAATAAATAAATAAAATAAAATGGAGGCAAACAGGGCCCCGGGAGTGAGGTATTGTTCACAAGGGCACACACTCACCCAAAATACAAATTCTTGTTTCTTTTTTTTTTTCTTTTTTCGAGAAGGAGTCTTGCTCTGTTGCCCAGGCTGGAGTGCAGTGGCGTGATCTCGGCTCACTGCAACCTCTGCCTCCCAGGTTCAAGGAATTCTCCTTCCTCAGCTTCCTGAGAATCTGGGACTACAGGCGCATGCCACCACACTCGGCTGATTTTTGTATTTTTAGTAGATATGGGGTTTCACCATGTTGGTCAGGCTTGTCTTGAGCCCTTGACGTCTTGATACGCCTGCTTCAGCCTCCCAATTTGCTGGGATTACAGGCGTGCACCACCACAGCCGGCCAAATTCTTGTTTCTTTGCACTTGAATATGGGAGTGAAAGAGCTCAGGGCCCAGCTGATGCCACTCTCCCTTCTGCCAACATTTCCTGAGTGCCTGCTTTGGGCCAGCCTTGGTGCTGGGCACAGGGAGCTTAGAGATGATGACACTCAGCCCTGGCCCTCAGGGAGACCCAGAATGGTGAGGGAGGCAGACAGATGAACAGAGTGCGGCGGTGAATGGGGCTGTAAAGGAGGGATGTTGGTGACGTTGGGTCCTCGTCGTGCCTGGGCGGGGAGGAGTCAAGGAAGGTGGCACAGAAGAAGGGACATCACAGAGAACAAGAAGGAAATCAGCCTGCTATAGGAAGGCCATCCCTGGTAGAAAGGGTCATAGGGACACAGGTCCAGAAGTGATGGCACAAAAGGGCAGAGTGGGTGCTTTAGGAAACTGAAAGCGGCTCCGTAAGCCTGCAGGAACAGGCATGTGAGTGCTGCAGAGGGAGAAGGCAGGGCAGGAGGGCACGACATGGGCTGGGAGGCAGCAGGCCCAGCTCAGGGATGGCCTGGAATTTAGATTTTATCCTGCATAATGTTTACACTGGGGAGTGGTGTGGGGATCTCAGAGGGAATGGATTGGTGAGGTATCTCTGAGAATGGGATCTGTGGGATGTGGTGATCTCCTGCTGGTTGCAGAAGAGCTCAGAGTGACTCCCAGGTTTCTGGCTTAGGCCAAGGGTGGGGATGGAGGCGTAACAGGAGGAAGATGGGGCTTTGGGATGAAGGTGAGAGTCCCGGGTCAGACCAGGAGGAGGGTATGGTGCCTGGGGGAGGTCCAGAGGGAGGTTGCCCAGTAGGTGGATGGGAATCAGCTCTTGGCTGGGTGCAGTGCTCATGCCTGTAATCCCAGCACTTTGGAAGGCTGAGGTAGGCAGATCATCTGAGGCTGGGAGTTTGAGACCAGCCTGGCCAACACTGTGAAACCCTGTCTCTACTAAAAATACAAAATAGCTGGACGTGGTGGTGCACACTTGTAATCCCACCTACTCAGAAGACTGAGGCAGGAGAATCACTTGAATCTGGGAGGCCGAGGTTGCAGTGAGCTGAGATCATGCCATTGCACTCCAGCCTGGGTAACAGAGCGAGACTCTGCCTCAAAAAAAAAGAAAAGGCCGGGCGCGGTGGCTCACGCCTGTAATCCCAGCACTTTGGGAGGCCGAGACGGGCAGATCATGAGGTCAGGAGATCAAGACCATCCTGGCTAACACGGTGAAACCCCGTCTCTACTAAAAAAAAATACAAAAAAACTAGCCGGGCGAGGTGGCGGGCGCCTGTAGTCCCAGCTACTCCGGAGGCTGAGGCAGGAGAATGGCATAAATTCGGGAGGCGGAGCTTGCAGTGAGCCGAGATCCGGCCACTGCACTCCAGCCTGGGTGACAAAGCAAGACTCCGTCTCAAAAAAAAAAAAAAAAAAGAAAGAAAGAAAGAAAAAAAGAAGAAATCAGGTCTGGACTCAGAGTTAGGGCTCAGGACAATCAGGTAGTGGGGAAGCCATGGGGCCAGTTGCCATGATGCAGGAAGAGTGTGGAAAGTGAGAGTCTGGGGTGTTGGCTGAGGAAGAGGAGCCTGGGAGGAAATGAGGAAGTGAGCAGTGGGAGAGGTGGGAGGAACTGGAAGGAAGCCCCTCACGGGAGCCCAGTGGGGCTGAGGGGAGAGTTCAACAAGCCAGGGTGGCCAAGGGGCTCCATATGAGGATGTGAACCTGGAATGTGGCCCTAAGAGGTCATTGGTAGTGCCCAAGGTCTAATAACAACTCTGCATTTTACAGACTGAGATACAAACTGGGATCTTGAGGCCCAATGAACGGAAATGGGTTGCCCAAGGTCCACAGGGACTTAGGAGCCAAGCTGACCCCTGGTCTCCTGACTCCCAGTTGAAGGCTGACCCCCAAGAGACAGCTCCTGAATGATGGGGTTAAGTGACCAGCATGTAGCCATAGCGGGGAACTGATGGGAGAAGAGCTGGTCTCTGCCCCTGAAATTGGGTTTCGAGGTTCACGCAGCAAGCAAAATTGACGTTAGACACAGAGGTTATACTGAAGGTCTAGAATGGGTGACTTCAAAGCAAGGGCAAGAGGAATTCTCTCTTTGAAGACAGCTCAGCACATTTGTAGACTCAAGTAGTAGCTGCAGGGGGATGGCCAGAATGACCTATGCCCCTTATGCAGTTACTGCGTGACTTCCCAGACGAGCTGAGAGCTGACATTGCTATGCACCTGAATCGGGAGATCTTGCAGCTGCCGCTGTTCGGGGCAGCCAGCAGGGGCTGCCTGCGGGCCCTATCGCTGCACATCAAGACCTCGTTCTGCGCTCCGGGCGAGTACCTGTTGCGCCGTGGGGATGCCCTGCAGGCACACTACTATGTCTGCTCCGGCTCACTTGAGGTGCTCCGAGACAACATGGTGCTGGCCATCCTGGGTAAGGACCCCGTCACCCCTGATTACCTACCCTGGAACCACCCCCCACTCCCCGCTGCTGAGGACTTGGGAATGGCCAGGATTCTAGGGAATGGGATACTCCTTGTGGATACCTACAGTTCCTGCTGAGGAATACTCTCTCGGTCCCTTCACCCTATGGCCATCCCCTTTTGACAATTCCCCTCTGATTATCCCCTAATCCCCTTAGGCATCCCTCAACCCATCAACCCCTCCCAGTGACTGTCCCCCAGCTCAACTGATCCTTTCCCACTGTTCCACTTCCCAACCCCATTGACCCTAAACTCCAGTCACTTTTACCCTCTAACTGACCTGATCCCTCCGGCCATTGTGATTTTTATCACCCAATTACATCGATCATTCCTGTGGCCCTACTCACTCCCACTGACTGTCTCCCAACCTCACCAGTCATTCTCCACTGACCTTTTCCCAATTCCATTTGTTATTTCCACCAGTTCCATTGACTGGCCCACCATCAACCGTCCTTCAAACACACTGACCACCCCTCAAATCCACTGAGCACCTCCAGCTGATATCCTTTTGTTCCCACTGCCCCAGCTGACTGTCCCCATCCCTCACCTACAGGGAAGGGGGACCTGATTGGAGCAGATATCCCTGAGCCGGGGCAGGAGGCTGGGTTGGGAGCAGACCCAAGCTTCGTGCTGAAGACCAGTGCTGATGTGAAAGCTCTGACCTACTGTGGCCTGCAGCAGCTGAGCAGCCAAGGGCTGGCTGAGGTCCTGAGGCTCTATCCTGAGTATGGGGCTGCCTTCCGGGCTGGCCTGCCCCGGGACCTCACCTTCAACCTGCGCCAGGGCTCTGACACCAGTGTATGTACACCCCTGATGGCCGCCATCCTTCCAGAGTCCTTTCCTCCAAAGCAGACCTCCCCAGCCTGAGAGTCCCATGAGCCTCCCTCCACCCTAAAAACATCATGCCTGAAGCCCAGGCACCCTACTCCATTGCCCCTTACCTGCTTCATACCTTCCAACCCTGCTGACACTACACTGGCCATCACCCAGGCCCCTGGCCGTCTCTCATCACCTTCTACTCCCAACTCTACTGCCCCATCTCCACTGACCACCCCTCAGCCTCACTCCAGACTCCTGACTCCTTCAAAGGACCCTCCCTTTGTTTCTTTGTGTGTGTGTGTGTGTGTGTGTGTGTGTGTGAGACAGTCTCGCTCTGTCACCCAGCCTGGAGTGCAGTGGCGTGATCTTGGCTCACTGCAACCTCCGCCTCCTGGGTTCAAGTGATTCTCCTGCCTCAGTCTCCCAAGTAGCTGGGATTACAGGTGTGCACACCATGCCTGACTAATTTTTGTATTTTTAGTAGAGACAGGGTTTCGCCATGTTGGCCAGGCTGGTCTCAAACTCCTGACCTCAGGTGATCTGCCCACCTCACCCTCCCAAAGTGCTGGGATTACAGGCGTAAGCCACCATGCCCAGCCACGACCCTGCCTTGAGAAACAACCACCTCATGTGCTCCTCTTTCAAGCCCCTCTCTGGACAGGGCATCATCGCCTGGGACTTCCCCTTCTTCTCTCACCAAATGTCTCCTGAGTCCACTGTGTTTTAGGCTCTGGGCCAGGCCTGTACATTACACTTTGGGCCTTGGTCTTTTGCTGCTTTTCAGTCTCACTTTGCTATGCAGTGTTTGTTTGAGTTAGAGTTGTAGTTTCTGACTCTGCTCCACAAAAGACCCCACATTCTCAACCCCATAACACTGTTGGGTGGGACAGGGAGGGGCTGCGCTCTGGCCGTGGGGAGGCGGGAGTCGGCTTGAACTCTCCTATGTCCCCACAGGGCCTCAGCCGCTTTTCCCGATCCCCTCGCCTCTCCCAGGTAACACCCACTTCCTGGGTGGGGTTGAATTGCCCTGGGGAGAGGGTGAGATGGGGAGCAGCGTCCTCCTTTCCATGGATGGGGAGCTGCATCCGCCGGTGAAGGCTCTTACTTAATGAAGGGGTCTGTGGTCACTGTCGTGCGACATCAGCTGCCCCCTCTGCCCGCAGCCCCGCTCAGAAAGCCTCGGCTCCTCCTCAGACAAGACGCTGCCATCCATCACAGAGGCCGAGAGTGGCACGGAGCCTGGGGGTGGTCCCAGGCCCCGACGGCCCCTCCTGCTGCCCAACCTCAGTCCAGCACGGCCTCGGGGCTCCCTGGTCAGCCTTTTGGGCGAGGAGCTGCCCCCATTCTCAGCCCTTGTCTCCTCTCCTTCCTTATCCCCGTCCCTGTCCCCTGCCCTGGCTGGCCAGGGCCACAGCGCCTCCCCTCACAGCCCCCCCAGGTGCTCTGCTGCCTGGAAGCCCCCTCAGCTTCTCATTCCCCCACTGGGAACCTTTGGACCTCCGGACCTCAGTCCCCGGTGAGATGCTAGCCTCCTCTCCCTTCCCCAAACCCCTACTGGCTTCCAGAACCTTCTCTGGGCTCTATCCAAACAGTGCTTCATCCTGTCTCTGCCCGTGTGCCCACCGCACCCTTCCAACCACAGCCTGCAACCCCAACCCACTTTGACCGCCGCTCTTGCTCCGCCCCCTGGCACTGCTGCCCCCAGTTCCCCTCTGTCTGCTCTGCTCTGGCCCTTACCCTCACCCCATGGTGCTGATGAGCGCTACCCTGTCCCCAGGATAGTGGATGGCATTGAGGACTCTGGCAGCACAGCTGAGGCCCCTTCATTCCGGTTCAGCAGGAGGCCTGAGCCACCAAGGCCCCGCTCCCAGGTGCCCCCTACAGGTAAGGGCCAACAGTGGACTTCAACCCCATCATCCATCTGCCCATCCACCTGTCCATCCATCCCATATGTAGTAGGGGCCTACCACGTACCAGGTGCCATCCTGGGAATACAGAGATAAAACAGACCTGGCCCATGCTCTTGGAGTGAGTCTAGCAGGGAGACACCTCTGTACACAGATAAACAATTCCAGATGCTAAATACCATGACAGACAAGAACTGGACTCTGGTAGAAGAGGAAGGTGCCCACTGGACTTCCTTCTAGAGGAGGGGATGCTTGGGTTGCTGCTTAAAGGATGGGATCTTGAAGGATGGAGCAAAACGGTTATTGAGCTGGGCATGGTGGCTCATGCCTGTAATCCTAGCACTTTGGGAGGCTGATGAGGGTGGATCACCTGAGGTCAGGAGTTCGAGACCAGCCTGGCCAATATGGCGAAACCCCATCTCTACTGAAAATACAAAAATTAGTCAGGTGTGGTGGTGCACACCTGTAATCCCAGTTCCTCGGAAGGCTGAGGCAGGAGAATCACTTGAACCTGGGAGACAGAGGTTGCAGTGAGCTGACAGCACACCACTGCACTCCACCCTGGGCAACAGAGTGAGACTCCATCTCAGACAAAAAAACAAAAAAAAAAAAAAACAAAAACAAAAACAAAAACAGCTTTTGAAAGGCATGAAAACCAGAGGATGTTGTGTTTAGACACCACAGAGAAGCTCCGTACCAAGACAGGGCGAGGCGCGGGATGAGACTGGAGAGTTACACAGGGGCCTCAAAACCAGGCTAAGGAGTTTAGGTTTCCCATCTCACAGACCCTAGAGCTTTTTCTCCCCCTGCTCTTCACCTGCCCAATGACAGGAGGGTTCCAGCCCAAGTTATAGGCTCAGGTATTAATGCTCCATGAACTCACCTGCATCCCTTCACCCTGCAGGGACCAGGCCCAGCCCAGAATTGGCCAGTGAGGCTGAGGAGGTGAAGGAAAAGGTTTGCCGGCTGAACCAGGAGGTGGGTTGGGGTTGGCTCTGAGATGCGCCTGATATAACAGCATTTCAGGCCCGACGCAGTGGCTCACTTGAGGTCAGGAGTTTGGGACCAGCCTGGCCAACATGATGAAACCCTGTCTCTACTAAAAATACAAAAATTAGCCAGATGCCTGTAGTCCCAGCTACTTGGGAGGCTGAGGCAGGAGAATCGCTTGAACCTGGGAAGCGGAGGTTGCAGTGAACCAAAATCGCGCCATTGCACTCCAGCCTGGGCGACAGGGCAAGACTCTGTCTCAGAAAAAAAAAAAAAATTCATGCTAGCTAGATGACCTTGGGCAAGTCCCACAGCTGCTCTGAACTTAAACTTCCTCATCGAAAATGGGGAAATAGTAATATGTGCTTCCCAGAGTTTTGAGGATGCAATGAGAGTGCAAATGTGCCTGGTCCAGTCCCTGGCATGTCGTAGGCACTCGGTACCAGTTGGTTCCCTTCCTCCCCGACTGGCTCAGGTTTCCCAGCCTGATAAGAGGATCTCTTCTCCCTCCACCACTGTGGGACTCTCTCTTGCCCAGGCCCCACCTCTTTCCCTTACCCCAGCAGTGGGGAATGAGTGTAAGCAGATGCAGGGGCAGGGGACAGGGAGGCTGAGAGGCCTTCAGGCCTGGGGGACCTGGATCTAGACGTCTGAATCCTGTCCAGGAAGAACCTAGATCCTATATGCTGAGGCGCAGCCTCTGCCTCCTCCCCAAGGGATCTCAGAGTTGTCACCACAGAGCAACCAGGCCCAGCCCCTGGGAACTGGCTTTCCCTGTGTTCTGATAAACATGGGGCATCCCAGAGGGGCAGCGCCTGGGCTGGTTCAGGCCCTGGGGCCTGGGCGGGGCTGGTGCTTGTTCAGCAAGCTTGAGGGCAAGTCCACTCAAGGCCTCGGGCATCCTTCAGTTCTAGGCCAGTGGTTCCCAAACAAGTATCTATCAGAACTACCTGATAGGCCGGGTGGGGTGGCTCACGCCTGTAATCCCAGCACTTTGGGAGGTTGAGGTGGTTGGATCACGAGGTCAGGAGATCGAGACCATCCTGGCTAACACGGTGAAACCCCCTTTCTACTAAAAATACAAAAAATTAGCCGGGCGAGGTGGCACATGCGTATAGTCCCAGCGACTCAGGAGGCTGAGGCAGGAGAATCGCTTGAACCTGGGAGGCGGAGGTTGCAGTGAGCCGAGATCGTGCCACTGCACTCCAGCCTGGGCAACAGAGTGAACCTCCATCTCAAAAAAATAAAAAAAGAAAAGAAAAAAAAAGAACTACCTGACAACCTATTGAGTGCAGATTTCTGGGCCTCTTAGGATTGGGAATGTCTGGGGTGGGGCCCAGAAATGTGCATTTTAAAAAGTTGATTCTATACTCACTGAAGTTTGAAAAGCACAGATAGAGACCCTTGAGCCTGCGATAGGATCAGCTGAGAATAAGGTTGTCACTTCACAGATGTGTGGCCTCTTTGAGCACATTTTTCCACATCTTGGGAAAGCTCGCGCATGTGTGTGTGTAGGGGAAGAATACAATATCTGCTGCCCCAAATCCTTTCTGGAAAGAGACTGGGGCATTTTCCATCTGGGCAAAAATAACCCTCATCCTGCCTTTCTCCCAGGGTGGCCATGAGCAGAAAGTGACTGTGAAGGAGCTTTGTAAACTGGAGAGGGGGGTGCACCTGGTTATTACCGTGGCGCCTGTGAAACAACTCGATGTGTTTTCAACAGATCTCTCGTCTCAATCAGGAGGTGTCTCAGCTTAGCCGGGAGCTGCGGCACATCATGGCCCTGCTGCAGGCCAGGCTGGGTCCACCAGGCCACCCAGCAGGCTCCGCTTGGACCCCAGACCCTCCTTGTCCACAGCTGAGGCCACCAGGCCTCTCTCCTTGTGCGTCCAGACCATCACCCAGCCTCCAGGATACTACGCTTGCTGAAGTTCACTGCCCAGCCAGTGTGGGGACCATGGAGACAGGGACTGCGCCCCTGGACTTGAGACCTTCCATATTGCCCCCCTACCCCTCAGAGCCTGACCCTCTGGGACCCTCTCCAGTGCCAGAGGCCTCACCCCCAACCCCAAGCCTCATGAGGCACAGTTTCCAGTCCAGGTCAGACACGTTCCACTGACCCTGGCCCAGGGCCCAGGCCTGTCTGGGGTGGGCATTGCCACTCACCACTCAGGGAGGACCTGGGCCCCTTGGCTTCCTGCCTTGGGGTCAGCAGCCACCAGCTGGCCTGGTTGGCTCTGGATTTCTGGACTTTTTAACCAAGCGTGGTTACCTCCGACGCTATTCCCTTTTCCAAGCCTTCCCCAACTTCCCCCTCTGTGAGGGGAGCCACCTGAGGGCTGTGGAACCCAGCAGGCATGAGATGAACCGCAGTGCCCATTGGGCTGGGCAGATGAGATCCTACTTTCTCCCCAGGACCTGGAGGCAGGTAGAGATGGGGGAGCAGTGGGGATGGGCAAGGGACCCAGCTCCAGCCTAGTACATGAAGGCAAGACCAGGCAGGATCTTAGCGTCTATAGCAAGAGACAGGTTGCAGGATTTTGCCTGAAGATAGCTTAGTGATATTGTGAGGTCTTCTGTCTCAGCCCCTGGGTCTCTGCTGAAGACCTTAAGAGCAATGTTACCTAGAGAGGGGTAGGTTTGAGATGCTGCTTGGAATTTGAGCAACCCACGATTTCTTAGGCCGCCCACCATGAGCCCAGGCTAGAGAGGCTCACCTCATCCCACAGCCCACACAGGAAACAAACGGATAGCTCCAGATATGTGCTCTTTGGCTCTCACAGCATTATTTTCAAAATATGAGCTAGTTCCAATATTAAAAATGAGATAGGGCTGGGTGCGGTGGCTCACGCCTATAATCCTAGCACTTTGGGTGGCTGAGGTGGGCGGATCACCTGAGGTCGGGAGTTCAAGACCAGCCTGACCAACATGCAGAGACCCCATCTCTACTAAAAATACAAAATTAGCTGGGCGTGGTAGTGCACGCCTGTAATCCCAGCTACTCGGGAGGCTGAGGCAGGAGAATCACTTGAACCCAGGAGGCGGAGGTTGCAGTGAGCCAAGATTGCACCACTGCACTCCAGCCTGGGCGACAGAGCGAGACTCTGTCTCAAAAAAAAAAAAAAGAGGTTATACAGGACTACAGATATTCCAGTTTCTCTTAAAAAAAGTAGCACTGGGCACAGTGGCTCATGCCTGTAATCCCTGTCCTTTGGGAGGCCGAGGTGGGAGGATCGCCTGAGCCCATGAGTTTGAGATCTGCCTTAGCAACATAATGAGACCCGATCTCTATAAAGAGATATATATATATATATATGTTTGTTTTTTTTTTTTCAGACGGAGTCTCGCTCTGTCGCCCAGGCTGGAGTGCAGTGGCACAATCTCAGCTTACTTCAAGCTCCGCCTCCCGGGTTCATGCCATTCTCCTTCCTCAGCCTCCCAAGTAGCTGGGACTACAGGCGCCCGCCACCACACCCGGCTAATTTTTTGTATTTTTAGTAGAGATGGGGTTTCACTGTGTTAACCAGGATGGTCTCGACCTCCTGACCTCATGATCCGCCCACCTCAGCCTCCCAAAGTGCTGGGATTACAAGTGTGAGCCACCATGCCCAGCCTAAAAAAGTATTTTAAAAATTAGCCAGGTGTAGGCTCAGCGTGGTGGCTCATGCCTGTAATCCCCGCACTTTTGGGAGGCCAAGGCGGGCAGATCACCTGAGGTCGGGAGTTTGAGACCAGCCTGGCCAACATGCAGAAACCCCGTCTCTACTAAAAATACAAAAACTAGCTGGGCATGGTGGTGCATGTCTGTAATCCCAGCTACTCGGGAGGCTGAGACAGGAGAATCCCTTGAACCCAGGAGGCGGAGGTTGCAGTGAGCCGAGATCGTGCCATTGCACTCAAGTCTGGGCAACAAGAGTGAAACTCCGCCTCAAAAATAAATAAATAAATAAATAAAAGCCAGGTGTAGTGGTGAGTGCCTGTGGTTCCAGCTACTCCAGAAGCTGAGGTGGGGGGATGACTTGAACCCACGAGTTCAAGACCAGCGTGGGGAACATAGCAAGACACCCCCCCCGCCCATCTCTATAAAAATAAAAAGATTAGCCAGGTGTAGTGGTGTGTGCCTATGATCCCAGCTACTCTGGAGGCTGAGGTGGGAGGATCACCTGAGCCCAGGAGGTTGAAGCTGCAGTGAGCAGTGATCACACCACTGCACTCCAGCCTGGGTGACAGAGTGAGACCCTGTCTCAAACAAACAAACAAAAAAACCTCAGGACATCTGGCTACCATGGGCCAACATTCCATCTGGCAATAATTGGCAATCAGCTGGGGCTGGGTGGCCACTGTCCTCTTTACATGGGATCTGCTCTGCACTCTGCTTCGCTGTCACACGTTTCTTGATCATCTCCCGACACCCGGCTAGCTTCCCTTGTTTGAAATTTTTGTCTGGTCTCTGTGGGTATTTGAGTTCCCAAAACTTGAGTGTCCATCAGAACTACCTGAGATCCTATTAAAATGCAGATTCTGCCAGGCGCAGAGGCTCAAAAAAATAAAAAAATAAAAAGCAGATTGCTGGGCCTCACCCAATTTGGAATGTCAGGGGTGGAGCCCAAGGGTTGAGTGTGCAACCCGTGCCTTACCTAACAGTGTGTTCCCAGGTCCCTGTGTCCAACAGGTGCTTTTTGGGCCCAGTAATGTCTGCTTCTACTCCTAGGCGTGGGTCTGTCAACATCTGTTTCTGTCTCTCTGCAGGCTGTCTCTCAAGGTGGTCTCTTGTGCTGCTAGCAACTCAAAAATCCCAACAGCACTCCCTATCCTTCCCCTGACCCCAGACCGCTGCCAAGCCTGTTCTCCCCCATTACAACATGGTCTCACTCAGGGCCTGGACTGCTCCAAAACTCACCCAGGTCTCCAGCTCTCCTCTACCACCCACCACCCTGGGCTCACTTTTGGATAGGAAATAAACTCTTTATTTTTGTAGTTGTTGGCTCTGGGTGTTTCTGGGGGTTAGTCTGAGAGCCCCAGGGCTTTGGAGGAGCCAACACAGCAATCATTCCCCACCCTCACCCCCGCTGCACCCCAGAGCCCTGTTGCTATCTTTAGGAAGGGCAGAGGCACCAGCCAATCTACTTGGCACCACATTCACACCACCAGGGGCCCCAGGGATGAGGGAAAAACTTAATTAGTCACTATGGGCCTATTATACCCGCTTCTCTCCCCTGCACACCAGTCACAGCCATATACACACACAGTATGTGGAAAGGATAGAGTCCTGACTTTGGCCCACCTCCAGCCCTGGAAAGGTGGGCCCAGGGGACTACCCATCCCTCCCATATAAGGAACTGTTCAAGAGCTGGGTATGGCAAGGGGGCTGGGGGAAGAGCTTGTCACCAGCCAGAACCTGCTAGGAATCCCTCTCTGCCCCATCCCCTCTGTCCTCCCAACAAGCCCTCTCTTCCCTCTTCCTTTTCACTTCTCATGATCACTGGCGTGGAAGGGGGTCTTGTGTGTTACGGACGTAAGAAAGAGACGCCCTGGTGACTAGATGGAACTAGATGTGGGCACAGTTTTGTGGCAGGTTGTCCAAGGCAGGTAAATTCTCCAGCTGAGGCTCCAAGATATGCCTGGTGTTGGCCAGTGTTAGAGGCACAATGGCCACAGCTGTCCCCAGTGAGCTTTGATTCCACACAGGTTTTCAGTAGTGTCCCTGGAGGGTGAGATGCAAAAGAAGAGGAGGTACTGGTCTGTGTTGAGAGGTAAGGGTGGGAGGAATCAGGAGCGGGCCCCATCCATATTGAGACGAGTAGAAGAAACAAATATTCCTGATCCATATGGGGGGGTGCAGAGTGGGGGTGGTTCTAGTCTTTATTTGCGGATGGAGAGGGCCCAGGCAGAGATTGTCCAGCTCTGTATTCCGTGTCAGAGAGAAGAGCTGACCCTGGCTGGGAGCAGGGGAAGGCAGAGGCAGAGATGGTCTTTGTGCCGGCCCCCTGCACCAAGTAGGAGGTGGTGGCAGAAGCTCTCCGTTTGATCTCACCCAGCATCCTGTAGAGAACCCTTCCTACAGCGCTTTCATCGCCTTCCCCATCACAGACGCCCCCAGCAATCGGGCTTCCCAAGCTGACTTGGCCGGAAAGTGCAGACAGGGGCTTCTCCAGATCGGCAAGTTCAAAGGACTGAGGCCTCGCATGCATATTCATTCGCACCATGTTTCTTCTTTCCCAATTCTGCACACATAGTCCTCTGCCTTCTTCCAACGCTCCACCACCCGCCTTCCCTCGGGGCGTCCCGAACCGGCGGTGACCGGGTGGCAGGCTTGGCCTTAAAAAGTTCCCGGCCATAGGCTGGGCGCAGTGGCTCAGGCCTGTAATCTCAGCACTTTGAGAGGCCGAAGAGGGCGGATCACCTGAGGTCAGGAGTTCGAGACTAGCCTGGCCAACATGGTGAAACCCCGTCTCTACTAAAAATACAAAAATTAGCCGGGCGTGGTGGTGCGTGCCTGTAATCCCAGCTACTCGGGAGGCTGAGGCAGGAGAATTGCTTGAACCCGGGAGTCGGAGGTTGCAGTGAGCCGAGATCGCGCCACTGCAATCCAGCCTGGGCGACAGAGTGAGACTCCGTCTCAAAAAAAATAAAAAGTTCCCGGCCGGGCTCGGCCTTGTAGTCAGCCGGCTCCAGCCTAAGCCCAAGTCCCAGGCAGCCACGGACTCCTCCCATCGCCACGAACTACAAGTCCCGCCATCCCTCGCGCGCGCCCTCCCGCCACTCCCGCGTTCCTACCGGCGCCGCTGGGTAGGTCAGCCAAGAGTGCCTCCCATTGGCTTCTCCGCCCTGTCAATCACCTGGGAGTATTGAGGGGCGGGGCGGAGGTAGAGATCCGGATCCGGAGCGGCTGAAAGGCGGAAGTGGAGGCCGGAGCCTGGGACACCGCCGGGGGGGAGAGAAGCAGAGCCCGTCCGAGCCCCGGCCCCAAGTAACGCCGCCGCCCCGGAGCCGCCGTGAGTATGCCTGTCCCAGGACCTGGTGTCTCGCCTGCGTTGAAGCATCTCCAGGGCAGCCCTTCCTCCCGCCCAGCCCCAGTTTAGGGGGATACTGACCCCTCCCCCGACCCGTAGCCCCCTCTTGAGGGGTTCCCCAGGCGTCGGGCCGCAGGAGATGGGGAGCTTCTTTCCTTAGCTTACCTACCTTTCGTGAGCCTTAAGGAAACCGCTATGACTGTCCTCTGGCCTGTCCATTCCAGTTGTGGGAGAGAGGTGCCTAAGTTCCGCTCCCCCTGCTCCCAGAATCGGAGGATCTTTGCCAGGTGTGAAGGAACCTGTCCCTCTTCTCTTTTAGAAGTGACGGAGAGTGCTGTCTGTCGCCGTTTTCCTTCCTGCTGTCCCACAAAACCAGTTGTCCCCTCCAGCCCTAGAGGAATATCTCGATTTCCTTTGGGGGAGGGGGTCGTCTGGGTGAGACCGTTCCACACGCACAGAAGTGTGTTGGCGCTCCCGCAACTCCTTACTTCCTCTCTTTCCTCAAGCCAGAGAACCAACCAGGACCTCAGCAGAGTTTAAAGTTTGGGTCACTTACTGGCAATGAGCTGTTTTCTTGCTTTGCCCCTTCTGTCTCCCAGCCCCTGTTCTCTAGTTATGTTGTTCTCTGAGTGTCTCTCTCTTCCTGACTCTGAAGAATTTAGCTGAGGTTTGCTCAATTCCAGCTATAAATCACAGATCAGGGTGGATGTGCCCATTCATTATCTTCTTTCCCCTCCCCCCTTGCTCCAGGCTCAGCTCTGTCCTCCCAGAGCACGTGAGTGGTTTCCAAGCCGCCTCAAAGGGACTGCTTCTTTTGGGACTGCTGTCCGTGTGTCTATAGGGAGGAGAATAAGACCCAAAATGAGGAGTCTGGAATTGAAGGGCTATCTCTTTCTCACTCCCAAACACACACACACACCCCACGCTGAGCAACAGGTCCATGGCACGCCAGGGTCTGTCTCCAGTCCCTTCTGGGCTTGGACTTATTACTGAGGACTAAGTCAAGATCACAATGTCAGTTCAGGATTTTTAACTGTAGCCCAAGGAATTCCCATACATGCCAGAAAGTGCAGGTTCCCTCAAGCATATTGACTATGATCCTTGTCTGTTGCTTGGGGCTTTGGTGTGTGAAATAGCTGCTGTCTCAGACCAAGCTTTGTTATGTGGCCAAAGTACAGGCTGGAGACTGTGCCTTAATGAGGAGTAGCCTGGCTCTGAGGCCATGACCGATCCTTGCTATCTACAGTGAAGGAAGGGACAGAAAACCATGCAGTTTGTGGGAACTTCTGTAGCACTTCAGTGTTCTGGGCTACCTTTACCACCCTTGCGTGCCACTTAAAAGTGCTGTCTTTTGACCTTGAGGTGTGTTTGAGTGCTTCTGGACAGCGGCTAGTGTCTGATTCCTACATTCTTTTGAGTAGACCTAGGATGTACTTATTTCACTTTTTTGTTTGTTTATTTTCGAGATGGAGTCTTGCTCTATCCTCCAGGCTAGAGGAGTGCAGTGGCGTGATCCCGGCTCACTGCAACCTCTGCCTCCTGGGTTCAAGTGATTCTCCTGCCTCAGCCTCCCAAGTGTCTGGGATTAACAGGCATCCACCACCACGCCCTACTAATTTTTGTATTTTTAGTAGAGAAGGCGTGTCACCATGTTGGCCAGGCTGGTCTCGAACTCCTGACTTCAGGTGATCCACCCGCCTCAGCCCCCCAAAGTGCTGGGATTACAGGTGTGAGTCACTGTGTGCGGCCTACTTACTTCACTTTTTATTGGACAACAGAAGAAGCCTTCGTTATTAGGGTCAACAGCTGGATCACAAGCTCTGTATCTGTGTGGGTTCCTTTGGGGCTCATTGGAGACTTCTTCAGCCAATCTAGTTTCTCTGATCTGGTCAGCCTGGGTATCTGAGCGGCAGGGCCAGAGAGGCCTGACTGCTCACTGGCCATTGGTCTCTGACCAGACTTAGGTCTTCAGGAGTAGAACGTAGTTTGTCACTCTTCATGAGTGCTGGGATGAGGCCGACCAGGCTTCTGAGGAGATCTTCTTTCCTTTATCTGGACATGGTCTCCCAGCTCTGACTCTGAAACGAATTTTTTTTTTTTTTTTAGACAGAGCTTTGTTTGTTGCCCAGGCTGGAGTGCAGTGGCGCAGTCTTGGCTCACTGCAGCCTCCGCCTCCTGAGATCAAGGGATTCTCCTGCCTCAGCCTCCTAAGTAGCTGGGATTATAGGCATGTGCCACCATGCCCAGCTAATTTTTGTATTTTTAGTAGCAGCAGGGTTTCACCATGTTGGTCAGGCTGGTCTGGAACTCCTGACCTCAGGTGATCCACCCACCTCAGCCTCCCAAAGTGCTAGGATTACAGGTGTGAGCCACCACACCCGACCTGAAATGACTTTTGAAGGGGAAGCTCTGCCATTTAGAGAGACGAGGAAGGCCTCAGTGCTTTGGGTCGTTATGCAGCCACTTCTGGCATCCAGAAATTATAGAGTCCAAGGAGAGGTCTCACTCTGCCTAGCAGAAAGAGCGATGGCTCCATGTGCGCCAGAAACCCTTCCTTTCTGATGCTGTTCCTCTCCTGCCCTCTTGCCTCTCACAATTAGTGGACTGTTAAACTGTAGAGGGGCCGTAACACTAAGTTTTTAAAAGTCATTTTAAAGTTGCAAAGTTATTTTCATACATATTCCTCATAGGTGCCCTGGGAAATACTGGGATTTGTTTCCCCACTTTGTTTTTAATTTTTATTATTACTTTTTTTTTTTTTGAGTAAGATAAGGCAAATATGTGTCCCTGCTTTAGAGGGGATGCAGAAGGAACTTAAGTAGTTTGCCTGAGATCATACATTTAGAAAGTGGTAGAGCTAGGGCTTGGATTTGGGGTCAGATGTGGCCTGATCTTCTAACAGTGGGCCCTTCTTCCGCCTGGTTTGTTTGTTAAATGAATGAACATGCAGGGTGAGCGCGCCGTGGCACAAGGGCAGACTCTTAACCCTTTAGCCCTCCTCATCACTGGCGCTCCTCTGTTTTCGTTTTCTTCACCAACCTCTACCCAACCTCCTGTCTTCTCTCTTGACCCCCTTCTCCTCTGCCTGTGAGGACCAAGACAGTTAGAAGTCCCAAGTCAGTACTCTTCAGGGCCTGAGAGTTTGCTGACATCTACGTGTCATTAATTTTTTGGGGAACCTGAAAGTCTTAATGGCTAGAAAATGAAAGTCAAAGCGAGTGAACTCAGGGGTCCCACTGGGCAGGGTTAAGGGGGAAGCAGCAGAGCGGGCCTCTGGTTAGTCCTCTGTTTCCCCTGTGCTGCTGCCTGCTGCTTACAAGTGGGAAGAATGCAGCTTGCCACCAGGAGCTCCTGTCACTAGAATTTACATGGAAACAGAGCAAGATCACACATTTAAATTCAGCCCCACCAAGCAAGTACTTCTCAGACCTTCTACTTTTTTTTTTTTTTTTGAGGCGGAGTCTCGCTCTGTCGCCAGGCTGGAGTGCAGTGGCGCAATCTTGGCTCACTGCAAGCTCTGCCTCCCAGGTTCATGCCGTTCTCCTGCCTCAGCCTCCCCAGTAGCTGGGACTACAGGTGTCCGCCACCATTCTCGGCTAATTTTTTTGTATTTTTAGTAGAGATGGAGTTTCACCATGTTAGCCAGGATGGTCTCGATCTCCTGACCTTGTGATCCGCCCGCCTCGGCCTCCCAAAGTGCTGGGATTACAGGTGTGAGCCACTGCACCCAGCCAGACCTTCTGCTTCTAGCCCTTGCCCAGTAAACAGGCCGTGTGGTCAGGTGGAAGGCACTAGAACTTCAGAGGCAATTGGACCTGAGTTCTAATCCTGATTTCCCCACTTACCAGTTGTGTGACCTTGGGCTTGTTACTTGACCTCACTGAGCCTATGTTTCTTCTGGTAAAATGGCGACGCTAAATACCTTGCAGAATTAGAAACAAAGAAAGGAGCTAGTCGAGTGCTGGCACAGACTAGATCCCCACAAAACAGCAGTTGCCTCTGATTGGTAGGTAAGGGTTTGAAGGTTCTTTTTTTTTTTTTTTTTTTTGAGACAGTCTCATTCTGTCGCCCAGGCTCACTGCAACCTCTGCCTCCTAGGTTCGAGTGATTCTCCTGCCTCAGCCTCCTGAGTAGCTGGGATTACAGGCACCCGCCATCAAGCCTGGCTGATTTTTTTTTGTATTTTTGTAGAGACGGGGTTTGACCACGTCGACTAGGCTGGTCTCAAACTCCTGACCTCAGGTGAGGTGATCTGCCTGCCTCATTGGCCTCCCAAAGTGCTGGGATTAGAAGCATGAGCCACCGTGCCTGGCCAATTTTTTTTTTTTTTTTTTTGAGACGGAGTTTCACTCTTGTCTCCCAGGCTGGAGTGCAATGGTGCAATCTTGGCTCACTGCAACCTCTACCTCCTGGGCTCCAGCGATTCTCCTGCCTCAGCCTCCTGAGTAGCTGGGATTACAGGCGTGTGGCACCATGCCAGGCTAATTTTGGTATTTTTAGTAGAGACAGGGTTTCTCCATGTTGGCCAGGCTGGTCTTGAATTCCTGACCTCAGGTAATTGTGCCTAGCCCTCAACACTGATTCTGATTCAACATGTGTACCAAATGTATGCTGAGGCAGGACACAGCAACTCATGCCTGTAATCCCAGCAGTTCGGGAGGATCACTTGATCCCAGGAGTTCAAGACCAGCCTGGGGGCCAGGGGTGGTGGATCACGCCTATAATCCTAGCACTTTGGAAGACTGAGGCAGGCAAATCACCTGAAGTCAGGAGTTCGAGACCAACCTGGCCAACATGGTGAAACCCCATTTCTACTAAAAATACCAAAATTAGTCAGGCGTGGTGGCACATGCCTGTAATCCCAGCTACTCAGGAGGCTGAGGCAGGAACCTGGGAGGCACTTGAACATGGGAAGCGGATGTTGCAGTGAGCTGAGACTGCACCACTGCACTCCAGCCTAGGCAACAGACCAAGACTCTACCTCAAAAAAAAAAAGAAAGAAAGGAAAAAGACCAGCCTGGGCAGCATAATGAGACCCCATCTCTAAAACGAAAACAAAATGTTTGCTGGGATGCCTTGTACGTTGCTTGATGGTTTCACAAATTGTCTCATTTCGTAGACATTGAACAGAATTGATGTGAGTTGTATTCCAATTTTACAGAAGAGAATGCTGTGCCACTTCAGTCTTACTCAGTTGTAAGTGTTTTAATATTAAAACAGTCCTGGAACTATTATAGATTGGAATGCAAAGTTTGCATGAATTGAAGCTAACACAGGAAACTTTCATTAATTAATTAATTAATTTATTTATTTTTGAGACAGGACCTCTCTCACCCAGGCTGGAATGCAGTGGTATGATCACGGCTTACTTCGGCCTTGACCTCCTGGTGCCAAGTGATCCTCCCACCTCAGCCTCCTGAGTAGCTGGGACTATAGGCATGTACCACCATGCCCGGCTAGTTTTTGTATTTTTAGGAGAGACAGGGTTTTGCCATGTTGCCCAGGCTGGTCTCAGAATTCCTGGGCTCAAGTGATCCTCCTACTTTGGCCTCCCAAAGTGCTGGGATTATACATCAGCCACTGCGCCCAGCCAAAGACAGCATTTTGGTTGTAGCCAGCTGCTTTGGGTTCGACTCCCAGATTCCTGGGAGTTTCCTCTCCCCTGACTTGAGGGAAGGGTACATATGCTGGGGCTGTTTGAGAAGCACTGCTTTAGGTAGAATTTATAAACTGGGATGTGCCAAAATCCAGGTAATCGTGCTTTCAGCAATCTTGGCAGAGGAGAATTGGAATGTTTTTGGAGTCCTCTGCATTAATAGCTTGGTATTGTAAGAGATTAGTTTTCCAAGTAAATAGCCCCATCCTCTATGTATAAGAACAGTAATACAAATAAAAGCTAAACTTTTATTTTTGCCATGTGCCAGGCACTCTTCTGAGCCCTAAGTATGTATTGACTCCTCTAATCCTCCGACAACCCCAGGAGGTAGGTTCCGTGTTTAATCCCCATGTTAGAGCTGGGGGCTATATAGTAATGGCAGAGAAAGGGTGTGCTCTTATCACTATTCAATACAGCTTCTCCTTGACCCATCTCCGGGCTAAATGCCTACTGTTCACTTTGCCTAGAAGGCGCTTCTCCACCTCACGTGCCTGGAAACTGCGTCTCCCTACTTTTCTCTGGAAGCTCAGTTTGAATGCCACTTCCTCTGTGAAGCCTTGTCTTGCCCCAAATGGACTGAGGGCTTGTCTCCTACATGAGCTGTCTTCTCAACTGCTATCTCATTGTTCCTTATCTGCCTCATTCTCTGGTGGGTGAGCCCTTTAGGGGCACAGATTGGGTCCTGTTTGAGTATTTAGGACCTGGCATGGCATTCAGCATAGTAGGCCCCCTACTGAATTTGTTAAAGGAGAGGGCAGACATTCAAACCTGTCCTTAAAGCAAACACCAAACACCTGCCTACCTCTTTTTTCTTTTTTTTTTTTTGAGATGGAGTCTTGCCTTCTCACCCAGGCTGGAGTGGTGCAGTGGTACAAATCTTGCTCACTGTAACCTCCGCCTCCCAGATTCAAGTGATTCTCCTGCTTCAGCCTCCCTAGTAGCTGGGATTACAGGTGTGCACCACCATGCCTGTCTAGTTTTGTATTTTTAGTAGAGACGGGTTTCACCATGTTGGTCAGGCTGATCTCAAACTCCTGACCTCATGGTCTGCCCGCTTTGGCCTCCCAAAGTGCTGGGATTATAGGCATGAGCCACTGTGCCCAGCCTCGCCCACTTCTTTTTTTTTTTTTTTTTTTTTTTTGAGACAGAGTTTTGCTCTTGTTGCCCATGCTGGAGTGCAATGGCGCAATCTCAGCTCACTGCAACCTCCGCCTCCCAAGTTAAAGAAATTCTCCTGCCTCAGCCTCCCAAGTAGCTGGGATTATAGGCATGTGACACCACAGCTGGCTAATTTTTTGTATTTTTAGTAGAGATGGGGTTGCTCCATGTTGGTCAGGCTGATCTCAAACTCCTGACCTCAGGTGATCCACCCGCTTCGGCCTCCCAAAGTGCTGGGATTACAGACGTGAGCCACCGTGCCCGTCCCTCACTGACTTCTTTTAACACACACTTCCCTTCCTTTCTTCACACACTTTGGATGTCATGAACCTAGGATTCAAACTTAACATCCATCTGATCGCAAAGCTGGAGCCATATCTTTGGTCCATCTCCCAGAATGTTGCTCATAGACAAATGGGAGAGCAAACAGGTCAGTAGAATCAATGTTACAGTAGAGACGATGGGAAGCAGGTCACAAACTCAATTTCCAGAAGTTAAGACTCTCCAAATCTCCATTTCTGGTGAAGGGTTTAATGGGACAATGAGGGCGCAGCCTGACGAGCCACAGTCCTGCTGACTGGCTTCTGCTGTGTGTGTATCTGATGGCAGGACAAAACGACTGTGCTTCTACAGTTGTGTGTGGTGAGGCAGCCCCGACCCCAGACCAGTACTTAGCAAGGATCAGTGGAAGCGAATTTCACTCTGCCTGTAGATGCTATTCTGCATGTCTGCACAAGGCTCGTTCCTGAATGAAGGTGGCTTAAGAAAGTGGTGGCAGCAGCTGTTCAGACCAGTGCTATGAGCAGCCCTCACATGTGTATTCCACAGATGGGGTCTTTAACATTCCCTGGTTCTGTGCCTGCAGTACTTGGATATCCTCTGCTCGCCTTGAGGCTGGTCTTTTTTTTTTTTTTTTTTTTTGCTTTTGAGATGGAGTCTCGCTCTGTTGCCAGGCTGGAGTGTGGTGACGCCATCTTGGCTCACTGCAACCTCCGCCTCCTGGGTTCAAGTGATTCTCCTGTCTCAGCCTCCCGAGTAGCTGGGACTACAGGTATGCGCCACCATACCCAGCTAATGTTTATATTTTTAGTAGAGACAGGGTTTCACCATGTTGGCCAGGATGGTCTTGATCTCTTGACCTGTGGTCCGCCTGCCTTGGCCTCCCAAAGTGCTGGGATTACAGGCGTGAGCCACTGTGCCCGGCCGATTTTTTATTTTTTTGTAGAGATGGGGTCTCCCTATGTTGCCGAGGCTTAATAAACTTAGTCTTTCTGAATAGTTTTAGAAAAGTTATGAA
This sequence comes from Macaca thibetana thibetana, assembly GCF_024542745.1. NCBI lineage: Eukaryota > Metazoa > Chordata > Mammalia > Primates > Cercopithecidae > Macaca > Macaca thibetana. Next base: position 51,540,237 of record NC_065593.1, on the reverse strand, counting down.
GATAGTACAGGGAGTTTTCTCAATCCCCCACACCTAGTTTTCCCTGTTATTAACATCTTATGTTAGTACATAGTTTACATTAAAGTCCATCCTTTATTCAGATTTCCTTAGATTTTTACCTGATGTCCTTTTCTGTTCCAGGATCCCATGTTGCCTGTATTCATTGTCTCCTTAGGCTCCTCTTGGCTGTGCTGGTTTCTCAGACTTTTCTTGTTTTTGATGACCTTGACAGTTTTGAGGAGTGCTGGGCAAGCATCTAAAGAGATCTCCGCCAGGCACGGTGACTCACGCCTATAATCTCAGCACTGTGGGAGGCTGAGGTGGGTGGATCATTTGAAGTCAGGAGTTCGAGACCAGCCTGGCCAACATGGTGAAGCCTCATCTCTATTAAAAATACAAAACTTAGCCAGGCGTGGTGGCACGCACCTGTAGTCTCAGCTACTCAGGAGGCTGAGGCACAAGAATCGCTTGAACCAGGAGGTGGAGGTTGCAGTGAGCCAAGATCGTGCCACTGTACTCCAGCTTGGGCTGGAGACAGAACGAGACTCTGTCTCAAGAAAAATAATAAAAAATAAAAGAGAATCTCTTCTCATCTGGGATTTGTCTAGTATTTTTCTCTTTTTGACAGAGTCTTGCTCCGTCACCCAGGCTGGAGTACAATGGTACAATCTCGGCTCAAGCCATTCTCCCACCTCAGCCTCCTAAGTAGCTGGGACTACAGAAATGCACCACCACGCCTGGCTAATTTTTGTAGAGACAGGGTTTCACCATGATGTCCAGGCTGGTCTCAGACTCCTGAGCTCAAGCGATCTCACCTCGGCTTCCCAAAGTGGTGGGATTACATGCCTGAGCTACCGCGCCTGGCTGTGTCCAGTGTTTTTCTCATAATTAGACTGTGCCGAGTTTTGGGAAGGAGGACTAGTGAGGTAAAGTGCTATTTTCATCACGTCGTGCCAAGGTACCTACAATCCACAAGCCTTTCCATGACCGATGTCAACCATGGTCACTTGACTGAGGTGATGTGCATGAGGCTTCTCTGTAAAGTTCTCCCCGTCCCCTTTCCATGCTGCACCCTTTGGAAGAAAGTCACTATGTGTAGCCCACACCTAAGGAACAGGGACTTGGGTTCATGTTCCCCTTGTTGAGGGTGGAGTAGCTACATGAGTTACTAAATTCATTTTTCTTTTTTCTTTTTTTTTTTTTTTGAGATGGAGTCTCACTCTATCACTCAGGCTGGAGTGCAGTGGTGCGATCTTGGCTCACTGCAAGTTCCACCTCCTGGGTTCACACCGTTCTCCTGCCTCAGCCTCCCAAGTAGCTGGGTCTACAGTTGCACACCACCACACGTGGCTAATTTTTTTGTATTTTTGTAGTAGAGACAGGGTTTCACCATGTTAGCCAGGATGGTCTTGAGCTCCTGACCTCATGATCCACCCGTCTCGGCCTCCCAAAGTGCTGGGATGACAGGCGTGAGCCACCGCGCCCAGCTGAATTATTAAATTCTTCTATACAAGAGACTTGTCTATTTTCCCGCATTTATTTCTATTTATTTATTTATTATTTGGAGATAGAGTTTTGCTCTTGTCGGCCTGGCTGGAGTGCAATGGCGTGATCTTGGCTAACTGCAACTTCCACCTCCTGGGTTCAAGCGATTCTCCTGCCTCCGCCTCCCGAGTAGCTGGAATTACAGGCACATGCCACCACGCCTGGCTAATTTTTGAATTATTAGTAGAGATGAGGTTTCACCCTGTTGGCCAGGGTGGTCTCGACCTCCAGGCCTCAGGTGATCCACCTGCCTTGGCCTCCCAAAGTGCTGGGATTACAGGCGTGAGCCACCGTGCCCAGCCTATTCTCCCCCATTTATTTGTTCAATTATTTAATATTCGTATGGACTCCAGGATATTTATTTTACACTTCGGTTTCTTTTTGTTTTTTTCTTTTTTTTTTTTTGAGATGGAGTCTTACTATTGGCAGGCTGGAGTGCAGTGGCACAATCTCGGCTCACTGCAACCTCTGCCTCCTGGATTCAAGCAATTCTGCCTCAGCCTCCTGAGTAGCTGGGACTACAGGTGCGTGCCACCGTGCCTGACTAAATTTTGTATTTTCAGTAGAGACGGGGTTTCACCATGTTGGCCAGGATGGTCTCGATCTCTTGATCTCGTGATCCACCTGCCTTGACCTTCCAAAGTGCTGGGATTACAGGGGTGAGCCACTGCGCCCGGCCTACACTTTGGTTTATAATCCAGTGATAAGGCCAGGCGCAGTGGCTCATGCTCGTATTCCCAGCGCTTTGGGAGGCCAAGATGGGCCGATCACCTGAGACCTAGAATTTGAGACCAGCCTAGTCAACATGGTGATACCCAATCTCTACTAAAAATACAAAAATTAGCCAGGTATGATGGTGCATGCTTGTAATCCTAGCTACTCAGGAGGCTGAGGCAAGAGAATCGTTTGAATCAGGGAGGTGAAGGTTGCAGTGAGTGGAGATCTACCACTGCACCCCAGTCTGGGTAACAGAGTGAGACTTTGTCTCAAAAATAAATAAATAAATAAATAATCCAATGTTAGTTTTAGTGCCCAAAATGTTTCAGCTTTGCCCATTGGTTGCTCTTTTAGCCTCCTTTGACCTACCCAGTCATTGTGAGGATTTTTGTTTTTGTTTTTTGATTACTTCTTTACTTTTTGGCACTGCCAGATTTTGGGAGACAGACTCACTGTGTCCCCCAGACTGGAGTGCAGTGGCACAATCTCGGCTCACTGCAGCCTCTGCCTCCCAGATTCATGCAATTCTTGTGCCTCAACCTCCTGAGTAGCTAGGATTACAGGTGCACACTACCACACCTGGCTACTTTTTGTATTTTTAGTAGAGACGAGGTTTCACCATGTTGGCCAGGCTGGTCTCGAACTCCTGACCTCAAGTGATCCACTTACCTCGGCCATTACAGGCATGAGCCACTGCGCCGGGCCCCAGGCTTACTTTGTGTATTTCGTGCCAGAGTCGTAGATTGAGCTGGCTCTCCAAGACCACTGCCTTTTTAGCAAATGTTTTCTCTCAGGTATATTGACATAGAGTGATGTGGATGCCTTGAGCTATTTCTTCTCTTGATGGTTAGTCATAGTTACTGAAGACTCTGGAGTTGGGAAACGTAGAGGTGGACCTGGGAAATCTACCCTGTGAAAATCAGCTGTAGTCCTGGGAGTTAATCCCCATAGCTGGCTGTTGTCCTTCTACTCACCCATTCATACTTCTCTTACCCCTGCCTGATGCTATGACTGATCCAAAAAATGGTCAGATTTGGTCTTTCCTTTGGAATTTACTATGGAGTTGGGAAGATGAGGTATGTGTATATAATCATTCTCTATTTCAAATGCTAAGTTCTCCAGCCAAACCCTCCTGGACTCTGGGTCTGGTAAGAGATTCCACATGGTCCAGGCCAGTCAGTGTCTTTCGCTGCCCTCCCAAAATGGACTGCCCCCTTGGGAGGGTTTGTGGCTATTGGCTGGCTCAGGGTAGGCTGTCACTTTGTGCCGTGATCCCGAATCATTGAATAGCTGAAATCCTTCCGTTGTACTGTCATCTCTCTGAAAATGTGTAACTTGAGCCCTGCTGGAAACACTAACTTGGAATCTTAACAGGAGTTGGTTTACAAGCCTCTTGCCTTCTATTCATAACTCCATGTGTGTCCCCTTCAGGTGGCTGTTAGAGGCATCCCAGGCATGGAGGAGGGCGTGGGTGGCCTCCCTAACCCTGGCTGCTCTCCTAGACATCAAATTGCTCTCTGAGCTGCTCAGACAGCATGGTGATTAATGACGCCAGTTTCCAAACCTCTAGTGTTTGCAGCCTGGTTTTTAAAAGGAACTCTGCTTTCTTTGTCAGCTGCTTTGTCAGGAATACCTGTCCCTTCCCCCTCTCCACAACTGAACTGCTTCTTCCCTTTCCTGAAAGAGGCTTTGAGATGGAAGGAAGGGCATTTGGGCTTTAAGATGCTTTGTGCGCTGGGCGTGGTGGCTCATGCCTGTAATCCCAGTACTTTGAGAGGCCAAGGCGGGGGGATTGCTTGAGCGCAGGAGTTTGAGATCAGCCTGGGCAACATGATGAAACCCCATCTCTACCAAAAGAAACCCAAGATGCTTTGTGTTATAGGACTTTTTTTATTTTTATTTTTTTAAAGAGGTTATGGTTTGCCTGGTTGGGGCCTTCACCCCTTGCAGATTTATTGGATAGTGATGGTTTCTCCCCTCCATTTTTGTGGTTTTGGGAGCGAGTCTCCAGAGGATGCAAGATTGGGGTTGTTGACAGGACACTGAGTATCTTCCAGGAAACTGGGGAAAGATGTCCTCTTCAGCATTCTCTGCAAATGAGAGGTGCTGAAGAATGGAGTCCCGGGAAACTGGAGGTAAGAGGAAAGAGTGAATGTTGTCTGAAAGATGAAGTGAGGAGTGTGCCTCCTTCACAGGGAAGTGAAGGAGCAGGGGCTTCCCTGCTGCAGAACATGTACTGAATGCTTCCCCAGGCCAGGCCCTTTGCTAAGAGTCTCACATGCATCATCTTCCTGGCAGCCCTGGAGACAGGTGGTACTGGTCTCTCCATTTTACATGTGAGGAAACGGGTTCAGTGACAACACCAGGCCACCCTAAGTGGTGCCTCTAGAACTTGAACTGAAGTTTGTCTGACTCCAGCACTTGTGCTCTTAAGCCCTGTACAGTAGGGATGGAGGAAGTCCTCCCTGGGGAAGTGAGGCAGCTCCTCAGCTGCTCTGTGGCTCTGTTAGGGGACCTGAGCCGTCTGGCAGATGAATGCGGATTTAAGCCCTCAACTTCCCTAGTTCACTTGCCAAGTGTAAGCAGGCTGTACCTCTCACATGCGCAGTTCACCGTATCTGTGCTCACCTACTATGTGTCAGGTTTGCTGTTATGTGCTGTTAACACAAAGGAAACCCAGTGTCCAGCCTTTGAGAATTTTGTAATGTGGTCATTTTCTTTTTTTTTTCTTTTTTGAGACGGAGTCTCGCTCTGTCGCCCAGGCTGGAGTGCAGTGGCGCCATCTCAACTCACTGCAAGCTCCGCCTCCCGGGTTCAGGCCATTCTCTTGCCTCAGCCTCCCAAGTAGCTGGGACTACAGGTGCCCACCACCGCGCCCGGCTAATTTTTTGTATTTTTAGTAGAGACGGAGTTTCACCATGTTAGCCAGGATGGTCTTGATCTCCTGACCTCGTGATCCGCCTGCCTCGGCCTCCCAAAGTGCTGGGATTACAGGCGTGAGCCGCCACGCCTGGCCAGAATGTGGTCATTTTCATCTGCAACAGTGCCTTTAATTTCTCTTGCTTTCTCACTCACAACCCTCAGTCCCCCAAGTTCTTCAGCCCCTTGCCACCTACACTAGTCTTACGAACATTTGGGGCCATGGAAGCAGAAGTGTGAGTCACTCATTGAATCTTGTTTAGACCTATTCATTGCTTGATTTCTTCACTGAGCACCACTCTACAGTTTGTTCAGCAAAAATTAAGGAAGATGCCAGAGGCCGGGCGCGGTGGCTCAAGCCTGTAATCCCAGCACTTTGGGAGGCCGAGACGGGCGGATCACGAGGTCAGGAGATCGAGAGACGATCCCGGCTAACACGGTGAAACCCCATCTCTACTAAAAAATACAAAAAAATAGCCGGGCGAGGTGGCGGGCGCCTGTAGTCCCAGCTACTCGGGAGGCTGAGGCAGGAGAATGGCGTAAACCCGGGAGGCGGAGCTTGCAGTGAGCTGAGATCCGGCCACTGCACTCCAGCCTGGGTGACAGAGCAAGACTCCGTCTCAAAAAAAAAAAAAAAAAGACCGGGCGCGGTGGCTCAAGCCTGTAATCCCAGCACTTTGGGAGGCCGAGACGGGTGGATCACGAGGTCAGGAGATCGAGACCATCCTGGCTAACACAGTGAAACCCCGTCTCTACTAAAAAATACAAAAAAACTAGCCGGGCGAGGTGGCGGGCGCCTGTAGTCCCAGCTACTCCGGAGGCTGAGGCAGGAGAATGGCCTGAACCCGGGAGGCGGAGCTTGCAGTGAGCTGAGATCCGGCCACTGCACTCCAGCAAGGGGGACAGAGTGAGACTCCGTCTCAAAAAAAAAAAAAAAAAGATGCCAGACACAGTGGCTCATGCCTGTAATCGCAGCACTTTGGGAGGCTGAAGCAGGTGGATCACTTGAGCCCAGGAGTCTGAGACCAGCCTAGGCAACATGGCAAAACCCCATCTCTACAAAACATAGAAAAATTAGCTGGGCATGGTGGCATGCGCCTGTAGTCCTAGCTACTCAGGAGGCTGAGGTAGGAGGATTCTTGAGCCCAGGAAGTCAAGGTAGCGGTAAGCTATGATTACGTCATTGCACTCTAGCCTGGGCAGCAGAGCAAGACCCTGTCTCAAAAATGTATGTAGAAAAAGAGCTGGGTGCGGTGGCTCATGCCTGTAATCCCAGCACTTTGGGAGGCTGAGGCAGGTGGATCACCTGAGGTTAGGAGTTCGAGATCAGCCCAGCCAACATGGTGAAAGCTCATCTCTACTAAAAATACAGAATTACAAGCCGGGCATGGTGGTGCACGCCTAGAATCACAGCTACTCAGGAGGCTGAAGCACGAGAATCGCTTGAACCCGGGAAGTGGAGGTTGTAGTGAGCCCAGATCATGCCACTGCACTCTAGCCTGGGCGACAGAGCAAGACTCCATCTCAAAAAATATATATATATATATATGTGTGTGTGTGTGTGTGTGTGTGTATGTATGCACACATATGTATTTAGACTATACATATATATACACACACATATACACACACATATATACATATGTATATGTGTGTGTGTGTATATATATGTATAGTCTAAAATATTGTTCTTTGGTGCCCAGGCTTCTGAGAATAGCCATCGTCCCTCAGGTCTCCCACCGAGAACTTTGACTTTTTTCTTGTTGGTTGCACAGCCTCTGACCATGGTGGGTGTGGTGTCTGAACACGAGGCATTTGGCTTGCTGGTTCTCTTTTCCCCTACTTTCCTCTCAAACATGACCTCTGCTTTCTGTTTAGGAGCTGAAGGCAAAACAAAGGGGCAGTGATTTAAACTGACTTTCTTTTATTTTCTGTTATTGGTAAGGATGGGAAGGGTTTTGGAGAGGCGTCCACTGGTGTGAATGGCTGGATGAACAGGTGCTGCTTCTGATCCTGACTTTCAACAGAGGTTTTTGGAGTCTTTCTGGGCCTAGGGCAGCAGCGGAAGTGGCAGCTGTCCTGGCTGGTGCTTCTGACCCCTGCAGAGCCCCTTTGGAGACGGGGGGAAGACGGGCCCTGCATTGATGAGATTCCAGTGAAAAATATCCTAGCTAAATAGTAACTGCCTGAGCAAATGAAATACAGGATAGTTGTGAGGACTGTGGATCAACAGGAATTCTACATCTATCTATCCTGACTGGCTTCCGTTTGACTCACGCCCCATTCCAGGACAGCGGCAGGGTAGGCTGGGGCCAGAAGAACCTTTGCCTTGTATGGCACTCTTCCTAGCATCCCGCCTGGCATTGGCAGGTAAAGAACTGACTGGTGGCCTGTGAGCCACCATACAGCCACGTTGTCATCCCCATCAAGCCCTGTGGCTGGGACATGTGTGTGGATCTGGGCTGCAGAAAGATTCCAAGTTGAGCTTTTGCTTGAGACTTGAGAGAGCAGCCTTAGACAGGGGTAGAGAATCTGGCACAGCCCGGATCACAAGGTCAGGAAATCGAGACCATCCTGGCTAACATGGTGAAACCCTGTCTCTACTAAAAAATTAGCCGAATGTGGTGGAACGTGTATGTAGTCCTAGCTCCTCGGGAGGCTAGGAGAATTCAGGAGAATTGCCTGAACCTGGGAGCCAGAGGTTGCAGTGAGCCGAGATCGCGCCACTGCACTCCAGCCTGGGCGACAGAGCGAGACTCTGTCTCAAAAAAAAAAAAAAAAAAAAGAATCTGCCACAACCTTGCTGACTGAGGTGTGCTGTTAGAGACTGGGCCCTCTGAGGGAGAACAGTCTCTCAGGAATGTCAGCATTAGGGTCTGTCCCCCCAGTGCCTTTTGGAATCGGTAGGCTGGCCGGTAGGCTGGCCCGCAGCCTTGCCTGGTGCAACTGCAGGCAGTGCCCTGTCTGTGGGCCTTCCTTGCTACCTGTCTCCTCTGTTGGCCAGCAGAGCCAACGACTGAGAGTCGTTGAGCCGCCCATGAAGCCTGGGGCCCTTCTGTGGACAGCACTGGCCGACCACACTGACCAAGCTGCGCCAGCAGATCCATGGAGATGTCCTCCCACCCCAATAGTCTTCCTCCCTGTGAGTGCAGAAAGAGGGAGTGGCTGCTGGAGGTTTCCATCCAGCCCTGACTGCTCCTCTCTGAGCCTGTCCAGAGAACCCATCTGTCATTGAGAGCTGGGAAGACAGCCAGGGATCAGGGAAGGATTTCATGGTGTTCTGCTGGGGTAGAGTTCTGGAAAGCTAAGGGTCTGTCCCTCAGGGGTGTCTTCCACCTGACTGAGCTTGGCATCTGTCCCGAGTGATACAACAAGACTTCCCACACAAGGGAAAGGGCTGCAAGAGCCAGCTGTGCTCTGTCCTGGCTGACTTCGGCAAAGTTCCAGGCGCAGCCTGCACAGTGTTTATTAAAGATGACTTGGTAATGTGTATCCAGGCTTGAAGCCTCTTGATGCCTCTGCACACTGGCCCCTTTCGCAGGTATTGGTGGAGTTGGTGGTTGCACTTGGGGCTCTGGTGGACCCCATCAGGGCCTGATTGTGGTGTGGAAGTCTAGGCACTAAGCCCCAGAAATCTTATTGAAAAAAGAATGAAATGAAACCAATCCCAGTTAAGGAAGGTGGGGGTGCTTTCCCCGTGGTAGGGGACCCAGCTCACCTTGAGTGCCCCTCTGGGATGATTTACTTCCCTTTCCCCTGGAAAAAGGGTCATCTTCCTGTAGCTGTTTAAAGGCAGCACCTCCCTCCCTACTGCTGCCTCCCCCAAGTCCCCTAGGTTTAAGAGCTGGACCTCCTGAAGGTGGGAGGTGGAGCCCACCCTGTTCCAACACCCCCCATCAGAATTCGGCTAGATCTCACCTTGGTCTCTTAAGCTTCTGGCTTCCAGGGCCGGGGCCAAGCTTCCCCCGTTAGACTCTTAGGTAAGACACAGGCCCTGTGTGAAGCAGTTCCATAGTCCTGGTCATACAGAGGACACCGCTCTCTTTGATTCCTTCCTGTAACCCCTAAACCCCCCTTTCCTCTGCAGATACACTCTGGACTGATTGGTGAGTGCAGAATATCATACTGTTATAACCTCTTTCTCCCCATCGAAAAGACATAAATATCAGTTTCTCTTTATTATCATGACGCTTTAAACCACTCGAAAATCCTTTAGCCCACAGTTAAGCCCAAACACTAAGTATATCCTTAATATAGATGCAGGAATCTTATTTTTTTTATGAGGAATCCCATTGTCTTACACCTTATTTGTGTTTAACATTTGGGTATCTTTGTTCTCCTTTGGTCTTTTCCAATTCAGGTATCATCTTCTTGATTTTTTTTTTTTTTTTTTTTTTTTTTTTTTTCCTGAGACGGAGTTTTACTCTTGTCCCCAAGGCTGAAGTGTGATGGTGTGATCTCAGCTCACTGCAACCTCTGTCTCCCGGGTTCAAGCAATTCTCCTGACTCAGCCTCCCGAGTAGCTGAGATTATAGGCACACGCCACCACACCCAGCTTATTTTTGTATTTTTAGTAGAGATGAGGTTTCACCATGTTGGCCAGGCTGGTCTTGAACTCCCAACCTCAGGTGATCCACCTGCCTCGGCCTCCCAAAGTGCTGGGATTACGGGCGGGAGTCACCACGCCTGGCCTGTCTTGTCTTTTTCTTTTGAGACAGAGTTTTACTCTTGTCCCCCAGGCTGGAGTGCAGTGGCATGATCTCGGCTCACTGCAACCTCCGCCTCCCAGGTTCAAGCGATTCTCTTGCCTCAGCCTCCCGAGTAGCTGGGATTACAGGTATGCGCCACCACGCCCAGCTAATTTTTGTATTTTTAGTAGAGATGGGGTTTCACCATGTTGGCCAGGATGGTCTCGATCTCTTGACCTCGTTATCCGCCCGTCTTGGCCTCCCAAAGTGCTGTGATTATAGGCGTGAGCCACCGCGTCCGGCCCTTGATTGTCTTTAATATTATTTTCTTCATACTAAAGAGGCAGAAAATATTTTATATACAGAGGAGCTAGATTGCATTCGTATCGTTTCCAAGCTTTAATTTTTCATGATTATATGCAAAATTCTATAGCAGCAGCATTTTTTTACCTTTTTATTGACATGTGACTTATATATAATAGTTTACAAATTGTAAATATACCTCAGTGGGTTTTTACATTTGTACACACTCAGGTATTTACCTCTCAAATCAAGATATAAAACTCTTCCGTCCAGCAGTGTGCTTTTTTTTTTCTTTCTTTTTTTTTGAGATGGAGTCTTGCTCTGTTGTCCAGGCTGGAGTGTGATGGTGCAATAGCTCACCACAACCTCTGCCTCCCGGGTTCAAGTGATTCTCCTGCCTCAGCCTCCCAAGTAGCTGGGATTACAGGTGCCAGCCACCACGCCCGGCTAATTTTTGTATTTTTAGTAGAGTTGGGGTTTCACCAGGTTGGACAGCCTGCTCTCCAACTCCTGACCACAGGTGATCCACCCACCTCAGCCTCCCAGAGTGCTGGAATTACAGGCGTGAGCCACCACGTCCGGTGGCAGTGTGCTTTTTTTAGTGTGATAGAAACTCATTTTCCCTAACAAAAAGCTACATGTTTTTAAAGCATGCATAGGTCGCAGTCCCTGTTATTTTTAGTAACAGGGGTTAAGATAATGACATTGTTCATATTCTGGGGTTTTTCTTTCTATCTCTAATAGGAGAGCCTTGCTTGAGTTATGAGTCTTGGGCAGCCTTGGGTTCTGCCACCAACTGGCTGTGTGACACCAGGCAGGTCACTTCCCCTCACCTTCATTTTTTTTCTCTAATTGTCAACAATAGGATGGGGTCTTTAAGGCCCTTTTGGGCTCTGACTGCCAATTCTAGCCTCTAGGGTAATAAACCTGCCACTTGTTGAAAGCTCACCTTCAGCCTGATACTGTGGTGCATTGTTTCACTTGATCTGAACTACCCCATGCCGTTAGTATTAAAGAATGCCAACTTTTAGATAAGGAACTGAAGCTGATAATGATCACTTGTGTGACTTGGCCAATGTCACACGGCTAATAAACGGTGGAGCTGAGCTTGAACCAAACCCGGCTCAGCCTCCCAAGTCCTAACCTGCTAGCCACGCTGGGGAAGGAGTGTGGGTACCTCGTGTGGCTCGTGGCTGGCGTTGCTTCAGATTCTTCTTTCCTCTGGGTCTGCAACCAGCTAGAAGCCTGGATAGTCCTGCTGTGAGTCTGGCCTCTGTTTCTGTGTGCCGGCAGTGGCTTTCCCCTTTGAGGAAGAGCTGTGTTCTTGAGCCTATAGGTAAATCATCTCCCCAACTAATCGGAGCCTCAAACATTTGCACAACCTTGGCTCCAGTTGGCTTTTAAATCAAATGTCTTCCACTTTAGCCTTTGAACTGAGTTTCCTCTCCTCCTGTGTCCCTTGCTCCCTTTAACAACTCCTTTCTGCTGTCGTTTTGTTTTGTTTTGTTTTGTTGCTGGACTCTTGTTTAAATATTCAGGAATGCCTTGTTCCAGGATAAAACGTAGCTGAAGAGTCACTGGTCAGAAGCACCTCCAGGGGACCCTGGGCGGGGTCACTTGTTCTCAGGCCGCCCTGCTAACCTTGAGTGAGCTAGTCTCTACACCCTGCACTCCCTGGTCAACAGTCTGATTGGTTTCCCTAATCAGCTTGCTCTCCAGGCTGTGCCAGGACTCTCAGCTGGAGGAAGTCTCTAAAGCAAACAGGAAGCACAAGAGACACTCATCAGCTTTAATTGCTCACCCTTTTACCAGGAAGGACAAAACATACGAAGTGGCCGACTTCGTGGATTAGAGGAGAGAAAGGTGAAACTTTTGGAGGGAGGCTAGCGGGAGCAATTGCAGCAGCATCTGGTGTCTTGGAGAAGGCTCCAGTTGCTGAGTGAAGCTGAAGACCCCTCCCACATTCATAGTCTTACACGTGCACAGTTAGGGGTTGTGCACAGCGCTGATCGGGGGTGCCTTTCTGTCTCTTGGATTTCTCCCTCGTTCCTATATCAACCATAGCTCTCGTGCTTCGATCAACTGCTTAAAATCACTCTGGGAACTTATTTTTAAAATATTGATTTCTGGACTCCACCTCTAGAGATTCTAATTCAGTTGGTCAGGGTATTTCTAAAGGCCCTAGGTGATTCTGGTGAAAAAGAGTTTGACTGGAGGCTGAAGTAGAAGGATTGCTTGAACCTGGGAGGTCAAGGCTGCAGTGAACCGTGATTACACTACTGCTCTAGCCTGGGCAACAGTGAGACTATCTCAAACAACAGCAAAAAACAAACAAACAAAAAAATTACAGGTGGCTCACACCTGTAATCCCAGCACTTTTGGAGGTTGAGGCATGCGGATCACTTGAGGCCAGGAGTTTGATACCAGCCTGGCCAACGTGGTGAAATCCCGCCTCTACAAAAAGTACACAAAAATTTAGCCGGGTGTCATGGCATATGCCTATAGTTCCAGCTACTCCTAGAAGCTGAGGCATTAGAATCACTTGAGCCTGGGTGGCAGAGGTTGCAGTGAGCAGAGATCGCCAGTCTGGGTGACAGAGCTAGATTCTACTCAAAAAAATAAAATAAAATAGAAAAAATTTGAGACCCACTGACCTGTAGTGTCCAGAGCTGAGGGAACCCCAGAGCCGGGAAGAACAGTGCCCCATTTTTCTTTCTCTTTCTCTCCCACCCTTGGCCCAGAAGTGCCTGTGCATGGGGTTGGAGTGTTTAGGAGCTTAGATCCCTTCTGCCCTCTCATGTGCATTGTATTAATAGGAGAATAGTGTGACTCCAAGTCCTTATACATTTTCTCCCCTTTGCTGTGGAAGACATGAGGTTGGGACTGGTGCTTGTTCTTAGTGGCCTCTGAACAAGCCAGGGTTTTGATTTGGATGGTGAGTCCACAGCAAGGAGAATCTTTCTCCCTACATCTGAAGCTCCAGCACTGCCATCGTACTCGTGAAAAAAAGTCAACTTTTTTTTTTTGAGACAGAGTCTCAGTCTTTTGCCCCAAGCTGGAGTGCAATGGCGTGATCTCGGCTCACTGCAGTTTGTTTCCTGGGTTCAGGCAATTCTTGTGCCTCAGCCTCCCAAGTAGCTGGGATTACAGGCGTGTACCACAAAGTCAGCTAATTAAAAAAAATCAACTTTGACTGTAACTTTAGCTCTTACGGAGAATTCGATTTTTGTCTCAAGACTTTGAAAACTGTGTCAGTTTTGGTTATAATTCCATCACCTGACTGCACAAGTGGATAATTTTTGCCAGGGGTTCAAGAGGAAAGATTCTCAGTCAGACGCCCATCCCTGGGAGGTAGGACAGCTCACTGAATGCATTCACCTTACTACCTACCATGTCTTCAGTTTCTCAGGCTTGAGGGGAGAGGGTATAATGCTTCCTCGGGCTCTCAGTCTGGCCTTCACCTGGCTTAGACACCCTCATACCTCCGTGTGCCTTTCCTAGCAAAATTGGCTTCCTTGGGCTTTGTTGACTGCAAAGGTTGGACACCACTGCTCATGTGATCACCAAGCAGGGCCGGGAAAACTACGAGGCAACAGACCATAAAAAGTGCTGTGTGTGCCTGCTCAGGTATCTCTGGAAGGCAGGATCAGTGACCAGGCAGAACATGTCACCAGCTAGTTTATGCCAGGGAGAGCCTGAGTTCAATGGGATGGCCAGAGTCTGTTCACCAATAGTCTTGGAGAAAGTGTTAGAAATAACCATGTCAGTACTCTTAGCTACTGTTTACTCAACATGATGTGTGTGAGACACCTGGCAAACACTGCCATTAACCCTGGTGTGCCCCATGTTAGTAATGAGAACACTGAGGCTCAGCTCAGGTGGCTTCTACAAAGTGATTCAGAAGTGGCAGGAGATAGTCACACGCGTGGTGCGGAAAGCCATCGTCTGTGCTCACTCTCTCTGTGCCAGATGCTCCAGCCCTGGCTTTGCTTCAGTGGCACCTGCAGATGCTGGGCCCTGCTCCAAACCTTCATGGGAATCTTGAGGGGCTGGCTGCACAGATGACTTCAATGTACAGGCACCGTTGAGAGCCACTGCAGGAGAGTTTTTTGTCTCCCCTTCTGGCTTGTTTTTAAAAATCACATTCTGTCCCTCTAACCCTGTGGTTTGGTAGTGACAAGACTTAGATCTGTTACCTCTATTTTTCTCAACCTGTAGGTGCTGGTTACTCCCCATCCCGGTACCCTCAGCACCAGCTGCTTTGGTTTTTCTGGAATCAGAAACTTGGTTTTCTATTACCATCTCCCAGGTCATTCATACCTCCTCCTCTAGTGCCCCAGCCACAGACTGTTGCTCAGCCAAGACTCTGTGTCACGTGGATTCATGGTAATAACCAACTTGTAATTCCACTGTGGTTTTCCCTCTGTCGCTGTCGTCCTGCCTGGCTCGGGGCGGCTCCTCCCACTGTTGAGGACGCTCAGAAACTGCAAGATTACTGTGACTGTTGCTAAAGCCAGCTAGAGCTAGACCTTCCTGGACCAGCAAAGCTGCTGCCACAAAAAGAGAGTCTCATTCACCTAGCAGCCCTAAACCAAACATAGGGCAGGCACTGCCTCCACTCTTCTTCCACAGCAGGGAAGATGGCATCGTGTCTGTGGTGGGGCTGGGGGTTCTGTCACCTGTAGGCTCGGTGACCATGAGCAGGACATTTAATATATGAATGTTAATTTATCTATCTGAAAAATGGAGGTTGTTGTAAAGCTTGAAGGAGATAATGGTTGTGCAATTGGGAAGTGAGGCGGGAGGTTGCGTGAGGCCAGGAGTTGGAGACCAGCCTGGGCAACAGAGTGAGACTCCGTCTCTGCCAAAAAAAAAAAAAGAAAGAAAATTTTAATTAGCTGGGTGTGGTGGTGTATACCTGTTGGGAGGCTGAGGCAGTAGGATCTTGGAAGCTGCAGTGAGCTGTGGTCACACCACAGGTTGCCTCACAGGTTGCCAGCCTGGGCAGCACAGTGAGACCCTGTTTCTTTAAAAAATAAAAAAATTATTTCCTTCAGTCAGCACTCTTTGAGTTCCTAGTATGCACATAGGCACTGTGAGGAGGGCATCTCTAAGAAGTAGAAAGCGCAGACCTTGTCTCTTCATTAACTGGGGTGAAATGAGAAAGTATCTTAAGGCTGGGCGCGGTGGCTCACGCCTGTAATCCCAGGACTTTGGGAGGCAGAGGCGGGCGGATCACAAGGTCAGGAGATCGAGACCACAGTGGCAACACAGTGAAACCCTGTCTCTACTAAAATTACAAAAAATAGCCGGGTGTGGTGGCGGGCGCCTGTAGTCCCAGCTACTCGGGAGGCTGAGGCAGGAGAATGGCGTGAATCCGGGAGGCGGAGTTTGCAGCGAGCAGAGATCGCGCCACTGCACTCCAGCCTGGGCGACAGAGCGAGACTCCAGCTCAAAAAAACAAAACAAAACAAAAAAGCTTCTTAAACTATGAAATATTGAAATGGCATAACTTTGAAATATTTACATGGTATTTCTGGTTGCTAATTGAGACCCACCACCCCGTACTTCCTTCCTTGTACTTTTGGGGAAGAGGTGGGCCCCATTTCAAACCTCTTTTCCTTTGGTTCTGTCCAGAAAGGAAACTGTTGTTTCTGGCTAGTGAATCATTCTTCCTGAAGCTCACTTTTTAAATGAGTTGCTGGGAGAACTTGGATGTGGAAAACGATTTGAGGTTGAACAAAACAAGCCCTTTGCTGTCAGCTTCTTGCATGAGTGTGCACCATTTGCTTCCCACAGACACCTCCTGTTCATCCACATTGCTGTCCCTTGACTCTGAGGGAATGTACTTCCCTTGCTCAGGGACAGATCACGGCTCTCCCTGGGATCTTAGACTCCATTATGCAAAGGGAAGCCTAATAAAAACCTTTTCTTTCCAACCCAGGTTCAAACGCTGAACGGTGTTTAGTATTTAATACCTACTCACAGGACCTGTTTGTAAAATATTCTGTATATATCCTGATGTCTGTTAACATCAGATGTATATGTCTGATGAAGACATCCACTTATGTCTTCTAGAGGCTTCTAGAGATAGGCTCCTCATGTGTCTTTGCAATTCCAAAACTTACCAAAAACAAAAACCTGAGCCTCTGAAGCTGTCGCCAACCAAGTGATTCAGATGTCGGGGCTGGAACACCAGTTGTTGGGGGTGCAGGACTTGGTCTCTGCCCTCCCTCACCTCCTGCCTCTTCTTTCTCTCCATCACCCCATCTCTGCCAGTAGAGAATGGAACTGAGGTCTCTATTGAAAAAGGGAAAGTTGGTAGCTGTGCTGACTGCGGCAGAGCTCTGACTTCGGTGTGTGTTTCTGTGTGTGTGTGTTTCGGTGTGTGTTTTGGTGTGTTTCTGTGTGTGTTTTGGGGTGTGTTTGTGTGTTTCTCTATGTGTTTGCTTTGTGTGTGTTTCGGTATGGGTTTGTTTCTGTGTGTTTTGTTTTTTAATGGGCGCGAGACTTTGGCCCATCAAAAATGAGAGAACTAGGGAAGAAGGCTCAGGATGAGAGAGTGAAACATTGCTTTGATTCTGGTGCACAGAGGAGCACAGTCCAGCCTTACACTGAAAGTCGGTCAGTCCTTCTGAAGGTAGCAGGAGAAAAATGGCTATGTTAATAACAACTTGTGCTGGCCAGGCCATGGTCCCTGAATGCCCAGCCCACAAGGTTGTCCAAGCACCTTTTCTGAGGAGCTTTCTACCAGGACTCCCTGGGCCCCTGTCTGCCTTACCATTGTGGTCCTGGCTACCAGACTGGAACTTCATTGTTGACCTAAATCCTAGTATCTTCCTAAGCTTTTTTTTTTTTTTTTTTTTTTTTAATTTTGCCGCAAAAGCCTGTTGACTTAACTGTCACCAGGCTGTCACACATTCATTCGTCACCTGTGTGTGTTTATTTTTAAGTGAATGTACATATTTGGGACCCAGAAGTCAATGTGTTTGCTCAGAACCATGAGGCTGAAGTTGGGAGACCATTCTCCTCTTTACGGCTCAGATGGTGGTAGAGCCGGTAGACGTCTAATGTAGCCCAGGGAGGTGAGGTGAGGGGAAGCAGTCAGCTAGGTCTTAGTGAGGCCAGAGAGAAAGATCTGTAATTTAAGGACACACTGGGCAACGGCCTCTGAACTAACCCAGTACTTCTCATTTCTCCCCTACAGTTGGAGGTCCCCCTCCCCACTAAGTGCCTCTCTGCATAGCACCGGTCCCCACCCGCACACTCTCTGGACCACTACAGCTGGACGGGCAATGGCGGGTCGGGGAGGCGCAGCACGACCCAATGGACCAGCCGCTGGGAACAAGATCTGTCAGTTTAAACTGGTTCTGCTGGGGGAGTCTGCGGTGGGCAAATCCAGCCTCGTCCTCCGCTTTGTCAAGGGACAGTTTCACGAGTACCAGGAGAGCACAATCGGAGGTGAGTGGGCACGAGGGAGTTGGGGAGGGGCCTCAGGGTTGCCAAAGAAATGCTTTGACCTTGAAGAGATGGGAAGCTGCCTGCCTGCATTAGAGACTAAATGCGTCTGTGGTGGCAGCTGCACTTCCTCACCTGGGCTCTGGAATCGAGCCCAGCACCTGGTCTCTATGCCAGAGTCCCCTGAAGCATTGCTAGTAAGCATTCGCTGGAGTGGAAAGCCAGCTTCCCATCCTGTTTCTGCCCCTTCCTGATTTGTGTGGCCTTGGCTGAGGCCCTTTCACTGCCCCGGCCTCATGGAGGGAGAGGCTGGCTCTGGATCTTCGAGGCCCCTTCTTACTATAACGGGTGGTCCACGTGCCCTGGCCTTTCCCACTTCCAGAAGGAGGAGCAGCCTGGTGAGTCAGAGCTGGGTGATAGGTGGGCGTTTCTGAAGCTGACTTTCTGGAGCTCACAGCCTGTTGTTGATTCTCCAGTGGTCAGCATTTAGGATGTGAGTGAGGGTCTGGCCTCAGCTTCTTGCCTCCGTGGCTAGCACACACGTCAAGAGGCAGGGGCCAATGCTGGCGTTGGCCTTGAGTCATCCTTTCTCTACTTTCTTGGTTGGTAGGAGGTTTCCAGGCAGCTGGAAACAAAATGGGCCGTGTCAGCAGTCTCCCTGCTGCCTCCTCAGCATTTGGGTCAGGAGCTGGAGAGGGGAAGTGAGGCAGTGCCCCAGGTCCCTCAGTACGCTGGGGGAGGGCAGACCAGGAAAGCAGCCTTCCTCACACGGCTGTCTGGGGTCCTCTGCTGGGTCCAAGGGCAAAGGGGCCTTTCGCTGTCTGTTCCAGCTCTGGACTCCTCCTTTGAAGTATGTGTACAGGCACCCTGCCTTCCCCTGTCTAAGGAGTCACCTCTTAGTGACTGAAGGTCGGGTCACAGGGTGGCCATACAGGAACGGGTCTGGGTCAGAGCTAGGGGCGGTGGCTAGCTGGAGTGCCTGGAGGTGGCAGGGGTGGTTGGGAAGGCGGCCACCCAGCCTCAGCCTGGTGGTAGAACAGTGTGTACTTCCCCAGCATAGCTAAGTGTGTGAGAATGTCCTCAGGAAACCCAAGGTCAGTGACACCCCTGGGCTGGAGCAAACTGAGGGGTGGAGAGGTCCCCAGCTGGTCTGTTCTCTGAGTGGCGGGAGGAGGAGGTCTGAGGGCGCTCACCTTTCTGTGCTTGGAGTCAGGCTTCCCCTAGACTTCTCCTCTGCTGCCCCTGCTGCATTCCTCTTCCGAGCGTGGTCCTGAGACAACCCAGTGCATGCAGGCCTCCCTTCTGCCCTCGCCTAGGCTGGGTCTGCAAAGCCTGTGCAGACCCCATCCCCCAGACACGTACATAAAATCCAAACTCCACCCCTGCTCAGGCCTGCTTTGGCTCCTGGGTTGAGGGTTCTCTGTGCCCATCTCAGTGGTGGGCTTCTGCGTGCCAGAGCCTAGAAGCAGCAGCGGGATTGTGTGGGGTGGCTTCCAACTCACCCTTGCCCCTGAACACTCCTTCTCTCTTACAGCGGCCTTCCTCACACAGACTGTCTGCCTGGATGACACAACAGTCAAGTTTGAGATCTGGGACACAGCTGGACAGGAGCGGTATCACAGCCTGGCCCCCATGTACTATCGGGGGGCTCAGGCTGCCATCGTGGTCTATGACATCACCAACACAGTAAAGATTTCCCCTTGCCTCTTCCTCTTCCCTTCATCTTCTCAGAGTCCCAGGGATTGGGTTATCAAAGCCCCGATTTCAGGCCGCTTAACCCTCTGTTCCTGGGTGGCGGGTGGGCAGATTTCCTGTTTGGGGACATTACGTCAGAATCTTTAGGTGGCAGTGTCTTAGATAATTTGGCTGTGCCAACTTGAAAGTCTCTAGTGGGTGGCCCTGGGCAGAATGCCTTCTCTGTCCCTTCGACATTCTGTCCCTGTCTCCTCAGGATACATTTGCACGGGCCAAGAACTGGGTGAAGGAGCTACAGAGGCAGGCCAGCCCCAACATCGTCATTGCACTCGCGGGTAACAAGGCAGACCTGGCCAGCAAGAGAGCCGTGGAATTCCAGGTGAGGAGATGACAGACGTGGGGGAAGGAGTGGAGCAAGCAGCTCCTCCGCCCTCGTCGAGGTTGCTCAGGGGCTTTGAGAAGGGCTGCGCTAGGAGGCAGCGGGGAAGCTTCCATCTGCTGAGCCTCTCGTGCCTCAGGCATGGGCCTAACATGGCTCCTGTCTGTAATCCCAGTGCCTTGGGAGGCTGGAGTGGGAGGATCACTTGAGGCCAGGAGTTGGAGACCAGCCTAGGCGACATAGTAAGACTCTCTCTCTACAAAAGATTTGAAAATTAGTTGGGCTTGGTGGCACGCACCTGTAGTCTCAGCTGCTCGGGAGGCTGAGGCAGGAGGATTGCTGGATTCCAGGAGTTTAAGACTGCAGTGATTGCGCTACTGAACTCCAGCCTGAGCAAGAGTGAGGCCCCATCTCTTAAAAAAATAAAAACAGCCAGATGCGGTGGCATACGCCTATAATCCCAACACTCTGCAGGCTGAGGTGGGAGCATCACTTGAGCTTGGGAGTTCGAGACCAGCATGGGCAATGTGGCAAAACCCTGTGTCTAAAAAAAATACAAAAGTTAGCTAGGCATGGTGGTGTGCTACTCAGGAGGCTGAGGTGGGAAGGATCACTGGAGGCCAGGAGATTTGAAGCTGCAGTGAGCAGTGATTGTGCCACTGCACTCCAGCCTGGGCAACAGAGTGAGATCCTGTCTCAAAAAAAAAAAAGAGAGAAAGCGTGGGCCTAAAGGGAATTACCTGTCACCTGTCTCTCCCTGGTTCTCTTTCTTTGGTGGTAGGGGTATTGTAGATATGGATCACTAGCCTGCTGCTTATCTTTTCTTGTAAGTTGACTTTTTAATTAAACTTACTGAAAAAGAAATGTCTCTGCTAACCCTAGAAACTCAACTTTTCTTCTAATTTCCCCAGTTTCTTGTCCTTCCAGAAATATGCACGTGTCTTTTAATCCCTTTCTTTACATTGATGGCAGTGTGCTATACATACTGTATATGGTCATTTTTTACCAATCCCTAATAATAGCAAAAGACTGAAAACAGTGCTGCAGTAGACATCCACATACTTTTGTGCTTTTGTGCAAACATGTAAGTGTATTTGTAGGTTAACTTTCTAGAAGTATTTCCTAGCCTAGTGATTTTGAAGAGCAAGAAGGCAGGGTGGACCTAGGGAAACCTGGGTAAGACATCTGCCAGTGATTGTAAGCTGAGAGGTGCTATACATGAGCGGGGAAACCCAGATCAGGGCAGCCGTAGGCCTGAAAAACCCCTGTGTGTGTCCAGCTGATCTCTATTATGATAAAGCCCTCGAACAGGGAAGGTTTGTATCCTGGGCCCTGGCCCCTGCCAACATTTCCCTCTCACCCTGTCTCACCTCCATCCAAACCAGGAAGCACAAGCCTATGCAGATGACAACAGTTTGCTGTTCATGGAGACATCAGCAAAGACTGCAATGAACGTGAACGAAATCTTCATGGCAATAGGTCAGTTGCTTCTCCTCCCCTCCTCTCTCTGCCACACCAAGGGCATATCACCTGTCTGCTGGTCTAGAGTGGGCCTGTGGGGTCCCTTCATCACTTTTAACCTTCTGATAAAATTGTTTTCGTCTTCACCTGACTCCCAGATGTAGATGTCGGTTGTTCACCCGAGAAGTTCCTGAAGCCTGGGCCAGAGTCTCAACATTTCACTCTCTGAGCCTGTAGCCTGCCATCCATTTCAGAGCCTGCCTTCACTACCCCTACCCACTGCCTAGGAGTTTTTAGCTCATTTGGCTCTGGAATCTTCCTTCCTGGGTTGCAGATCCTGGCTCTACCACTCATTAGCTCTGTGGCCTTGGGCAAGTTATTTAACCTTTCTTTGCCACAGTTTCCTGAAAACACTCAGAATGCACCTGACCCATAGAAGCCCTCAATATGTGAGTTATCACTGATTGGGTGTAAAGGCCAGAATCTACTCCAGTGGAACAGAGAGAGTTACTGGGGTAACCCCCACAAATGCACTTTTCACCCTCCCAAACAGCTAAGAAGCTTCCCAAGAACGAGCCCCAGAATGCAACTGGTGCTCCAGGCCGAAACCGAGGTGTGGACCTCCAGGAGAACAACCCAGCCAGCCGGAGCCAGTGCTGCAGCAACTGAGCCCCCCTTGCCTGCCCGCTGCCCCCACCTCCTCCACCTGAACGACCCGACTGGAATCCACTCTAACCAATCGCACTTAACGACTGGGGCCACCACTGGGGGGGCAGGGGGAGGGGTCCACCATGATTTCTCCATATAATTTTGATCATAGGCCAGAGTGAGTTATTCCACCTGCACCTTTCTGTACAAATACTAATTCAATTTTAAGTCTTAAGTCACTTTTTT
This sequence comes from Macaca thibetana thibetana, assembly GCF_024542745.1. Classification (NCBI taxonomy): domain Eukaryota; kingdom Metazoa; phylum Chordata; class Mammalia; order Primates; family Cercopithecidae; genus Macaca; species Macaca thibetana. Next base: position 51,518,178 of record NC_065593.1, on the reverse strand, counting down.
AATATATATGATCTTCTGCTCTTCCCACTTCCTCCCCTTTCTACTGCTCTCCCATTTTCCCTTGCTGGGAGTAGCCACATGCTCTTGTCCCCCCACCCTTGTATATGGGGACAGTGGGGTCAGAGCAGCTACCCTTTCTTTCCCTCCTGCGGAACAGCAGACCCAGCAAGAGCATCCACATCCTCACCTTGTTCGGAGTGGTCTTGGGTTTGGGCGGGGGGGCAGACCTTGGGAAGGGGCTTAGGAAGGGAGAGGCAGCTCTTCCTTCAGCTGGCTCTCATCAGGCTGCAGTCCCCCTCCCCGCCCCCACCTCCCTGCTGGGAAACCACAGCATTATCACAGCATTATTGTGACAGCCACGAACCCATTGCCCACAACCCTTCCACCCTTGGTCACCCCGACCTCTGGCTCTGAGCCCTGTTCTGACCAAATCACGATGATGAGTATTTGGGGGTGGGTGGGTAAGGGGGGGAGTGGGAGGGGACGGAACCAACTTTTCTGTATTTTGTATTGTATGTTTTCTTCAACATGTAACCAATCAGTATCTTGTCAATATAGTCAGCCGATCGATCGACCTCACACCTGTCTTCCTTGTCTTTCTCTGGCAGTTTATCAGACAGTGCCCTCTGTAGTTGAAATTGATTTAAAATGAACCACTGAATCTTGTTAAACAAAATCTTCCCCTCTAATATGAGGGGATGCTGGCGGTCATGGTAACCAAGAGAAAGAGGCTCTTACTGTTAGCAGCCCCGATGAGGTGGCTGACCTGGGCTGACCACGTTTGAAGTTTCAGGGCCTGTATTCACTTCTCCACCACTCCCTTCCCTTCCCCCACCTACCAGATCATACTGGGGTGACATGCAGTCTGTATTTGATGATCATTAGTCTCTGAAACACCAGAAACAACCTCTTTGGGTTTTTTTGGTTGGTCTTTACCAGTGAGAAGGTCTGGATCCTCTCTTTCTGAAGAGGAAGGAATCCCAACAGCCCCTGGAACGCTGGACTGGCCTTTTTTTTTTTTTTTTTTTTTGAGATGGAGTCTCGCTCTGTCGCCCAGGCTGGAGTGCAGTGGCCGGATCTCAGCTCACTGCAAGCTCCGCCTCCCGGGTTCACGCCATTCTCCTGCCTCAGCCTCCCGAGTAGCTGGGACTACAGGCGCCCGCCACCTCGCCCGGCTAGTTTTTTGTATTTTTTAGTAGAGACGGAGTTTCACCGGGTTAGCCAGGATGGTCTCGATCTCCTGACCTCATGATCCGCCCGTCTCGGCCTCCCAAAGTGCTGGGATTACAGGCTTGAGCCACCGCGCCCGACCTGGACTGGTCTTAAGGCCAAGACTGCAGCCCCTGGCTTTCCTCACCACCTCTGTCCACAGCATCCCACACCACATCCAAGTTGCCCCAACGCAGCTCTCTACTGGTTCTGGAATCAGGTCTGGGCACTCAGCTCTCTGCTGCTCCCTGTCAGAGCTGCTGCTCAGCTAGGACCACACTCCCCTCTAATTTCTCCCAGGGCCACAGAGGCCTGATTCCTTTTTTTTTTTTTTTTTTTGAGACAGAGTCTCTGTTACCCAGGCTGGAGTGCAGTGGTGTGATCTCAACTCACTGCAGCCTCCACCTCCCGAGTTGAAGCGATTCTTCTGCTTTGGCCTCCCAAGTATTACAGGCACCTGCTACTATGCCCTGCTAATTTTTGTATTTTTAGTAGAGACGGGGTTTCACCATGTTGGCCAGGTTGGTCTCGAACTCCCGTCAAGTGATCCACCCGCCTTGGCCTCCCAAAGTGCTGGGATTACAGGCATGAGCCACCACAGGCGGCCTTTTTTTTTTTTTTTTTTTTTTTTTTTGAGACAGCCTCACTCTGTGGCCCAGGCTGGAGTGCAGTGGCAGGATCTTGGCTCACTGCAACCTCCCTCTGCCTCCCAGGTTCAAACGATTCTCTTGCTCAGCCTCCCGAGTAGCTGAGATTACAGGCGCACACCACCACACCTAATTTTTTTTTTGTTTTTTGAGACGGAGTCTCGCTCTGTCGCCCAGGCTGGAGTGCAGTGGCCAGATCTCAGCTCACTACAAGCTCCGCCTCCCGGGTTTACGCCATTCTCCTGCCTCAGCCTCCCGAGTAGCTGGGACTACAGGCGCCCGCCACCTCGCCCGGCTGGTTTTTTGTACTTTTTAGTAGAGACGGGGTTTCACCGGGTTAGCCAGGATGGTCTCGATCTCCTGACCTCGTGATCCGCCCGTCTCGGCCTCCCAAAGTGCTGGGATTACAGGCTTGAGCCACCGCGCCCGGCCCACACCTAATTTTTGTGTTTTTAGTAGAGATGGGGTTTCACCATGTTGGCCAGGCTGGTCTCGAATTCGTGGCCTCAAGTGATCTGCCCGAAGAGGCTTGATTCTTGGTGGACCACCACCTTGGGGGCGCCTTTCCTGCCTCCTGTGCCTCCAGTCCCTCTACCTCTGACCCCCATCCCCAGGAAAGACAACGGACACCAAGGCTGCCGCACATCGGGTCGTTTGTTTACTGGGTCAGGTTGGAAGCCTTAGAGCCAAGGCTGAGTCTCCAGGACGGTCCTGTATGGGCTTCAGAGAGAGCCAGCGCCACACACTGGCCTCTGACCCATAGCTGCCCGGAGGGGATCGGGCAGCAGGTTATGGCGGTAGGATTCAGGTTGGACGGGAGCACCTTCTGTGACATGCGGTAACTGACCCTTTCCGGGTCACTGCCGTCCAGTTGCCGCTGTCCGGTCACCATCAGCCATTGGCCGTCCACCTGCACCACCAGCTCCTCCGGGGCGAAGCCGTGGATATCCATCTTCATTTGGAAACCCGTCTGTGGCATGATCATTGTCCTCCTGCGCTGGCGGACTCTCCCTGAGCAGCCGCACCGGCATTGTGGCTACCTGGTTCCGTTCAGCGAGGCCCACGCTGGGACACCGGGATGCCACCCGGCTCTCGGAGAAGGTGTTACCGATCGGCTGCATCCGAGTCAGCAACTAACTGCTGTCCAAGGGCGCGAGGCTCCGAGCGCAGAGCTAGGCGCGCGGACGCCCGGAGAGGGGCGTCCCGTGGCCTAGCCGAGATCAGCTCCGCTCGCTCGGTTCCCTTCGCTTCTGCAAACGTTCGGAATCAGTCACGCCCATCTTACCTCCAAGAGCCAGACTGTCACCGCCCTGGCGCGCCCGCAGCTACTCTCATCCTAGACCCTGACCCTTTCTCCGCCCTTCCCCACCTTCGTTAATGGGCCCCGAGGAGGCTGCAGCTGTGAAAGAACTGGATCCTCGACCAGGCCAGACCCGAGGGAGCCGGACCGCGGTGCAGCCAACAGCAGATTGATCCCCCAGCTGGAAGGGGGCTGTCTTGCCTTCTAAGGACCAGGCCTGGGGCAAGGATTGTTCCCAGACAGAGTCAGGGGAGGGCGGCCTTTCTGGGTCATCCACCCTACCTCTCCCTGACCACCCACAACCCCACGCGGACACGCGAGACGAGGAGGCGGACTGGTCTCTCCGGCTGCATTAATTCATCCGCCCCCCGGGGTCTCCTGTGATGCAGGCTGTGGTCTGGGTTCGGGCCACAAAGATGAAGATGCAGTCGGGGCTTTAGGAGAGCGGCTCCCAGTGCGCAGAGAAAGGCTTAGCCCTCCCCTGCCTCACCCTCCACAGTAGCCTTCTTGGTGACCATCGTAACCACAGCTATGCCTCTGGTGCTGTTAATTGATTTTTTTTTTTTTTTTTTTTTTTTAAGAGTCAGGGTCTTATTATGTTGCCCAGGTTAATCTCGAACTCCTGGGCTCAAGCGATCCTCCCATCTCGACCTCCCAAAGTGCTAGGATTACAGGCGTGAGCCACCTCGTCCGGTCTATAAACTTTATTTTTAATTTTTTTGTAGAGGTGGGGTCTCCCTATGTTGCCCAGCCTGGTCTCGAACTCCTAGGCTCAAGCGATTCTCCTGCGTGAGCCAGCCACCCGGCCTGATAAACTCCCTTTTGTTGAGTGATACTATTAAATACATACAGAAAAGCGCACGAAAAGGTGCAGGTGAATGTCAGGAGGAGAACACACCCAAGTCACCACCACACTGCTGCAGAACTGTTGTTACGTCTCATCTTTACCGCAGCTGCAATTCCATGTCCGGAGCCGCGTGGGGCAGGGCCTGTGCGCGAGTTGGGGGAGGGGGTTAAGTGGGAGAGAGGCGCAGGAAAGAGGCAGACCCCACGATTGTCCCCAAGACTCCTTGTCCCCAAGAGGACAGCCATCGTGACTCTCCCGGACACCATTAAAAGAGATTACAAGTGAAGAGGGGTCAATGTGGGGCCTTCGCTCAGGCCTCACTTGGCTATCAGGGGCCAAGAGACCAGACAGAAAAGTCTGGAAGCTGGAGGCAGTGGGGGAAGGCGCTGGAAGACTACAACTCCCGTCACGCGCCGCGCAGCGACGCCTGCGCACTGAACGCCGGTTGCCCATGCGGCCCTAGGGCTGGGAGCGCGGCGCCGCTCTCCGCTGCGGGGGAGGCCATGGCGGAACCTTCCCAGGCCCCGACCCCGGCCCCAGCTGCGCAGCCCCGGCCCCTTCAGTCCCCAGCCCCTGCCCCAACTCCGACTCCTGCACCCAGCCCGGCTTCAGCCCCGACTCCGACTCCCACCCCGGCACCAGCCCCTGCCCCAGCTGCAGCCCCAGCCGGCAGCACAGGGACTGGGGGGCCCGGGGTAGGAAGTGGGGGGGCCGGGAGCGGGGGGGATCCGGCTCGACCTGGCCTGAGCCAGCAGCAGCGCGCTAGCCAGAGGAAGGCGCAAGTCCGGGGGCTGCCGCGCGCCAAGAAGCTTGAGAAGCTAGGGGTCTTCTCGGCTTGCAAGGTGGGGGCGGGGCCTGGGGTGAAGGGGCGGGGCTTGGGGCATCCCTGGGCTCGGGTGGGAGTGGGGTCAAAGCTCTGGCTGCGGAGCGGCTCTTGCCCCAGAGGTATAGATCATTGACTGATCCTTCCGCCTCTAGGCCAATGAAACCTGTAAGTGTAATGGCTGGAAAAACCCCAAGCCCCCCACTGCACCCCGCATGGATCTGCAGCAGCCAGCTGCCAACCTGAGTGAGCTGTGCCGCAGTTGTGAGCATCCCTTGGGTAAGGCAGGCAGCGCCCTTGGAGCTGGGGGCAGCTGCTTGGACAGGGTGACAAGTGCCACAAAGCCTCATCTCTGAAAAATCAAAGATGCCTCGAAGGAGGGATTGGGTTGGGGGGTGTGTATGCACCAAGGGAGGGGAAAGGAAATCTCTCAGCCCAGAAGAGGCCCAGGCAACCCAATGGCTGTTATCGCAGCAGTCAGTCTCACTATTGGTCACACTGGTTGGAGGGACGGAGTGTGCATCTTGGTTGGCTGTGAAGAGGGTCAAGAAGCCTTGTTGATTTCTTCTATCAATTTTTCCCAACTCTGCCATCTGTCTTGCAGCTGACCACGTATCTCACTTGGAGAATGTGTCAGAGGATGAAATAAACCGGCTGCTGGGGATGGTGGTGGATGTGGAGAATCTCTTCATGTCTGTTCACAAGGAGGAGGACACAGACACCAAGCAGGTCTATTTCTACCTCTTCAAGGTGAGCTTCTACTGAAGGAGGGTGTGAATGAAGGAGGTGGGGCCTTGAGGGCTTGTCTGCAGCTCTGCCCCGCTCCCCTCTATGCCCCTTCCTCTTCTCTCTAGCTCCTGCGGAAGTGCATCCTGCAGATGACCCGGCCCGTGGTGGAGGGGTCCCTGGGCAGCCCTCCGTTTGAGAAACCTAATATTGAGCAGGTGGGATAGGGAAATTGGAGATAGCGGAGAGGAGAATTGGGGACAGCTTGGAGGAGTGGGGAGCCTGTGTTCTCCATCCTCCTCAAGCTGAGAACAGTGGGGAGGTTCAGAGAAGGGAGGGTGTTTTGTGCTAACCTCAGGGTGGGCATGGTGGTAGGGAGGGGGCAGAGCTTTTCTATAGAGAGCACCCGAGAGAGAGAGGAGAACCTTGTCCCTGGCCTCAGGGAGCCTCTTCCTTTGTCTAAGAAGGCCCTGCAGGCTGCTCACATCTCATTCCTGGTTTTATTCCCCACCCACCCCTTCTCAGGGTGTGCTGAACTTTGTGCAGTACAAGTTTAGTCACCTGGCTCCCCGGGAGCGGCAGACGATGTTCGAGCTCTCAAAGATGTTCTTGCTCTGCCTTAACTACTGGAAGCTTGAGACACCTGCCCAGTTTCGGCAGAGGTCTCAGGCTGAAGATGTGGCTACCTACAAGGTCAATTACACCAGGTAGGCTCAGCCAGGGGCAGCTTCGGGGGAGGCTTGCAGGCCCAGCCTGGGTTCAGTGGTTTCCGCCCTCACCTGTCTCCCCCTCAACTCCCTACTCCAGATGGCTCTGTTACTGCCACGTGCCCCAGAGCTGTGATAGTCTCCCCCGCTACGAAACCACTCATGTCTTTGGGCGAAGCCTTCTCCGGTCCATTTTCACCGTTACCCGCCGGCAGCTGCTGGAAAAGTTCCGAGTGGAGAAGGACAAATTGGTGCCCGAGAAGAGGACCCTCATCCTCACTCACTTCCCCAAGTAAGGCTCCTTCTGGCCTATCAGGATTTGGCCCCAAGTTCACATCCTCCCTGTTGTCCCCTTTTTTCCAGGAAGGCTTCCTGGATTGGTCCCTCCTCTCCCTCCATGGGCCTTCTGGGATCTGGGCGTCTACCTGGCAGACTTGCCCATGGCCCAGAAGCAACTTGCTAGTACTAGTCTGGGGATGGCAGGTACATAGCCCAAGCTAACGCTGCCCCCACCCCACCCTACGCCCCGGTAGATGTTACTAATTGTTTCCCATGGGGGCCTGGACACAGCCTCAGACTCCTTCCCTGCACAGCTCTCCAAGAAATCAGAGCTTATGCTTGAAGTGAAACCAATTTCTACTCCTGTTCTGGTCTTTTCTGTACAATTTTCTTCTGTTCGGCCACACCTTTTAAAATCTGGGTCATAACTCCCCTGTTCAAAAAACCCTCACTGACGAATCCTGGCTCTCTAGTGCCCTCCGCCATCAGGTGGGAACAAGAGATGGCAAGGTGGGGTGGAGTCTGAGCCCATTGTGATACTGAGGGCAGTGAGGGGATTCAGGGTGACAAGGTGCCCTCCCTGGCCACACAGCACAGGATGACATCAGCTCAGACCTGTCTCCCTGTGCTACACAGCATGGTGAAACTGAGCTGCTTTGATCTCTGTCCTGGATGTGTCCTGTTGTCTTACCTTCAATTGGAGGCTCCCAGAAGACAGGGGCTGTCCCCTCTTTCAGGTCCCCAGTTCCCTAAGAGCAGGGTCTGCTCTCACCAGCCTCCAGTCCCTCTGCCGCCTGGCCCAGGCTGCACCCTTGGAGAACAGAGTTGTGGGACAGACTGTGTCCTCCCTACAGATTCCTGTCCATGCTGGAGGAGGAGATCTATGGGGCAAACTCTCCAATCTGGGAGTCAGGCTTCACCATGCCACCCTCAGAGGGGACACAGCTGGTGCCCCGGCCAGGTATGTGCCATGGTATGCTCTGTAGGGTGTCTGGCCTGCCTGGCTGAGCTAAGCCTCCTGGGTGGAAGAGGGCTTAGCTGGGCCAGAGGCCCTGGATCCCACTGAGGGACCTGCCACCAGCTTCAGCCCTCCCGTCCCTGACTTCTCTCTCTCTCTGTCTCAGCTTCAGTCCCCCTGTCCCTGACCTCTCTCTCTCTCTCTCCTCAGCTTCAGTCCCCTTGTCCCTGACTTCTCTCCCTCTCTCTCCTCAGCTTCAGTCCCCCCGTCCCTGACTTCTCTCTCTCTGTCTCAGCTTCAGTCCCCCCGTCCCTGACCTCTCTCTCTCTCCCCTTAGCTTCAGTGCCCCGGTCCCTGACCTCTCTCTCTCTCTCTCCTCAGCTTCGGTCAGTGCAGCAGTTGTTCCCAGCACCCCCATCTTCAGCCCCAGCATGGGCGGAGGCAGCAACAGCTCCCTGAGTCTGGATTCTGCAGGGGCCGAGCCTATGCCAGGTAGATACTTGATCCCTGACCTCTGACCATCATTCACTCCTTCCCAAACCTTTTTTTACTGATCCTGACCAACCTTGCCTGCCTCCCCAATAGGCGAGAAGAGGAAGCTCCCGGAGAACCTGACCCTGGAGGATGCCAAGAGGCTCCGTGTGATGGGCGACATCCCCATGGAGCTAGTCAATGAGGTCATGCTGACCATCACTGACCCTGCTGCCATGCTGGGGCCTGAGGTGGGCAGCCCGACCTGCTGACCAGTTGGGGGACCCCCACCAACCTGAAACCCCAGCTCACCGCCCCTCTTCTGTGCCCAGACGAGCCTGCTTTCGGCCAATGCGGCCCGGGATGAGACAGCCCGCCTGGAGGAGCGCCGTGGCATCATTGAGTTCCACGTCATCGGCAACTCGCTGACGCCCAAGGCCAACCGGCGGGTGTTGCTGTGGCTCGTGGGGCTGCAGAATGTCTTTTCCCACCAGCTGCCACGCATGCCTAAGGAGTATATCGCCCGCCTCGTCTTTGACCCGTGCGTCCCCCAGAGAGCCCCTCCCCCAGGGCAGGACCCCCGGGTCCCTTCCTCCTCGGCCTCTTGACTCCTCAAAATTGGAGATCCCCTGCTCCCCACTTCTGAAGTTCAACCTTTGAGCATTCTTATTTCTCACTGCCCAACCCTGACTACAGTTCAGACTTCCAGGGCTCTGGGGACCTGAAGGAAACAGGCAGGGGCTGTGACGTGCCCACCTCTCTCTTAGGAAGCACAAGACTCTGGCCTTGATCAAGGATGGGCGGGTCATCGGTGGCATCTGCTTCCGCATGTTTCCCACCCAGGGCTTCACGGAGATTGTCTTCTGTGCTGTCACCTCGAATGAGCAGGTCAAGGTGAGTGCCGCTCCCTAGCCCACGGCTCGCTCCGGAGTTTGGGCCAGCTCGGAGCAGCGGGAGGTGTGGGATGCAGCAGCCCCTTGCTCTTCTCTTAGTGGCCCGTTCCTCACATCCCCACAAGGTGGCAGCCGTACTTTGATAACTGTGGATTAGGAAACCACCTGTTCACAGACAGAGCCCAAGAAGCGGCCACGCTTTGGTGACCTGTGGACTAGGATTTTCTTCATCACAAGAACATTTACATACATGGGGGAATTAATTACTTTAATTTTTATTTTTTATTTATTTTTTGAAACAGGGTCTCTCTCAGCCAGGCCGGAGTGCAGAGGCATGATCAGGGCTCACTGCAGCCTTGACCTCCCAGGCTCAAGTGATTCTCGTGCCTTGGCTTCCCAAGTAGCTGGGACTACAGGCATGCGCCATTACATCTGGCTAACTTTTGTGTTTTAGTAGAGACAGGGTTTTACCATGTTGCCCAGGCTAGTCTCCAACTCCTGACCTCAAGTGATTCACCTGCCTCGGCCTCCCAAAGTGCTGGGATTACAGGTGTGAGCCACGGTGACCAGCCGAACTAACCGTTATTACAGTAGTCCTATGCTGATAGCCTTGGCTTCTGTCCTTTGTTACAACAGACCCCCTCGTAGGGTCGCTGGCTCTGTGTGTCACATACCTCAGATCTGTGTGGCGCATCGTTGGCCCTGATGTGTGGGAGCCATTGCTCCTGCTCAGGCCTCTGGTGACTCCTTCTCCCTCCTCTCCCAACTCTGAGGCCCAGGGACTGGGAATTGCTGGCCTGTGTTGGGTTTGGACCCGGCCCTGCCACGGCTGGCAGCCTGACCTTGAACGCATTTCCTAACATAGCTGAGTTTCAGTTTTCTCTTTTCTAAAATAGAGGTGGTACTACTCGCCTCTGGGGTTGAGAATCGGTCTGTAAAACAGGAAGCACTGCACCTGGCCCAGAGTGAGCTTAGAAAGCCTCTACCTTTCACTTTCCCCCATAAACTCCCCTCCCTCTGTCAGCTGCCTTTCTTCCTCTTTGCCTGGATGCTCTCCCTCTCCCCACCTCCTTTCCAATCCACCCGCTCCACTCTGGGCTCTGAGACCTCTCCAGCACCAGGCCCATCCTCAGCTCCTGGTGAGTCCTGCTCCCCTCCCCCACAGGGTTATGGGACCCACCTGATGAACCACCTGAAGGAGTATCATATCAAGCACAACATTCTCTACTTCCTCACCTACGCGGACGAGTACGCCATCGGCTACTTCAAAAAGCAGGTGACCCGTAGCCTTATCCCACACTGGTCCTTTGCCTGAAGCCTGGGGTCATTCTGTCCAGCCCCTCTGTGGATGGAGTAGGAGTCCCTTTATGTCCCCTACTTCACCTGACACCTGCCAGGAAAGTCTCCATGCCTATCTTCTTTCCTCTGCTGCCACTGCCCCAGGGGAGAATGGGGGCCTATGGGGCCAGTAGAGCAGGCTGGAGGAACTGGGGGGGCCAGTAGAGCAGGCTGGAGGAATTGGGGGGCCAGTAGAGCAGCCTGGAGGAACTGGGGGACCAGTAGAGAAGGCCGGAGGAACTGGGGGCCAGTAGAGCAGGCTGGAGGAACTGGGGGCCAGTAGAACAGGCTGGAGGAACTGGGGGGCCAGTAGAGCAGGCTGGAGGAACTGGGGGGCCGGTAGAGCAGGCCGGAGGAACTGGGGGGCCAGTAGAGCAGCCTGGAGGAACTGGGGGACCAGTAGAGCAGCCTGGAGGAACTGGGGGGCCAGTAGAGAAGGCCGGAGGAACTGGGGGCCAGTAGAGCAGGCTGGAGGAACTGGGGGACCAGTAGAGCAGCCTGGAGGAACTGGGGGGCCAGTAGAGAAGGCTGGAGGAACTGGGGGCCAGTAGAGCAGGCTGGAGGAACTGGGGGGGCCAGTAGAGCAGCCTGGAGGAACTGGGGGGCCAGTAGAGAAGGCCGGAGGAACTGGGGGCCAGTAGAGCAGGCTGGAGGAACTGGGGGGGCCAGTAGAGCAGCCTGGAGGAACTGGGGGGCCAGTAGAGAAGGCCGGAGGAACTGGGGAGCCAGAGCAGGCTGGAGGAACTGGGGGGGCCAGTAGAGCAGGCTGGAGGAACTGGGGGGCCAGTAGAGAAGGCCAGAGGAACTGAGGAGTCAGAGCAGGCTGGAGGAACTGGGGGGCCAGTAGAGCAGCTTGGAGGAACTGGGGGGCCAGTAGAGCAGGCCGGAGGAACTGGGGGGCCAGTAGAGAAGGCCGGAGGAACTGGGGAGCCAGTAGAGCAGGCCGGAGGAACTGGGGGGCCAGTAGAGCAGGCCGGAGGAACTGGGGGGCCAGTAGAGCAGGCCGGAGGAACTGGGGGGCCAGTAGAGCAGGCCGGAGGAACTGGGGGGCCAGTAGAGAAGGCCGGAGGAACTGGGGAGCCAGAGCAGGCTGGAGGAACTGGGGGGGCCAGTAGAGCAGGCTGGAGGAACTGGGGGGCCAGTAGAGAAGGCCAGAGGAACTGAGGAGTCAGAGCAGGCTGGAGGAACTGGGGGGCCAGTAGAGCAGCTTGGAGGAACTGGGGGGCCAGTAGAGCAGGCCGGAGGAACTGGGGGGCCAGTAGAGAAGGCCGGAGGAACTGGGGAGCCAGTAGAGCAGGCCGGAGGAACTGGGGGGCCAGTAGAGCAGGCCGGAGGAACTGGGGGGCCAGTAGAGCAGGCCGGAGGAACTGGGGGGCCAGTAGAGCAGGCCGGAGGAACTGGGGGGCCAGTAGAGCAGCCTGGAGGAACTGGGGGGCCAGTAGAGCAGCCTGGAGGAACTGGGGGACCAGTAGAGCAGCCTGGAGGAACTGGGGGGGCCAGTAGAGAAGGCCGGAGGAACTGGGGGCCAGTAGAGCAGGCTGGAGGAACTGGGAGGCCAGTAGAGCAGCCTGGAGGAACTGGGGGACCAGTAGAGCAGCCTGGAGGAACTGGGGGGGCCAGTAGAGAAGGCCGGAGGAACTGGGGGCCAGTAGAGCAGGCTGGAGGAACTGGGGGGCCAGTAGAGCAGGCTGGAGGAATTGGGGGGCCAGTAGAGCAGGCTGGAGGAACTGGGGGGCCAGTAGAGAAGGCCAGAGGAACTGGGGAGTCAGAGCAGGCCGGAGGAACTGGGGGGCCAGTAGAGCAGCCTGGAGGAACTGGGGGGCCAGTAGAGCAGCCTGAAGGAACTGGGGGGCTCTTCGGGATGAGTCAGGAGTGGGCAGCTGACCTGGGACCTTTCCAGGGACAGTTCAAACCCTCAGTGCCCCAGGAGGAGGTTCAGGAGCAGGAGGTGTCCCATGGCACGTGCCACCCCTCTGGTGCTCCCAGGGGAGGGACTACAGAAGTTGGGAAATATGGATGGACTGGGTCATGACCATCCACCCCCCAGGGTTTCTCCAAGGACATCAAGGTGCCCAAAAGCCGATACCTGGGCTACATCAAGGACTACGAGGGAGCGACACTGATGGAGTGTGAGCTGAATCCCCGCATCCCCTACACAGAGCTGTCCCACATCATCAAGAAGCAGAAAGAGGTGGTGTGCGCACGTGCGCATCTGTGGGAGTTTTCATGAATGTGCATGCGGAGGGCGAGCGCACGTGTGTAGACCTGTACTACGTGTACATGCGTGTATGTGTGTGAGTGAGGAGGGGACAGGCCAGGATCTTGGTTCTTGCTCTGCTCCCTTGGGGAAGGTATGAAGGGAGGTGCTGGATTAGGTGGCATTGCATCTGGGTGGGTGCAGCTGGTGGCTCTGACTGTGGCCCTGGGAGGGGTTGTTGCTGGGGCTGGAGCTGGCCCCTTAGACCCTTCCTTCCCTCAGATCATCAAGAAGCTGATTGAGCGCAAACAGGCCCAGATCCGCAAGGTCTACCCGGGGCTCAGCTGCTTCAAGGAGGGCGTGAGGCAGATCCCTGTGGAGAGTGTCCCTGGCATTCGTAAGCAGAGGTCTCGGTTGCGCGGTAGTGGGGGCACGCTGCTTGGGGTGCGGATCGGCATTCTTAGAGACATTCTCCCCCTTCCCACTTTGCAGGAGAGACGGGCTGGAAGCCGTTGGGGAAGGAGAAGGGGTGAGTGTTTTGTCAAAGGAGCCAGGTTGGGGGCGGGGCAGAGGGACTCGGAGCCTCAGACTTGGTGTGTCTCGCCCCAGGAAGGAGCTGAAGGACCCCGACCAGCTCTACACAACCCTCAAAAACCTGCTGGCCCAAATCAAGGTGGGGAGACCAGGTTGCCTTTCCGGGGCCCCTGCACCAATGGCTGTGGCCTCTTGATGCAGTGTGAGGTGGGTGGCGTTCTCGGGCTGGCGTGGGTGCAGCAGGGCTGTCCCCAGCTCGGCTCTTCTCTCCAGTCGCACCCCAGTGCCTGGCCCTTCATGGAGCCTGTGAAGAAGTCGGAGGCCCCTGACTACTACGAGGTCATCCGCTTCCCCATTGGTGAGGACCCTCCATTCCATCTCCTTCCCCCCTCTTCCATCCCCATACCTGCTCCTGCCCTCACTGCGCCCTGCAGCCCCATGGGGCCCACCCCGGTGGACAGCCCTGCCATGGTCCTCAGCCTCTTAAAGCTGTGCTCCGCCTCCTGCTGCCCCAGACCTGAAGACCATGACTGAGCGGCTGCGAAGCCGCTACTATGTGACCCGGAAGCTCTTTGTGGCCGACCTGCAGCGGGTCATCGCCAACTGCCGCGAGTACAACCCCCCGGACAGCGAGTACTGCCGCTGCGCCAGCGCCCTGGAGAAGTTCTTCTACTTCAAGCTCAAGGAAGGAGGGCTCATTGACAAGTAGGCCCAGCTTTGGGCCACAGCCCTGACCTTGAATGTCTCCACCTCGGATTCTGATCTGATCCTTAGGGGATGCCCTGGCCCCACGGACCCAACTCAGCTTGAGACACTCTAGCCAAGGGCCCTCCGGCCCCTGATCCTGCATCCCTTTCTGGACCTTCAGGCACCCCCAAGCCTGCAGCTCTGTCCCAGCCTTCACTGTGTGTGAGAGGTTTCCTGGGTTGGGGCCCAGTCCCTCTAGAGTGGCTGGTGGGACGGGATGAACCTTGCCCAGCCGTGGTGGCCCCCAGACCTGGTCCCTAACAGCTTTGGAGGCTTGGATTCCCAGGTGGCTATTTCCCTGAGGACCAGGACTGCTCATTTTAGCTTGAGTGATGGCTTCAGGGATTGGAAGTTCAGTCCAAACTGGAGGGGGCCATGCCTTGTCCGGTACTGTACTGTCAGTCTCCCCCGGGGTGGGGGTATGGGGACCATTCATTCCCTGGCATTAATCCCTTAGAGGGAACAATAAAGCTTTTTATTTCTCTGTGTGATTGTTTCTTTGGTATAGTCCCAGCCTTAGCAGGCTCACCTTGGCCCCCCAGGGACCTCTTGCAAACTGGAGGCTGCTCTCCCCAGCAAGCCTCAGACCTGGTCCTGTGCTACACTTGCCCCCTGCGCAGCCCAGGTCTCACCTGCTCTAGTCGGGCAGACCTACCTGGCTGCAGCCCCCCACCTCTTCCCTCCTCCAGGCTGCTCCTGATCCAGATGCCAGGGCAGCAGGGGTCAGAACCTCCTGACTTAACCTTAACTTGGGTGGACGTGGTTACAACTGACCGCAAAAGGGCCAAAGCATAGAGGATCCCGTAGCAGTGAAAGAGTGCTTCCCTGTTAGCACACATGGGGCTTTTTCTCGGGCAGGGATGGGAGATTCCTAAATCGGCTCAGCTGGCTCCTCCCCTCAGTTTCAGTTTCCATTTCCGATTTCTGCTGTCTGCGCTGAGCACAGCGGCACCAGGCTGAGCTAAACAGGGCCGCCCTGGGCAGGCCTACCTGGTGGTGCAGGTGAGACCTGGGCTGGGCAGGGGGCAGGTGTAGCCTGTGTTACTCCCACCCCCACCTTTTGGCCAGAGCAGTCTCCTGAAGGGTTTTGAGGGTGTCCTCCCCCACCTCCCTCAAGTGTGGTGGAGTCCTGGGCAAAGGGAGGACTCTGTACCGACCAGTCTGGCCAGGAGTTGGGATGAATGGAGGGGCCAGTGGGTCTGAGTCCCCGGCCATTCCCAGAATGGAGCTGTGGCCCTACCAATGGGAGGTGATCATGCCTGCCACGGCGCTGGCGCAGCGGCAGTACTCGTCCCGGAGTTTGTACTCGCGGCAGTTGGCGATGACTGTTAGCACAAACGGTTCTTTTTTATTGGTTCTTTTTCCCGGGGCGGGGATGGGAGATTCCTAAGTCGGCTCAGCTGGCTCCTTCCCTCAGTTTCAGTTTCCATTTCGGGTCTCTGAGCTGAGCAC
The DNA here is from genome assembly GCF_024542745.1 of Macaca thibetana thibetana. Taxonomy (NCBI): domain Eukaryota; kingdom Metazoa; phylum Chordata; class Mammalia; order Primates; family Cercopithecidae; genus Macaca; species Macaca thibetana. The sequence goes on along the minus strand of NC_065593.1, from coordinate 51,503,050 downwards.
AGTAGCACTAGGCTGAATTAAGTGGGACTGCCCTGGGCAGACCTACCGACTAGAGCAGGTGAGACCTGGGCTGGGCAGGGGGCAGGTGTAGCCTGTGTTACTCCCGCCTCCCGCTTTTGGGCAGAGCAGAGTCCTGATGGGTTCTGAGGGAGTCCTGCCCCACCTCCTTCAAGTGGGGTGGAGTCCTGGGCAAAGGGAGGTCTCTGCACGAACTGGTCTGGCCAGGAGTTGGGAGGGGTGGAGGGGCCGGTGGATCTGAGTCCCCTGCTATTCCCAGAATGGAGCTGCGGCCCTACCAGTGGGAGGTGATCATGCCTGCCCTGGAGGGCAAAAATATCATCATCTGGCTGCCCACGGGGGCTGGGAAGACCCGGGCGGCTGCTTATGTGGCCAAGCGGCACCTAGAGACTGTGGATGGAGCCAAGGTGGTTGTATTGGTCAACAGGGTGAGTGGTCTGTCCCTGCCCCACTCCCCCACCACCAAGCAGGGTCTCAGCTCTTCAGGCATCTCTCAGTCCCCGCCAGAACTCCAAAGCTGCTGTGGCCATCCCTAAGCTCACCTGTCTTTCCACCCCGGCTCAGTACCCAGCCATGCCCTGCGGGTCACCTTACCTCCCCCGCACTTCCCTGGCCCCAGATTCAGCTTTCTCTTCCCAGCTCATTCTCCACCTCCAGGTGCACCTGGTGACCCAGCACGGTGAAGAGTTCAGGCGCATGCTGGATGGACGCTGGACCGTGACAACACTGAGTGGGGACATGGGGCCACGTGCTGGCTTTGGCCACCTGGCCCGGTGCCATGACCTGCTCATCTGCACAGCAGAGCTTCTGCAGATGGCACTGACCAGCCCCGAGGAGGAGGAGCACGTGGAGCTCACTGGTGAGGGCCATGGCCAGGAGGAAAAGGATATGCATCTGGGGTACTTCCACCAACCCCAGGGCACCCACCGGAATCAAGGTGTTGGGAGTTTTTGTGGGAGTGGAGGGAGAAACAGGCCGGGCTATAGTATAGGATCTTAGACAAGTCCCTTCCCCAGCTGAGCCTCGGTTTACTAATCTGTGAAATGGAGAGAAATCATCCCTGCCTGGCTCTCCATCCGGGGACACAGCTGCAAGTCTGGAAGGGAAGAAGGAATTCTTAGACTATTGTGGGGACTACCTGAAAGCTGATGGGAGGAAGGGCTTTGCAAACACAGGTCACAGCCTTCCTCCCTGTGCCCTCAGCCTTCTCCCTGATCGTGGTGGATGAGTGCCACCACACGCACAAGGACACTGTCTACAACGTCATCATGAGCCGGTACCTAGAACTTAAACTCCAGAGGGCACGGCCCCTACCCCAGGTGCTGGGTCTCACAGCCTCCCCAGGCACTGGCGGGGCCTCCAAGCTCGATGGGGCCATCGACCACGTCCTGCAGGTCAGCCTGGCCCCTGTGGGCCTCCCACTGCCAGACCCACCAGGGACTTCCCTCCCTCCCTCCCTCCCTGCCTGCCTGCCTGCCTGCCCTGCCACTACCCCATCCCCACCAGTCCTACCAGGCTCTCCATGACAGTGTCTGGCCCCTTCCTCGCCTAAGATCCAGCCTCCAATGGTTTCTTATGGCACAAAGAATTAACTCCCAACTCTACTATGGTTTACAAAGTTCCACATGATCTATCTCTCCACCTCATTTCCTGCGCCCTCCCTGTTGTAGCTCATCCTACAGCTACACTGGCCTGCCTTCTGCATCTTGAACATGCAGGGCTTGTTCCCATCTCGTGACCTTTGCACTTACCGTTTCTTTTGCCTGGAATGCCCTTCCCTTTGAACTTTACCTGCTGCTTCCTCCTTGTCATTCATTGAACAGCTTAATGCCACCTCTTGAAAGTCCTCCCTGATCACCCTCTCTGCTCTCTGTCATGTCATCCAGTGCTATCCTCTTCAGAGCTTGTTAACGTGCTCTGCAAGGTTCTATTCTTTTTTTTTTTTTTTTTTTTTTTTTTTGAACAGAGTCTCACTCTATCGCCCAGGCTAGAGGGCAGTGGCATGATCTTGGCTCCTTGTAACCTCCGCCTCCCAGGTTTAAGTGATTCTCCTGCCTCAGCCTCCCGAGTAGCTGCGATTACAGGCGCATACTACTATGCCCAACTAATTTTTTGTATTTTTAGTAGAGATGAGGTTTCACCATGTTGGCCATGCTAGTCTCAAACTCCTGACCTCGTGATTCTCCCACCTCAGCCTCCCAAAGTGCTGGGATTACAGGCATGAGCCACCATGCCCAGCCTCTTTTTTTTTTTTTTTCTTCAGACCGAGTCTCACTTTGTCAGCCAGGTTGGAGTGCAGTGGCACGATCTTGGCTCACTGCAACCTCCACCTCCCGGGTTCAAGTGATTCTTCTGTCTCAGCCTCCTGAGTAGCTGGGACTACAGACGTGTGCCAGCATGCTTGGCTAATTTTTGTACTTTTAGTAGAGATGAGGTTTCACCATGTTGGCCAGGCTGGTCTCAAACTCCTCACCTCAGGTGATCCGCCCGCCTTGGCCTCCCGAAGTGCTGGGATTATAGGCGTGAGCCACCGCACCTGGCCGGTTCTATTATTATTTACTGGTTTATTATCTGTCTCTCCAACTCCAATCTGAGTTCCTTTGTATCCCCAGTGCCTAGAACAAGACTGGCAGAGAGAGGGCGAGCAATATTTGAGTAGACGAATGCCCACACCCGCAATGGCCCACACTGTCCTGTCCTCAGCTGGGATCCATCCTGCCCCAAAGGTTTGTCCATTGTCCCCACAGACCCTCCCTTTCCAGTAAAGTCCTCTCTGTTGCCCCCAGCTCTGTGCCAACTTGGACACGTGGTGCATCATGTCACCCCAGAACTATCGCCCCCGGCTGCAGGAGCACAGCCAACAGCCTTGCAAACAGTACAACCTCTGCCACAGGCGCAGCCAGGTATGTAGGGGCAGGGACACGGTGAGAGCGGGAGCTGGTGTCAAGTTAGGACACCTAGGCTTGGGCCCTGACTCTGCCCTCACAGGCTCTGTGACTTCAGGTCACTTGCTATGTATCTGAGCCTCAATTTCTCCTTTCTGTGAAATGGGGCAGATACAGCCCATGCCCACAGCCTGCTCTTTGGATTGACTCAGAAGGCACCGCCGGTGTCTGTCACAGCACTGACATGCTGGGGAGTGCTCTAGAAACCAGAGAGCAGGGATACTTTGTGCTGAGGCTCTACTGAGCCCTCTCCAGTATGGACACGGCCTGGTGTCTGCTATGACTGGACTGGACAAGGACTAGGTGTCAGGTCCATAACTACACCAAATGTTACATTTGGGGTCAGGTTTGAGCCCACGCCGTGGTCTGGAGGGAGGGAGTGAGGGAGCAGATAGCTGAAAGAACACTTGGGGGGCCATAGGCAGGTGAAATGTAGTTTTATTCAGCAGCTCTCTCAGCAGCAGCTCTCTCACACTGTCCACCTTTATCTGGGCTGTGTGCTCTGGCTCTGTGGCTCCTGCTGCCCCCACACCTGCAGCTGCACTCCCTGGCCTGCAAGGCCAGCTCTGTCAGGGTCAGCAGCTTAACTCTTTCCCTCTGGGCACAAGCCGGTTCCCGGCTCCCCACTGCCCACCTTCAAGGCGACTGGCCCTCCCTTACAGGAGTTAGTAGCATTATTCTCTCTCTGGGCATGCCAGCGTGCCCTGCCGTGCCGAGCTGAACCGAGCCCCATGCACAGCATCAGCAGGGCAGTTATACCTTCTACTGACAGTAGAGTCCAGTATGAACTTACACAAACAGGTTACATAGCAAGTGGAGTATGTGCCTGCCCCCTAAACTCGCTGAGTCACTCTGGCCCGGATGTCCGCCTCAGCCTATTCCTTGACCAAGGCACATCCATGTACCTTACACTAGGCATCACCATGCCCAGGCCAAAGGGTAAGAGCACATCGTGGGTGAGACAGGGCAGGACTCCTTCACACTCCAGCCGGCCTCCCTCTGGAGCTCATCCCTCAGCTTAGACAGATGGCTGAGGCAGTCGCAGCGTGCTACACGCCGGGGTCAGCACCCCCACTGGGTACCCATCCTCCAGTGTGTATGGGAATCCCCTCCAACTCTCTTCTTGCCCAGGATCCGTTTGGGGACTTGCTGAAGAAGCTCATGGACCAAGTCCACGACCACCTGGAGATGCCTGAGTTGAGCCGGAACTTTGGGACGCAGATGTATGAGCAGCAGGTGGTGAAGCTGAGCGAGGCTGGTGAGAGGGACAGCCCCTCAGGCGGAGGCGAAGATGCTGGAGGAGTCAGGGGCGGAGGCCTAGCCACTCCAGGGGCGGAGTCTGAGTGGGAGGGCCCTATGGGGCGGGACAGGGGCGGGGCTGTGGGCCGCTCAGACACTATGCCCTCTGCCCGCAGCGGCTTTGGCCGGGCTCCAGGAGCAGCGGGTGTACGCACTTCACCTGAGGCGCTACAATGACGCGCTGCTCATCCATGACACCGTCCGCGCCGTGGATGCCCTGGCTGCGCTGCAGGATTTCTATCACAGGGAGCACGTCACTAAAACCCAGATCCTGTGTGCCGAGCGCCGGCTGCTGGCCCTGTTCGATGGTGAGGGGCAGGAGGGGGATTCCGGCCCGGGGGTGATGGGACCTGGATGCGAGGTCAGAGGCCAGGGCACAGGGGACAAGGTCAGGTGGGAAGGTGCCCGCGAGGATACTGGTGGAGACCCTATTTTTCTAACCAAAATCCAAGGCCATGGGTAGGACTGATTTGTTTCCTCGTTTGTGAAGGTTTTTGCATAGTTGTTAAAATTAATTCACATTGGTGACTTTTTTTTTTTTAAACAGTCGGGGTCTTGCTCTATTGCCCAGGCTAGAGGACAGTTGTGCAATCACAGCTCACTGCAACCTCGACTTAATGGGCTCAAGTAATTCTCACCCTTCAGCCTCCCAAGTAGTTAGGACTATAGGTGGGCACCACCACTCCCAGCTAATTAAAAAAATTTTTTTTGTAGAGGCGGAGTCTCACTTTGTTGCCCAGGCTGGTCTAACTCCTGGGCTCAAGTGATCCTCCTGCCTCTGCCTCCCAAAGTGCTGGGATTACGGTGTGAGCCACTGCGCCTGGCCCAGATTTTTTAAAAACATTAGTTAGGAGTGGTTCCTTTAGACTGGGAGAGTGAGGCTGAAAGTCAGAGGGTGAAATTTAAGGTTGCAAATCTCAGCACAGGCTGGGGCTCAAGAGATCTGGGTAGCAGAGGTCAGAGTGAAAAGCTCAAGGGTCATCCTGGTCACTGGGAAGAAGAGGGTTCTAGTCTGAGGTTCTGTACTGTGTGACCCTGGTGTGAGGCTGGCCTTGAGAGTGGGCTCGGTAGGAGGCATCCTTTTTGTTTGTTTGTTTGTTTGTTTGAGAAGGAGTCTTGCTCTGTTGCCCAGGCTGGAGTGCAATGGCACTATCCCAGCTCACTACAACCTCCCCCTCCTGGGTTCAAGCGATTCTCCTGCCCTAGCCACCGGAGTAGCTGGGATTACAGGTGTGCATCACCATGCCCAGCTAATTTTTAGTAGAGGGGGTTTCACCATATTGGTCAGGCTGGTCTCGAACTCCTGACCTAGGTGATCCACTCACCTCACCCTCCCAAAGGGCTGGGATTACAGGCGTGAGCCAATGCACCCGGCCAGGGCATCCTTAAATGTATTCTTGGTGCTGCTGTGGGGGAGTTGAGCAGGAGCTCCATCCTTCCACCACCCCCACCTTCTGCATTCCTGCAGTCCTATTCCTGTGAGAACCTCCTCCGCCAGTGCCCTCCCCACTCCAAGATCTGAATCCTCTGCCTCTGTCTGGGGCTTTTCTTTCTTTCTCTCTTCTTTCTTTCTTTCTTTCTTTTTCCTTTCTTTCTTTCTTTTCTCTCTTTCTCTCTCTCTTTCTCTCTTTCTTCTTTTTTTTTTTTCAGACAGTCTCACTCTGTTACACAGTACACAGTCTGGAGTGCAGTGATGCAATCATAGCTCTTTTCAGCCTTGACCTCCTGGGCTCAAGCAATCCTTCTGCCCTCAGCCTCCCAAGTGTCTCGGACTACAGACATGTGCCACTATACCCGGCTAACTTTTTGGGGTTTTCAACAGGCCATAAGAATGTGCTGGCCCACCTGGCAACTCATGGCCCAGAGAATCCAAAACTGGAGATGCTGGAAAAGATCCTGCAAAGGCAGTTCAGGAGCTCTGACAGCCCCCGGGGTATCATCTTCACCCGCACCCGCCAGAGTGCACACTCCCTCCTGCTCTGGCTTCAGCAGCAGCCGGGCCTGCAGACTGTGGACATTCGGGCCCAGCTACTGATTGGGGCTGGAAACAGCAGCCAGAGCACCCACATGACCCAGGTGTGGGCTTCGGGGAAAGATGCTGGCACTGCGGGGGGGATTCCATAGGAGAGAAGTGTGGGGAACAGGGTCTTTGGCACAGAGGGGTGGAGGCAGGGAGAACTGGTGGAAAGAGATGGTTGACTGTCCCCAGGCAGAGGGGCAAGGAGCTAGGGGAGAGGGGCAGACACTGACATCCCCAGTGCTGAAGCCTCTCCCAGTCTGGGGGTCCCTGGGTGCAGAAGGGTGGGCTTAGGGGTCTGTAGGTCTGTAGGGAAAGAGGTGGGTGATGTAGTTCCTCAGGGCAGAGGATCAGGTCTGGGGTCCCTTGCAGGAGAAGGCTATGGCTTGGGAGTTTTTCCTAGACTAGAGGGGTAGGGAGCCTTAGGAGTCCCTAGGGAAGATAGGAGTTGGACAGTTATCTGGGAAGATGGGCAAGATCCTGGGGGTACCTGGGGATAAAGATGGGATTCAAGTACTCCAGGGAGATGGACCAAGATTAGGAGTGAGGGCTGAATCAGGAGAGACTACTCTGGCAGGTGGAGTCAGCCTGAGCCACCTCATGTACCAGCCTCTTTTTCCTCCCTGCCCTTCCCCTGCAGAGGGACCAGCAAGAAGTAATCCGGAAGTTCCGAGATGGAACCCTGAACCTTCTGGTGGCCACGAGCGTGGCAGAGGAGGGGCTGGACATCCCACAGTGCAACGTGGTGGTGCGCTATGGGCTCCTGACCAATGAAATCTCCATGGTCCAGGTACTCACACAATTCCTTCCACTCGGGCACCCTTATAGGATCCTGTGTGGGGCCCCAGCCCCACTCAGGACACCCCTTGTCTCCCTTCCCAGGCCAGGGGCCGTGCCCGGGCCGATCAGAGTGTGTACTCGTTTGTAGCAACTGAGGGTAGCCGGGAGCTGAAGCGGGAGCTGATCAACGAGGCGCTGGAGATGCTGATGGAGCAGGCAGTGGCTGCTGTGCAGAAGATGGACCAGGCCGAGTACCAGGCCAAGGTCTGCAGGCGGCCTGCATGCCCTGTGGGAGGGATGGGGAGGAGACAGCCCCTCCCTGGCAGGTTTCTGACTGCACACATATGTCCCCCTGTCCCCTCTATATCTCAGGGCTAACTTTGCCCACCTAGGGAAGGTTTGGATAGAGGCCAGGGGTGGGGCTGCCAGGGAAGGCAGTACCTGGACTCCAGAAGGCCTTAGGAGCAGGCCTTGTCCAAGGCTTTTTATTTATCCTTGCCATGAGATACTTTATGTATCTGGAAGAGCTGCATTACAGCCCTCCTGGAACCAGGCAGAGGGGACAAGATAAGTCCACGTGCAGAAGATAAGCCCAGAACTAGGACTTATATCATTGGTTCCCCTGAGGCAGGGCCACCACCATCCTGCCTTGTCCAGGGTGCTCCCTGTTGTCCCAGCATAATTGTTAATGATGCCCCATGACAGATTCACAGAAGCAGCTTTACCTAAAATCCTTCAAGATTGAGCAGGAAAGCTTATCCCTCCCACTGTTGCCTCCCACTACCCACACTGTTGTTCTCCACAGCTGCTTTTTTTTCCCCGAGACGGAGTCTCACTCTGTCACCCAGGCTGGAGTGCAGTGGCACAATCTCCGCCTCCTGGGCTCAAGCAATTCTCCTGCTTCAGCCTCCTGAGTAGCTGGGATTACAGGTGTGCGCCACCATGCCCGGCTAATTTTTGTCTTTTTGGTAGAGATGGGGTTTCGCCATGTTGCGCAGGCTGGTCTCGAACTCCTGACCTTGTGATCCACCCTCTTGGCCTCCCAAAATGCTGGGATTACAGGCATGAGTCACTGCACCCAGCAATAGAGCTTCTTTTAAGCTCCAGGGAGGGTTAAGGAAAGTCTCTTCCTGGTACAAATTATCTTAGGTCTTTGGGACCCCTTTGTCCCCCAAGGAACGTTCTCTTAGGCCCCAGTCATGCCTGGTGTCCCCTCCCACCCCAGATCCGGGATCTGCAGCAGGCAGCCCTGACCAAGCGGGCGGCCCAGGCAGCCCAGCGGGAGAGCCAGAGGCGGCAGTTCCCAGTGGAGCACGTGCAGCTACTCTGCATCAACTGCATGGTGGCTGTGGGCCATGGCAGCGACCTACGGAAGGTGGAGGGCACCCATCATGTCAACGTGAACCCCAACTTCTCGTGAGACCTGTGGAAGGGGCTATCGGGATGGGGGCGTGGGATGGGGGACTGGGAATCCTTCCCATCCAGACAGTGCTTTGAAGCTTTGGAAAGCTAAAGAGCATTATAGCAAGTACTTATTCTGCATTTTCACAATAATCTGGTTAGACAGGTTTTATCCCTGTCTCCATTTTACAGGCAAGGAAATAGAGGCTCAGAGAGGCTACGTGACTTGCCCAAGTTCCCACAGCCACTATCTGGTTGAGCAAGAACTGGAATTCAGGATACTAAGTGTCAAAAGACCACACACTGACCCTCTGGTCCTACCTACTCCGAGGATATCAAGAGAGCTTGGCCATCCCTGAGCCATCCCCCATCCTCTGTCTCCTAGACAGTAACCTTCCCCCATCCTCCATCCATTCATTATGTCACCCTCTGTGTTCCAGGCCACTGTGCCAAGGATCTTCACACAGGTTTTCTCAATTGAGGAGGTCGCATTTCAGCTAGGTCTCAATGGGTCTGGTTTGAATTTGAGCGAATGAGAAGGTAACCACGGAGGGCCGGGCGCGGTGGCTCACGCCTGTAATTCCAACACTTTGGGAGGCCGAGGTGGGTGGATCACTTGAGGTTAGGAGTTCAAGACCAGTCTGGCCAACATGGTGAAACCCCTTCTCTACTAAAAAAAAAAATACAAAAATTAGTTGGGCCTGATGGCCCATGCTTGTAATCCCAGCTACTTGGGTAGCTGAGGCACGAGAATCGCTTGAACCCAGGAGGCAAGCCAAGATTGCACTACTGCACTCCAGCCTGGGCAATAGAGTGAGACTCTGCCCTTAAAAAAAAAAAAAAAAAAAAAAAAAAAAAAAAAAAAAAAAAAAAAGGTGCCAGTTGACCTGAATGGAAGGGAGTGTGAATAATGAGATTTAGAAAGAGACAGAGTAGCCCATGGAAGATCTTAAAGGTCAGGTGGGTAAGTGTAGCCTTTATCCAGGAGGTTCCTCTTAGGAATCTTGGATAGATTTTAAGGAACAGAGTGTCAGGGCAGATTTATATTTTTAGATCACTCTAGCAGTTGGTGGAAGGATGGCTTGGGATTGGGAGTAAGAATGGAGGCAGAGAGACCTATTAGGAGACTGTGAGACCAGGTAACCAATGCTGAGGCTTGAACCTGGGCACAAGAGAACATGCGATGGAGGCCACACAGGTAGAACTCACTGAAGACTGGATTTCCTGGCCTGGGAAGTCTGTGCCTCTTGACCAGCAGGAAGGCCCAAGGTCCAGGCAGAGGCTTGGCTGGTAGGAGGGCATGAGATCTGGGGCTGAGGAGGGTCAATGAGGGCTGTAGCCACTCCCCTTCCTCTCCAGGATCTACTATAACGTCTCCAGGGATCCTGTGGTCATCAACAAAGTCTTCAAGGACTGGAAACCTGGGGGTGTCATCAGCTGCAGGAACTGTGGGGAGGTAAGAGCTTGGGCCATGTCCCAGGCCCCAGAGTCCTCAGCCCCAGTCTTCAGAGGCCCTCAGGGAGCCCTCACTAGGACACAGGAGACAGTCCCACCCCATGGCCTCCAGTCTGAAGAGGGAGGTACAGCCCCTGCCTAAGGGAGCCCATAGTCTGTGACATCTCAGGTGGGAGGAAGAGGCCCTGTATTCAGGGAATTCCAACTTGAGAGAAGCCCAGTCTGAGGCCAGAGACCCAGACCCTACACTGTCTGTCACCTCCAGATCTGGGGACTGCAGATGATCTACAAGTCAGTGAAGCTGCCAGCGCTGAAAGTCCGCAGCATGCTGCTGGAGACCCCTCAAGGGCGGATCCAGGCCAAAAAGTGGTCCCGCGTGCCCTTCTCCGTGCCTGACTTTGACTTCCTGCAGCATTGTGCCCAGAACCTTTCGGACCTCTCCCTGGACTGAGCACCTCGTTGCTGCAGTACCCGGTTCGGACTGTAGGGGGCGGGAGAGTCTGCAGCAGCCGTCACCTTTCCCGGGACACAGCCTGGTCCAGGCCCCTCCTTCCTGAATCGCCAGCTGTGGGCATCAGGCCCACCAGCCACAGAGGAGTCCTGGGCACCCTGGCTTAGGCTCCCGCAACGGGGAAACAACTGGAGGGCCAGAGCTCAGCCCAGACCTACCCTGCACACACATAGACACTTTCATATGCACTGGATGGAGTTAGGGAAACTGAGGCAAAATAATTTGCCATACTGTACTCAGAATCACGACATTCCTTCCCTACCAAGGCCACTTCTATTTTTTGAGGCTCCTCAAAAAAGTAAATGAAAAAATGGGATAGAAAATGCATGGTATCTTAATTTTGTTGAAATACAATTGGTAGAAAATAAACTGCGTGTATAGTGTGCAATTGGGTACTTTTTTTTATTTTATTTTATTTTTTTTGAGACGGAGTCTCGCTCTGTCACCCAGGCTGGAGTGCAGTGGCCGGATCTCAGCTCACTGCAAGCTCCGCCTCCCAGGTTCACGCCATTCTCCTGCCTCAGCCTCCCGAGTAGCTGGGACTACAGGCGCCCGCCACCTCGCCCGGCTAGTTTTTTGTATTTTTTAGTAGAGACGGGGTTTCACCGTGTTAACCAGGATGGTCTCGATCTCCTGACCTCGTGATCCGCCCGTCTCGGCCTCCCAAAGTGCTGGGATTACAGGCTTGAGCCACCGCGCCCGGCCTGGGTACTTTTTTTTTTTTTTTTTTTTTTTGAGCCTGAGTTTCACTATTGTTGCCCAGCCTGGAGTACAGTCGCACGATCTTGGCTCCCTGCAACCTCTACCTCCTGAGTTCAAGTGATTCTCCTGCCTCAGCCTCCCAAGTAACTGAGATTACAGGTGCCCACCACCATGCCCAGCTAATTTTTTGTATTTTTAGTAGAGATGGGGTTTTACCATGTTGGCCAGGTTGGTCTCAAACTCCTGACCTCACGCGATCTCCCTGCCTCAGGCTCCCAAAGTGCTGAGATTACAAGCATGAGTTACCATGCCTGGCCTGGATACGTTTTAACATGCATATCCTCCACAATCAAGATAATGAACATAGCCATCACCTTCAAAATGTCCTGTTTCTTCCAGTGGAATTTTCTTTTTTTTTTTTTTTTTTTTTTTTTTTTTTTTTTTTTGAGACGGAGTCTAGCTCTGTTGCCCAGGCTGGAGTGCAATGGCCGGATCTCAGCTCACTGCAAGCCCTGCCTCCCGGGTTCACGCCATTCTCCTGCCTCAGCCTCCCGAGTAGCTGGGAGTACAGGTGCCCGCCACCTCGCCCGGCTAATTTTTTTTGTATTTTAGTAGAGACGGGGTTTCACCGTGTTAGCCAGGATGGTGTCGATCTCCTGAACTCGTGATCCGCCCGTCTACGGCCTCCCAAAGTGCTGGGATTACAGGCTTGAGCCACCGCGCCCAGCCTCCAGTGGAATTTTCAAAGAACAACAAAAGTTTCCTGGTGCCCCAGTGCAATCCATACCTCTGGCTCTTCCCCATAAAATGACCTGCTTTGTGGTAATTTTTAGTGTTAAAAGTGTTTGGTTTTTTTGAGACAGTCTCACTCTGTCGCCCAGGCTGGAGTGCAGTGGCGAGATCTCAGCTCACTACAACCTCTGCCTTTGGGGCTCAAGTGATCCTCTTGCCTCAGCCTCTCAAGTAGCTGGGACTACAGGTGCCCACCACCATGCCTGGCTAATTTTTGTATTTTTGGTAGAGACAGGGTTTCACCACATTGCCCAACAGGCTGGTCTCAAACTCCTGAGCTCAGGTGATCCACCCACCTTGGCCTCTTAAAGTGCTGGGATTACATGCATGAGCCACTGGGCCCGGCCTTGTGTTTTTTTGTTTTTGTTCTTATTTTGTTTTTGAGACGGGGACTCGCTCTGTTCCTGCTGGAGTGCCATAGTGCAATCATGGCTCACTTCAGCCTCGGCCTCCCAGGCTCAAGAAATCCCCCCACTTCAACCTCCCTGGTACCTTGGACTACAGATGTACCACACCTAATTTTGGGGGGTTAGAGAGGCAGTGTACAGACAAGGTCTCACTATGTTGCTTAGGCTGGTCTCCAACTCCTGGGCTCAGGTGATCCTCCCAAAGTGCTGGGATCACAGGCATGAGCCACTGTGCCTGACCTAGTGTTAAAAGTTTTAGGCCAGGCGCGGTGGCCCGTGATTCCAGCACTTTGGGAGACTGAGGCAGGCAGATCACCTGAGGTCAGGAGTTTGAGACCAGCCTGGCCATTACAGTGAAAGCCCATCTCTACTAAAAATTACAAAAATTAGCCTCGCGTAGTGGTGGGCCCCTGTAATCCCAGCTACTCAGGAAGCTCAGGCAGGAGACTCGCTTGAACCTGGGAGACGGAGTTTGCAGTGAGCCGAGATCGTGCCACTGCACTCCAACCTGGGTGACAGAGTAAGACTCCGTCTCAAAAAAAAAAAAGTTTTAAACACTCCCTTTTAATAGCTCTCCTAAGCCTTATTCATAAAGAGTATCAACAGTCTAAACTTGAGGCCCATCAAGAGTGTGAGGGATTCCTGCTCCCCCTACCCCATAATAGCTTCCAACCCCAATGTTCCCCTCTCTACCGTCACTTAACCCTCAGGTCATCTCCCCTAGGCTGGGGAGAGGCTGAGATCCAGGATTTGAGGGGTGGGCTCAGGTAGGCATAGGGGTGGGGAAAATTACAAAGGCCTAAATTTTCTGTTCTCATTTTAACAAGAAAGAAAAAGAAAGGCAAGATCTAGGTTGCTTCATCAGGGAAAGGGCTATTTCTGTAGTAAAAGGCCCAGCAGGCAGGAGGCACCTTCAAGAGGAAGGGAGGGGGACAGGGCAGAGATTGGAGAGCAGGATGGCAGTCCTTCCTGCCGTCTACCCTCCTTCCCTCCTGCTACATCCTTGGTTCTGTCCCCAGGTGGATGCGAAATGCACCCTCTCTTCTCCTAGCATTTTCTTTTTTCTGTAGGCCTCTTGTCTGAGGGAGGGCTGAAATTCCAGCTCCAGTCTTTTTGGCTACCATCTCCCATAGACAGTGTACCCCTCTTTCCCAAGGCCCCCTTCCTCCTCCTCTCCGAGTGTCCTTGGCCCTGGATGCAGGAGTCTCCTTCCTCCTCCCTCCTGTCCCATCTCCAGCTGCCTCCCCCCCAGGGAGAGTTGCTCCTCTGCTCCCCACTTTGCCTTCAGTTAGTATACTGCCTGCCAGCAACGTGCCTTTTACAGGTCAATAAAATTAGCGACAGGGGGCAGAGGGAGGGGGCAGGGGCTCAGGGGTGCTAAGCTCAACGGCCTTGAATGTGGCTAGACTCACGGAGTCAGGACGCCTGTCATTCCAGGGCTAAACAGTGACAGCTGGGGGACCTGGGCTGGCGCTGGGGGCGGAGGAGGGGCTGTGTGGCAGGGAGAGAGATGGGCTGAGGATAAAGATGGTCTGGGTGCCTAATGGCCCCCTCAGCGGCCTAAGCCCCTACACAGCTGAGCCCTGGAGAGGGCACCCTACCTTTAGAGGCGTGTCCCGTCTCACACCCACCCTGCCAGGCCCGAAGAGCTCAGATGGAAGGGGACTCAGGCCAGGAGAGGTTTCTGAGCTTTCTTCTTCGTGTGAGGGGTCTTTATATGAAGTCACCGGCTCCAGGGCATCTGGGCAAGGCTGTCTGAAGCCGGGGATTTCCACCCATCCCCCGCACCCCCCCGGAGTCCTAACTTCCCAGCCTTCAGAACTCGAGCTCCGGGTCCTCCCTGTGGCCCAGATGCTTCCCCAGGGCGTCCCACCTGAATGAGCCCGCGCACCCCACCGGCGGGGCCTCGAGGAGGGGCCGGCCCGGCTCCCCCTCCCAGCCCCGCCCCTGCCCCGCCGGGCCCCGCCCCTCCCGGCCAGCCCGACACGCAGCGTTCCCAGCCAGGCGAGAGCAGGTGGCCGCGGCGGGCTCCGTCTCTGCCCCGCAGGTAAGACGGCGACGCGGGCTGGTCCACACCGAGGACCTCGCGGGCAGCGCGGGAGAACGAGGCAGCCCCTTCCACCTGTCCGGTCCTCTCGCCTCAAAATTGGGGGACCCCAAGGGACAGTGAGGATATCCCTATCTCGGCTCTGCGCGCCGACGTTGGGCATCTGCTGGGCGGGACTGAACTCTGGGGCAGTTAGAGGGTCCTGGCTCGTTATCCCTGATACCAGGCGGGCTCCAAAGGATGGATAAGAAAGAGCCGGGCATTAGACACCCAGCTTTCTGGGTGTCTAGGTTGGGGATGGTGACGACCGGGCTCCGGAGTAAGGAACCTCGTTGACTGAGAGTGCGCCATGCCTCATCCAAGGGCAGCCTCTTCCCCACCATAGAGGGTGATGGCTTGACCCAAACGGCTTCTGTTCTGTGGGCTAATGAGGTAAGAGCCGCCGCATAGCCGAGCTGGGGCCTGGGTTTTCTAATGAGCCCCAAGGCATCTGCATCATTTATTTACATCTGGGTACAGGGGAGTGAACGGGGGATTACCCCATGGCCTAGGGAACCCAGAAAGTCTGGGAACTCAGTAGATCTTTTCTGTGTCTGTGTCACAGACCTAGCTGGGGAAGATGATCGCAGATGTTGCCTTATTGTAGACAGGGGAGCATTTACACCCTCCGTGTTGAGATTTGAGCTGTAGGAAAGGGGTCCTGCCTCCCAGGACCTCGAGGAAGGCTTCCTGGAAGAGGAGGACCTGGGCTGACAGCTTGAATGTGATGCTCAGAGCTCTGAGCCTCTAAGGAGAGGCAGCCTTTGGGTCTTGGTGCTGGGTTGAGGTAGAGCAGAGGACCCTGGGTTGTAGAACAAAGGGAAGTCAGGACATTGCCGTCTGGGTCCAGCTAGGACCCTGGGGACCTTCCTGAGATCATCATAAGCCTTTGGACAGACATGGGTGACAATGGGGAGAGGGGGGCTTCCTTGTCTGTCTACATTCCCCATTCCATTGCCTTATTCCACCACACAAACCATCAGAGGCAGAAGGTCATTCTCGTATCTGACCTTCATCCCTTCTGGGTCCGTGCCAGCTTCTTGCTTCTGGGAGGCCATGTGCTCTAGTGGAAAGAGTAGGGGCTTTGCGGTCAGTTAGAGCTGAGTTCTAACACCTCTACCTACTGCGTGACCTTGAACGAGTTTCTTAACCTCTTTGAGTTCACTTCCTCACCTGTAAAATGGGGATAATAGTAGAACCCACCTCATAGGGTGGCTGCAAGGATTAAATGAGGGTACACATGTAGAGCGCTTAGCACAGTGCCTGGCGCCTGGCGAGCGCTCAGAAAGTACAAGTGTCCCCTCATGTGTCGGACAGCAAAGCCGATCTGCAGGGGTGAGGGCAAGCAGGGGAGGGGGGAGTGGAAGGGTTTTTTTGTTTTTTTTTTTAAGCTAAGCTTGGCTAGAATGAGTGCCATTTACTGCATGCCCCCCGACCAGCCCCTTCCCCCTGCTGGCTCCTGGATCTCTGGACCTATCTGGGCTGCCCAAGGCCCCTCACCTCCTCCTCTTTTAGTCACCTTGTTTGTGTTGGCTTGTGTCTCTGTAGGGGGGAGACAGTCCCCCCTCGCCCCCCCCAAGGAAGGGACCAGTACTAGCAGGAGCTCACTTGGGCCTGTGCCTCAGTGGAACAAGCTCTGGCTTGGAGACCCAACCTGAAAAAAATGCCCTCTTGTCATCACAACTCTGCCCTCCCCACCTCCAGAAATCCACAAGTTGGGATCAATCCGCACTAAATTTTTCCAGGAAGAAAAACAATACAAGTGACTGAAAGTCCTGTTTGGGGATTGTCCAAGCTGTCCTCCAATGGAAGAAGGGCTTCAGGCCCTGGCCTGATCTCTAGGCTGCCAGGGAAGGCTGAGTTCAGCCTTAAACCTGGGCAAGGGAGGGAGTGCCCATGCCCTAAGCTGGGGGCTTTCAAAGGCTCCACTCTGGCCCTCCTGCTGCCAGTCCTCTCCCTGTGGGATGAGGCATCAGCAGGGCCGAGGGGATAAGACTGTGAGTCCCCTCCAAGACCACATTCTCCATACCTGTGACTCTGGAGGTCCCTGCCCAGATGGTCACCATCTGGCTCCCAGCCCATGCCATCCTCTTCCCTGGGTCTGTCCGCCTCAGGATAGGTTATGCCAATAGTGTGTGCACCCCTAGGGACAGTGAAGGGACTCTATTTGCAGGGGCTGTGGATGGAGCTAGGACAGGAGGCTGGGTGTCCTTATACATGCACGAGAGTCCTTTGTGGTGCAGACAGGACCTGGCAGCAGGGAGCAGGTGGCTAGGGTGCGAGTGGAGCTGTCTCCTCTGCACAGAGCCGTTCTGATGCGTAAAGCTCAGGAGGCAGACAAATCCAAATTTGCATCTGGTCCTCCAGGTTGTTAGTGAAGGTGTATTTGTCAGGGTGAGAGGTTAGAACATATTTCACAGTTTGCTGGTTTGATTTATAACTTTTAAACATTTAGACATATGTCTGTGGGTCGCCATTTATCCCCTTGCCCCAGGCCCTGTGAGTGTTCCAGGTGGGCCTGGCTGGGCCTGTGACTTCAGCTGCCATTTGGTTAATTCCTTCCCCACTCTCCCTGTCCCCCAGTAGAACAGCACCCCCATAAAACCGGGCTTAGAACATGCTTACCTGGACCAGGAAGGAGTTTCAAGGTGAAATGAAGATTGTCAGTTGTCACCAACAAGCAGTTCCCCCGTGGGCCTCCTGACCTCATTATCCACCACAAAACTGGGACAATTTTTTTTAAATGTCCTGTGATACTTGAGAGAGAAGGGCTGGGGAGGAGAGATTACTTCTCTCCTGTGTGTGATGAGGGTGTGGGTCACTGGACCCCAGGAGCAAGGAGGGAACTAAATGGGGCCACAGAAGCAGGCGGGATGGAAGCTAGCCTGGGGGAAATCCAGGGTTGGACCCCACCATCCCTCCAGCTGCCCTTCTCAGAGGGAGCTGCGCCTGCAGCAAAGGAGGGACCATGTGTCTATCATGTGGGTTCTCCCATGAGTTTGGAGTTTGGGCTTGGGACAGGGGAGAGTGTGGGGTCAGCTGGCCAGGCGGTGGGGGTCATCCCCAGCGGGAATGAATGGCACTCTGGTGTTGACTGTAGTCGAGTGCCCTGTGGCACCTGGACACACCGTCTGTTCAGAAGAGAGGCACGAAACCTTTGTTGTGGCTGTCTCTGCTCACTCATCGCTTCCGATTGGGCTATTTGAGGAACAGCCTGCCACCTTGGCCTCATTAGCATCGTGAGGCTCTTAATGGAACTGGACACACACACATGTACACACACTCACAAACTCACTCAGGTACACATGCCCGCCTGCACTAACTCCCAGAGGTCTGTGTAGAGGATTGAGCGCTCCTAAATCCCACCCCAGGTGCAATCTGGGGTGTGGCCACCCTTGCAGACCCACCCTGACACACACGGCTTGTGACACCCACACCCCCAGTCACACTTTCACTGTCCCTTATTGGTGACTTTTCACTCACCTTGGGTGACCTGCTGGCTCCAGTGGCCAAGGGTTGGCTTACTAGAGGGTGGCTGGGGGCCAGACGCCGGCAGCAGTTGGTTCAGCTTTGGGAACAGGAGGCAGCAGCATTGCCCTGGTGAGGCCACCCCCCAGTGGGGCTCGACCCCCCAGCACTTTGGCTCCCCCACATCTCCCAGGAGAGTGTCTCTGGATCCTGAGGCCGTCTGTTCTTGTGTAGTTCTCGTGAGCCTTTCTGCTTCCGCCTATGAGTGTGTCTGGCCCTGAGCCTCCTGCGTGCCCGCCATCTCTGTCCTTTCCCCTCTCCTGACACTGTCCTTTGCTATCTCTGTCTCTCCTCTCCACCCGTCAGCTCTTTTTCTGTGTGTCTTTCTCTCTTTGTCTTTTCTTCTTCCTTTTTCTCTGCCTCCTCTGTCTACCCCTTCTCTCTCTGTCCCTCTTTCTCACACTCCCACTCTTAGTGTCTGACTGCGTGGCTATCTCTCTGGGTGGGACTTGCTGTATCTTCACCTCTCTCTATCTCTGCCTGTCAGTCTGGACGTGTATCCCTCTGACTTTCTGCCTCAGTCTCTTGAGGAGTTTCAGGAAAAGGACAGCCAAGAGTCCTAAAAGAAGGTGACAGCCAGGCATAGTGGCTCACGCCTGTAATACCAGCACTTTGGGAGGCTGAGGTGGGTGGATCACCTGAGGTCAGAAGTTCGAAACCAGCCTGGCCAACATGGTGAACCCCCGTCTCTACTAAAAATACAAAATTAGCCGGGCATGGTGGCACATGCCTGTAATCTCAACCACTTGGGAGGTTGAGGTGGGAGAATCGTTTGTACCTGGGAGGCAGAGGTTGCAGCAAGCCAAAATTGCACCATTGCACTCCAGCCTGGGCAACAAATGTGAAACTCCATCTCAAAAAATAAAGAAGGTGATAATGCCTCCCAGGGGACCACGATCACTTCTGGGCCCCTCCACTGCCAGGCAAGGAGGCAAGAAAGGGAATATCATGTCCTAAGGAGAGTGGATGGGTCGGGAGCAGTGGCTCACACCTGTAATCCCAGCACTTTGGGAGGCCAAGGTGGGTGGATTGCTTGAGGTCAGGAGTTAGAAATCAGCCTGGCCAACATGGTAAAACCTCATCTCTGCTAAAAAAAAGTACAAAAAATTAGCCTGGCATGGTGATGGGTGCCTATAATCCCAGGTACTTGGGAGGCTGAGGCAGGAGAATTACCTGAGCCTGGGAGGTGCAGGTTGCAGTGAGCCGAGATCATGCCACTACACTCCAGTCTGGATGACAGAGTGAGACCCTCTCTCTCAAAAAAAAAAAAAAAAAAAAAAAAAGAGAGCTGATGGCTCATCCCCTCCAGCTCCTCTGTTGAGAACTCTGAGGTTTCAGCTCCAGACTGAAACATTCTTCAGTGATGAGGCCCGGGGTCATAGGCCTGGGAGCAGGGCTGGGGGTCCAGAGCCATCTGGGAGATAAGGGATAGAGCCCCTTGTCTGTCTGGTTGACCTGATTGACCTTGAACTGAGGGAAGGGCGCTGGGACTTGGAGTCTCCCTCAGAAGAGGCGTTGACCAGAGTGGGGCTGAATCGACACTTTTCTTTCTCCTGGAAGGAGCCAAGCTCAGCCCACCCACCCCAGGCCCCAGCTTCCTGCTCCAAACCACGACTGTGTTCCCCACCCTGTTCCAAATATTTCTGCCAACTGCCCCAGGCCAAGGGGCCTGTTTAAACAGCCTCCCTGCCCTCTCCTGGCCTCCCCACCTCTGTGGCCTCCCTATCACTCCCACGGCTTCTCGGCTTCTCGCACAGGAGCCACTGTGTTGGCTGTTTGTTTATTTGACTAAGATTTCCTTGGGTGGAGCAAGGACTGACTCCACAGGTCCTTCGTCTCACCTTAGATGCCCAGGCAAGAGGCCAGACCCAGCTTCGGCCTTGCTCCCCTGCCCTGTCCAGCCTTCCCAGGACCCACCCGCCGGTCCCCGATGTCTCTCCTACATCCCAAGCCCCAGACTTCTCTCCCGTTCTGATTTCAGCTCTGCTCAGCCTCACATGTGATGCCATCTGATCCCCTCCTCGGCCCCCAAGTTGAGTGCTGTGGTCCTGGAGGGCAGGATGGGGATGGGACACTCCCCCACCCCCTGCTGAGAGGAGAGGAACTGCCAGGAAAAGGCATTGGGAACAGGAACCCTTGGGTTTTCTAGGGGTTCCTAAAGAGGGACACATGGGGTGTGATCTTTGGAATGTGGGAGGAGCCTACCTACTCTCCCTGTTGGCAGAGGCTTGAGCCAGTCTTCCAGTGAGACTTCAGCAGAGGAAGAATTCTCAAATGGGCTCCGGTCCCCTGCAAGAATCCATCTCCAGAACAATCTCCCTGGGACCCCAAGGGGCCTCCTATCCCCTGATTTTATACAGAACTTTGCAGTATACAGTACTGCCTCATCCCATCTTATGAGCACCTGCGGAGATCAAAATTCTTTTTTTTTTTTTTTTTGACATGAGTCTCGCTTGCTCTGTTGCCCAGGCTGGAGTGCAGTGGCGCAATCTCAGCTCACTGCAACCTCCCCTTCCCAGGTTCACAAGATTCTCATGCCTCAGTCTCCTGAGTAGCTAGGATTAGAGGCACGCGCCACCACACCTAGCTAATTTTCTGTATTTTTGGTAGAGACAGGGTTTCGCCATGTTGTCCAGGCTGGTCTCAAACTCCTGAGCTCAGGAGATCCACCCACCTCGGCCTCCCAAAATGCTAAGATGACCGGCATGAGCCTCTGTGCCTGGCTGAGATCAAAGTTCTTTTTGTAGATGATGAAAGCTCATAGAGCAAAGGAACTTTCTCAGAGTCAATCTTCTAGCAGAACCTGGACTTGAACCTGGGTCTCCTCACCCCTCACAGCCAGGGCTCTTCGCCGGACCTTGCTGGAGCTGCTCTTTTGACTGAAAGAGTCACAGGCTGCAGTCACCCCTGACTGTTGCTGAATCTCCCCCTCACCCAAATCTCCTCTACCTTCACACACCAAGACTCCTGGCCCGTGTCTCCGACTGGGAGGTGAATGTAGGGGCAGGTAGCATTCTTGTGACCTTATTCTGAAATTTGCTGTCCTAGTTAGCAGCTTCCTGAGGGGAGAGGGACACAAGAAGCTTTTAGAGATGGTTTCAACCTTCTGGGTGCTAATTGGGAATGAGACTCTCCCTAGGTTGAGACTGGGGACAGCTATTCTGGGTCTGCAAGATGAGGTGTGGGGGTGGAGAGGCCAGAGGGGGGATCAGGAAGTTTCCCCAAATAGCCTGGCCTGAAGCCACATGTGGGAGCCAAGCCCCAAGGAGGTGGCCCAGATGAAGGGGTGGAAGGGGAGCTGTCCAGTTGGCACATGGGCCTGACCCTTGGGAAGCTGGCCATAGGGCAAAAATCAGGAGCAGGACTGGTTTTGTCTCCTCTTTTCTTTTAAGTTTGAGATGAAGTCTTGCTCTGCCACCCAGGCTGGAGTGCAATGGCGTGATAATAGCTCACCGCAGCCTCCGCCTCCCAGGCCCAAGCAATCCTCCCACCCCAGCCTTCAGCCCAGAGCCTCACGAATTGCTGGGACTATAGGCACACACCTGGATAATTTTGTTACAAGTTTTGTAGAGACAGGGGTCTCCCTCTGTTGCCCAGATTGGTCTCAAACTCCCGGGCTCAAGCGATCCTCCTGCCTCAGCCTCCCAAAGTGCTAAGATTACAGGCTCATGCCTGTAATGCCACCATGCGGCCAGTCTTCTCTTTGTTCTCCCACTGAAATGGGCTTCCCTGGAACTTGATGTCATGAGTAAGTGGGTGTGTCTCTACCCTGTCCCAGCCCCTACCCCCAAGCCCCAGCCTACTGTCCTAGCTCTCACCCCAGTGACGCTGATTTACTCATTAATTTAACCAATATTTGTTGAGCACCTACTATGTGTTATACTTGCTAGCCTCTGCCCTGGGAATTCAAGGAGTAACAAGACAGGGTTCCAGGAGGGAACAAGATGGGTTCTCAAGAGGGAGTAAGAGGCCGGGTGTGGTGGCTCACATCTGTAATCCCAGCACTTTGGGAGACCAAGGCGGGCAGATCACTTGGGGTCAGGAGTTCGAGACCAGCCTGGCCAACATGGTGAAACCCTGTCACTAACTAAAAATACAAAAATTAGCCAGGCGTGTTGGTGCATGCCTATAATCCCAGCTACTCGGGAGGCTGAGGCAGGAGAATCGCTTGAACCCAGAAGGCGGAGATTGCAGTGAGCCGAGATCACGCAATTGCACTCCAGCCTGGGCAACAGAGCGAGACTCCCTCTCAAAAAAAAAAAAAGGGAATAAGAGGAAATGGGAAGGAAGGAAATCTACCCTAGAGAGAGCGATGCAGGAAGGCGTCTCTCCGAGGTGATAGTTAAATATCAGCCATGAGAAGGAGGAGGGAGAGGTCAGAAGGAAAAGAGCACTCAAGGCAGAGAGAGCAGGCTTTGAGAAAGCTCCCAAGTGAGGGGTAGCTCGCTGTGCTCCAGGCACAGAAAGAGCCCAGTGTGGCTAGAAGGTGGGGAGTCATAGGAAACAGATCGGAGGGGCACAGGATATTTTTTTTTTTTTTTTTTTTTTTTTTTTTTTGAGACAAAGTCTCGCCCTGTCACCCAGGCTGGAGTGCAGTGGCCGGATCTCAGCTCACTGCAAGCTCCGCCTCCCGGGTTTACGCCATTCTCCTGCCTCAGCCTCCCGAGTAGCTGGGACTACAGGCGCCCGCCACCTCGCCCGGCTAGTTTTTTTTTGTATTTTTAGTAGAGACGGGGTTTCACCATGTTAGCCAGGATGGTCTCGATCTCCTGACCTTGTGATCCGCCCGTCTCGGCCTCCCAAAGTGCTGGGATTACAGGCTTGAGCCACCGCGCCCGGCAGGATATTTTAACCACTATGGATATTTTGACCCTAAGGATGTTTTGAATGCAAACATTTTAAACCAAAACATACCAACACTGAAAATGTTTTAAGAAGGTGTTCTCCAACTTGAACTCTATTTATCCAACTTAATTCTTTGATCAGAGTTTTGTTTTTTCCACGTGGTACGGTTAAATAAATGTCCATGTTTTTCATTCCATTGTAATTTTACCGAAACTGTTTTCATCGGCATCAATTCCGTGTACATTTTGCTGCTGAGATTGGAGGCACCCATCAGTGTGGGGGCTGCAAGCTCTTGACACAAGAGCTTGTGTGATTGACTGGGTAACCGCATCCCATTTTGGAAGATTTAAATTAAAACCAAAAAAAAGATTCATGGTCAAGATTTGATTCTTTTGTGCATTTTAGTCGATAATGAGTTTTCTTATATCCAGTTCTAGCCATCCTCAGTGTTACTTCTACCTGTAATATTTTTAGGTGGAGAGTTGTATTTATATCTCAGTTAATCTGTGGGAGGGATCAGGTGGAAGGGGTGGACTGCGAGAGAAGGGCCTGGGGAAGAGGAATGGCCCGGATCTTCCAGGCTGGGGCAAGCATTCTCCTAAAGCAAAGGGTGAAGCTTTTGGAGCTTTTATCCCGGAGCATGATGTGATCAGATTTGCCTTTATTTTTAATTAATTATTTATTTATTTATTTATTGACTGACAGGGTCTTATTCTGTCCCCCAGGCTGGAGTGCGGTGGTGTGATCATGGCTCACTGCAGCCTCGACCTCCCAGGTTCAAGCTATCCTCCCACCTCAGCCTCCCGAGTAGCTGGGACTATAGGCATGCACCACCATACCCGGCTAATTTTTGTATTTTTTGTAGAGATGGAGTCTTGCCATGTTGCCCAAGCTGGAGAGCTGCCCTTTTAATAGTCTCCCTCTGGCTGTGTGAAGATGGGACTGGGAGGGAGAGGAAGTGGGGAAGTAGAGGCAGGGAGGCCAGTGAGGAGGCTGTTCTGCCCATCCAGGTGGTAAAGAAAAGTGAACTGGGCCAGGCGTGGTGACGTGTGTGCCTGTAGTCACAGTGCGTTCAGAGGCCAAGGCGGGAGGAGCGCTGGAGGCCAGGAGGTCAAGGGTGCAGTGAGCTGTGATCACACCACTGCACTCCAGCCTGGGCGACGGGTTACAGAGAGAGTATGGGGTTAAAAAAGGGCAGGGTAATCTCTGTCCCGCTCCCCAGGATCCCGCCACAGCCCTCCCCCAACACCCAGAATGCCCTCGCTGCCGTTCCCACATTCTTAGCTCCCTGCTCCTAGTATCTGAGGCAGCTTGGAGCCCTTCCCCACAACACCCAGGCTGTGGCCACTCGGAGTTTGCACAGAGTTGAGACCAAGAACTGGGGTGTTTCCGTTGGGGGTTTCTCCTTCTTTGCACTGAGGGAGAGTCGGGGATGCCCTGCTGAGGTAAGGGTCGGGGATGGAAGGGATGGGAATGGCCCTGGGATCCACCTACCTCGAGTCCCGCGGCTGGAGCCGCCCAGGCGGCCGCAGACCTGGCGGTGAAACAGACCCAGACACAGGGCGCTTGTCTGACCGTGCTCCGCCCTCAGGGTGTGACACTGGGCAGGGGGACAAAGGGGCCTCTGTCAGTGTGGGGCACTGCGCCCACCCGGGCCAGGCCAGGCGCCTGAGGAGGGAGGGAGGTGACCTGGGGGTGCTGGAAGAGAGAAGGTTGAAGGCAGACAGACCCCGGGTTTGAGTGCCATCTGGGCAAGTCTCTTCCTCTCCGGATCCTCAGTCTCCTCACCTGTAAAGTGGAAATCTCAGTCCCAACCTCCCAGACCTGGCATCAGCAGGACCGACCTTGTTGATTGACTGACTACACTTGTGTTATTTAGCAAACACATGTAATGATTACCACGTGCCTGGTTGCTAAACACTTTACAAATATTGACTCAGGTAATCCCCATAACGACCCTCTAAGAGTGTTGATTAAAAAAAAATTAACCATTTAAGGAATTAAAGTTAGTTTTATTTAGAAGTCTTACAGAGGACTATAGCACAAGGCCTACAGCCCTAAAACAGTTTTGTCAGACTGTTTTAAATCAGTGTTTTAGCTTATAGTTTATATGTAGGTAGTGGAGGTTCAGTATGTGCAAAATGACATCAAAATTTGGCTACAAGAGTATATTGGTTATAGATTACGGAGGCGTAATCATTAACTCTGTCAGACATTATTTTATGTGCAAGAAAAGGCAAGGACTACAGTCATTTTATTTTTATGGAGACGGGGGTCTTACTGTGTTCCCCTGGTTGGTCTTAAGCTCCTGGCCTCAAGTGAACTTTCTGCCTGGGATTCCCAAAGTGCTGGGATTTACAGGCATGAACCACTGTGCCTGGCTAGGACTGGGGCCATTGATCTTTTAAGGAATATAGTGATTCAGGCAAGAGATGGGGGGCGGTGGGAGGTGCTGTGTTTTATCTTGTTTTGTCTTTAAAACTCTTTTCAGAGAGCTGCAGATAAGCACAGAGTCAGGGACTTTGTGAAATTATCCTGGTAAGCAGAAATGAGCAAATGACTTCTGATGTTTGCTACTTTGTGTCACAAGTTTTTTCTTTTGGTCATAAATCAGCTGCCTGGTTGTATTTAAATGACAAATGCTGATTGTGTCAGGTAACTAGGAAGGCTTTTTTCAGGAAGATTGATTGTTTTCAGTTGTACTTGTAAGAAATGAGCGCCCGTGTGTGTTGGCGGACACCTGTAATCCCAGCTACTTGGGAGGCTGAGGCAGGAGAATTGCTTGAACCTGGGAGGCAGAGTTTGCAGTGATCCGAGATCACACCATTGCACTCCAGCCTGGGCGATGGAACAAGACTCTGTTTCAAAAAAATAAAAGACTTTAAAAGTTATATGAATGCAAAAATTTTAATTCTTTTAAAGTTCAGTTTTTTAAAGTAATCAAAAACTTAATAAAGACAACACAAGATTTTCTTGGTAAAATGTAAAATCTTTGTTTTTTGGGCCAGTTACCAGAAAACAAAGACCTCCTGTAGTGTGACTGATTTTTTAAAACATTTTGTTATGGCCAGGCACAGTGGCTCATGCCTGTAATCCCAACACTTTGGGAGGCCGTGGTGAATGGATCTCAAGGTCAGGAGATCGAGACCATCCTGGCTAACATGGTGAAACCCTGTCTCTACCAAAACTACAAAAAATTAGCGGGGCATGTTGGTTGGCTCCTGTCATCCCAGCTACTCGGGAGGCTGAGGCAGGAGAATGACATGAACCCAGGAGGCAGAGCTTGCAGTGAGCTGAGATTGCACCACTGCACTCCAGCCTGGGTGACAGAGCGAGACTCCGTCTCAAAAAAAAAAAAAAAAAAAGAAAAAGAAAAAAAAAGCCAACATTTTGTCATGAGTCAGGAGCTTTGTGAAATTATGCTGGCAAGCAAAAATGAACAGGCATGGTTTCTTACATTTGCCACTTTGTCTCTCAAGAGGTACTGTTTTTTGTTTTTTTGGTTTTTTTTTTGAGAAGGAGTTTCATTCTATTGCCCATGCTGGAGTTCAATGATGCAATCTTGCCTCACTGCAACCTCCGGCTCCCGGGTTCAAGCGATTCTCCTGCCTCAGCCTCCCAAGTAGCTGGGATTACAGGCATGCACCACCATCCTGGCTAAATTTTGTATTTATAGTAGAGACGGGGCTTTACCATGTTGAACAGGCTGGTCTCGAACTCTTGACCTCAGGTGATCCACCAGCCTCGGCCTCCCAAAGTGCGGGGATTACAGGTGTGACCACTGCACCTGGTCTTGCCTGGCTAATTTTTGTATTTCTTGTAGAGACAGGGTCTCACTATGTTGCCCAGGCTGGTCTCAAACTCCTAGACTCAACCAATCCTCCTGCCTCAGCCTCCCAGAGTGCTGGGATGACAGGCATGAACTGCCACACCGGCTGATACCTGGTTCTTTAGCGGGGATGGAGAGGGTGTCCTGGAGCACCTTTGCCTGGGGGAACATAATTGTACTCTCTCTCCCGTCCCAGGGCTGGCCGTTAGGGCAAGGCCAAAAGAGAAGTGGGTGGGAGAGAAGCCAGATGCCACAAGAGGAATCCTGGGACCAGAGACTCAGGTCAGGGGGTGGAGCAGGGATCTAGAGGAGCCAGTCACCACCCTGCCACTTTTGACCCAGTTGTGGGAGCAGGGGAGGCTGGAAGAGATTTGGTATTCCTTCAATAGAACGTTGGTATTCCATCAGAATCTCTGGAAAGAGGTCGGGCCTGGTGGCTCACGCCTGTAATCCCAGCACTTTGGAAGGCCGAGGAGAGCAGATCACTGAGGTCAGGAGTTCGAGACCAGCCTAGTCAACGTTGTGAAATCCCTACTCACTAAAAAATATAAAAATTAGCTGGGTATGGTGGCAGGCACCTGTAATCCCAGCTACTTGGGAGGCTGAGGCAGGAGAATCACTTGAACCCAGGAGGTGAAGGTTTCAGTGAGCTGAGATTACACTACTGGATTCCAGCCTGGGTGACAGAGTCAGACCCCATCTCAAAAAAATTTTTAAAAATCCCTGGAGAGGAGCTTGGACATCAGAATCTTCCAAGGCTGCTCAGGTGATTCTTGTGAGTGCTTGTGGCCAAAAACTCTCAGGCAGGCCTGTCCCTCAGGTCAGCCAGGTCTGACAGAGCCCCTTCAGAGGGGCCCCTCCCGAGTACTGGTCTTCTGCAAGCCCTCGTCTGTTGTGGGAAGTCAGGGACCCCCAACGGAGGGACCGGCTGAAGCCGCGGCAGAAGAACATAAATTGTGAAGGTTTCATGGACATTCATTAGTTCCCCAAATTAATACTTTTATAATTTCTTACACCTGTGTTTACTGTACTCTCTGAATATAAATTGTGAAGATTTCATGGACACTTATCACTTCCCCAGTCAATACCCTTGTGTTTTCCTATGCCTGTCTTTACTTTAATCTCTTAATCCCGGCCGGGCGCGGTGGCTCAAGCCTGTAATCCCAGCACTTTGGGAGGCCGAGACGGGCGGATCATGAGGTCAGGAGATCGAGACCATCCTGGCTAACACAATGAAACCCCGTCTCTACTAAAAAATACAAAAAACTAGCCGGGCGAGGTGGCGGGCGCCTGTAGTCCCAGCTACTCGGGAGGCTGAGACAGGAGAATGGTGTAGACCCGGGAGGCGGAGCTTGCAGTGAGCTGAGATCCAGCCACTGCACTCCAGCCTGGGCAACAGAGTGAGACTCCGTCTCCAAAAAAAAAAAAAAAAAAAAAAAAAAAAAAAAAAATAATCTCTTAATCCCGTCATCTTCTTCGTAAACTGAGGAGGATGAATGTCGCCTCAGGACCCTGGGATTGTATCAACTGCACAAATTGTTTGTAGAGCATGTGTGTTTGAACAATATGAAATCTGGGCATCTTTAAAAAAAAGGAGGCCAGGCGCGGTGGCTCACGCCTGTAATCCCAGCACTTTGGGAGGCCAAGACGGGTGGATCACGAGGTCAGGAGATCGAGACCATCCTGGCTAAAACGGTGAAACCCCGTCTCTACTAAAATACAAAAAAAAATGGCCGGGCGTGGTGGCAGGCGCCTGTAGTCCCAGCTACTCGGGAGGCTGAGGCAGGAGAATGGCGTGAACCCGGGAGGCGGAGCTTGCAGTGAGCCGAGATCACACCACTGCACTCCAGCCTGGGCGACAGAGCCAGACTCCGTCTCAAAAAAAAAAAAAAGGAGAGAACAGGATAATAGCGATGTTCAGGGAACAAGAGAGGTAACTTTGAACTGGCCGCCCGTGAGCCGGACGGGACAGAGCGATATTTCTCCTCTTCTCGTCCATCCTGATTCATGTGTTTATCTGCTTATTGTCTATGCCCATCCTTCTTCCCCCAACCCAGATTTGCAAGTTCCATGAGGGCCCCTTGGACTTTCATTCACTGCTAGATCCCAGGGTACAGAATGGATGGCCTGGCATGTAGTAGGTGTTCAGTAAATGTTTATTGAGTGAATTTATTGAGCCTCTATTCTGTGCCAGACACAAAGGGAGACACTATCCCTCTATCACCTCTTGGTTTTCCCAACAACCCCATGAGGTATATATTACCGGGTCCATTTTATAGATCAGAGAGGTAAGGACTTTGCCCAAGGTCTGATGGCTCCTGTAGCTCAGGCCCTGTCCTCCACCCTGCCCTGCCTTCCAGCCAAGGCCTCTGAGCGGCCCTGCTGCAGGAAGCTGCT
Source organism: Macaca thibetana thibetana (assembly GCF_024542745.1). Classification (NCBI taxonomy): domain Eukaryota; kingdom Metazoa; phylum Chordata; class Mammalia; order Primates; family Cercopithecidae; genus Macaca; species Macaca thibetana. The sequence goes on along the minus strand of NC_065593.1, from coordinate 51,474,038 downwards.
TGGAAGCTGCACCAGTGGGCCTGGGGGGCGCAGGACATGTTGACACAGCCTGTCCTCAGGGCGTTTCTTGGAACCTCTCAGCTGGTTTTGAAAGGCCTCCTTCTTCATGGCCTGCAACGGCTGTGTGCCTCCAGCCACCAGACTGATTTGAGAGGAGGACTTTGATGTGGTCAGCAGCTGCTCCCTGGCCAACAAGGTGGACCATGGATACCCCACCGTCTCCCTCAGCCAATGGACTTGGAGGCTCTCCCTTCCCCACCCCAGGTGACCCTGGAATCTTGGAGTCATCCCCAGTCTACCTCCATCCTTGTGAGGTTAGGATAGGTTAGGATTAGTTTCTCATATTGAGGAGGAGAAGAGGACTCCAAGGCCTGAGTCAGTGGGCTGGGGTGGGAGGATCCTGCTGGACAAACTAAATAAAAGCTTCAGGAAATGAAGGGAGGCTCAGGGAGACTTACAGATCTTAATTTCCTCAGGATTGAACCTGGCTGGTAGTCAGGGCCTTTCCTTCCCAACACTTTCTGAATGCAGCTCTTTAAAGTAAGAGGAAAGGTGGCCAAGGTCCTCATGAGGACCCCTGGATCCTCAGGCTTTCCCTTCCCTTCCATGGGGCAGTATAAGTCTGTCCTCCCAGGAAGCCGACTGCCTTCTAGAATGCCGCGATTGTAGCTAATATTCTGGAGAGGGGGCCACCCCTGCTGTTGGACACCCCAATTTCCAGCCTCCTTTCTTATAGCTCTGGCCTCTCCTACACACCCCAGGTAGCTCTGCCAAGCTGGGTGAGGAGGTTGAAATAATTTCCGTTGTGTTGGCAACAAATACAAGCTGAATAGAGCTCTGGGCTGGGAAAAATTGGGGGCTGCCTGGCAGTCTTGGGAGGCAAGATGATGGGCAGGAGGGGAGCCTGGACATGGGGATGGGCACCCTGGGTTGGGAGAGTGAATCATTGGTGAGGCCTTTGGCATTCTACCCAAGCCTGTTTGTCTTTTTTCTTTTTTTTTTTTTTTGCTCCATTAGATTCCAGTGCACAGCTGTGAGGAAGTTCTTTCTGTGGTCTTATCACCATCCCTCCTGCTGTAACTAATGACATCATCCCTCACGTTGCAATGGGCTTTTACTGTTTCTAGGGCATTTTCCTTCTTTCTTTTTTGGGGGGTGATGGGGGAAGACAGTCTTGCTCTTTCACCCAGGCTGGAGTGCAGTATCACAATCATAGCTCACTGGGGTCTTCAACTCCTGGGCCCAAACGATCCTCCTGCCCCAACCTCCTGAGTAGCTGGGACTAAAGGCATACACCACCATGCTCAACTAATTTGGGTTTTTTTTTTTTTTTTGTAAAGATAGAGTCTCAAACTCCTGGCCTCAAGTGATCCTCCTGCCTCAGCCTCCCAAAGTGCTGGGATTACAGGCATGAGCCAGTGTGCCTGGTCAGTTACGTTATTTTATTTTTTATTTATTTTGAGTCAGAGTCTCACTCACCCAGGTTGGAGTGCAGTGGCATGATCATGGCTCACTGCAGCCTCAATCTCCCGCCTCAGTCTTCCCCTGTAGTTGGGATTATAGGCATGCACCACCATGCCCAGCTAATTTTTGATCATATATATGTATATTTTTGGTTTTGTTTTTTGGGTTTTTTTTTTTGTGTGTGTGTGTGTATGTTTTGTGAGACGGGGTTTTGCCATGTTTCTCAGGCTGGTCTCGAACTCCTGGGCTCAAGCAATCCACCCACCTGGTCCTTCCAAGGTGCCGAGATCACAGGCATGAGCCACCGCGCCTGGCTAGTATATTCTATGTTATCTAATTTAATCTTCTTGCACATCAGCCTTGAGTCAGGGGAGTTATTATTAGGCATTGTTGTTACCATTATCTCCATTTTACAGATAAGGAAACTAAGATGTGGAGAGAAGGGACAAGTTCCCAGTCACACGGTTAGTGGTGGAGTTGCAACATAAACAGTAAACACGTTTGCCTAACTTCAAGTTACTCCAGTTCCCCGCAGTCCCTCCAAATCACACCCGCAGACACACATGCTCACCTCTCTCCCCAACCTCCTCCCGCTTCCATCTTACCACAACCCCGAGGCCACCCCCAGAGAGATCATCCTGTCCATGCCCCTGCCTCTGCCCCAGTGCAGTGGAGCCTCCACGTGGCCTGTATCTGGAGCTCATCTGGTCATGGTCCAGGAGAAGGTGACAGTGGGGAAAGTTGGGGGAGTCAAGGGTGTCAGCTGCTGCTGCTGCTTTTTGAGCAAAGACTTTGAAAGTTTAATGTGATAATCTCATCCTGATTACTGAAAACTGAGGACCTTGGGCTTGTCCAAGAATCCATTACCAACCTCACATGAGGAGCAGGGAGGTTGCACTGGGTTCCTCACCTTCCTGCTCCCCCAATCCCCAAGCATACTGGGAAGGATCTGAATCTTGGTTGATTTTTTTTTTTTTTTTCTTAATGGAAAGAAGGTGTTTCTGGATCATGGTAGAGATTCAAGGCTTCCTACCTCAGGACCTGGACCAGGAGACCCCAGCCCTTTTCTTTTACATCTGGGAATTTAATATCCTAAAAAGTGCGGCTGGTTAGTAGGTTGTGAGGCCAGTCAGAAGGCGTAGAAAATCAGCTCAGCCGGGAATCCCCGGCCCTCACATCCCCCACCCCAATACACCTCCAGGGAAACTGAGGCCTGTTACTGTTGTCTCCACATCATCTCTGCCCAGAAGCAAACCAATTAGCACCGCGTCTGGTTCTGTGTTCCCAGCGCCTGTCTCATTATTAGGGGATTTATGTCCCGGTCACTGTGAAGGACAACTGTCCCGGTTTCCATCGGGGGAGCCTGGCGGGCGCTGGAGCCCAGCAGTGGCAGGAGGTGGTGCCGTCCTGCTTGGGGCAGGATGGAGATTTGATTTCAGGGGGATTTACAACCAGTGGGGAGCCGCCCTGGGCACATGGTGGCTCTGGGCTATTTTAAGAGGCAAAACGTTGGGGGAGGGGTCACAGTGGACTTGTTCAAGTGACTAGAGAGTCTGCCCTTTCAGTGGGAGCAGAAAGGACCCATGATGAGTGGGGTGGGGCAGGCCTACCCACTGTTGGGGCCTCTCCCACCCTCCTAGAGCCCAGGAGCCCAGAATGACGCCACCCGTCCTAGCCCCAGTCTGGGCTGTGGGCCGAGCAGGGAAGCTGCTGGCTGGGCCGGGGTCTCCGCTCCTTGCCTGAGCCCCTTTGCTGCAGGCTTTGCTTCAGCTGGGGACCCTTAGTGTTATTATTATGAACAATTCTTTTAACCACTTCTTATCTTTATAGTAGAAATTGTATTTATCGAACATTTGGGAAAGGCCCCAGGAGCAAGAAATAGGCACAGCCTTAAATCCAGGCCCATCAGCTCCTGTTCTGTGTGGGCCTCTTCCAAGCTGTGTAATGTTGAGGGTTGCGTAAGTCCCTTCACGTCTCTGAGCCTCAGTGTCCCTCTCTCTAAAGCCGGGACCAGCAACACCTAATTAATGATGCCCTATTATTAGTTGGGCACATGTTACATGGGGTACTTTGCAGGCATGATGTCACGTCATCCTCTACACTGTTACCTATTAATTGCCCTGTTTTAGAGATAAGGAAACTGAAGCTCAGAGAGAGGAAGTAACTTGCCTGAACTCACACAGCCAGAGCAAGGTGCCCGATGCATTTCTCTTTGCACCTACAGTGAGAGTCGTTTCATTCCTCAAATCCAGAAATATGTCTTGGTTACTTTCTGTGTGCCAGGCACTGTTCTAGGGCTGAAGAGTCATCCACAGACAAAACAGAGGAAGAGGAGACAGTGGATGAGACTGGCCAGTAGTGAGAGCTGGAATGGTCAAACTGGAGACTCAGAGGCTTTATTTAGACTAAGCGTCATTTTCTGGAGTGGGGAGGGCAACATTTAAGGGGCCTGAATCCCTCACTGGGCAAGTGGAAGGTGGACCAGGGAGGGCCAGCACCACCTGGCACCCCCAGCTTGCCATGAGCAGGAAGAATTTTTCCATTTGTTCTTCCTCTTCACCCCAACTTGGTAGGAAAAAAGTTACTGGGCATATTGGGATAAGGCCTTTAGAGGCACCATGGTATAAAGGAAAGAGACAGCCTAGACTTTGGAGTCATCCAATGGGGTTCAAATCCACTCTGCCCTTTCCAGCTGTGTGACCTTGGGCAGGTAAGTTAACTTCTCAGAGCCTCCCCCTCTTTTTTTATTTTATTTTATTTATTTTTTTGAGACAGAGTCTCGCTTTGTAGCCCAGGCTGGAGTGCAGTGGTGTGATCTTGGCTCACTGCAAGCTCCGCCTCCCAGGTTCACATCATTCTCCTGCCTCAGCCTCCTGAGTAGCTGGGACTACAGGCGCCCGCCACCATGCCCGGCTAATTTTTTGTATTTTTAGTAGAGACGGGGTTTCACTGTGTTAGCCAGGATGGTCTCGATCTCCTGACCTCGTGATCCATCCGCCTCATCCTCCCAAAGTGCTGGGATTACAGGCATGAGCCACCGCCCCCGGCCAGAGCCTCCCCCTCTTTATCTTCAAAATCAGGAGAATAGTAGCGACCTTTCAGGGTTAGTGGGGGACGAAATGAGTGGGAAAGGGCACGGGAAGGATCTGGCACACAGAAGGCCCACAATAGACGGCAGTGTTTTGCCTGCGTGAGGGGTTGGAGTTTAGGGGTGTGTTATTCCTAGGTATCTAGGTGAAGCCACGTCTTTGTGGGTGGCACTAAGCTGGCACCTGTGGTCCTGCTGAATGATCTCAACAGCCTGAGCAGAATGGGAGAGCCAGCAAGCCCAAACATACGGTCTGGGCCTCCCAGTGCAGGAAACCACCACTCACTCGGGGGCTGGGATAGGGAGGCTGAACTCACCAGTGCATCATGTGAAAATAGACCTGGGGGTTTCAAGGACCCTCAGTTCTATGTGGAGCTAGTTCAAGGCTGAAGAAAAGCTGAGGGACGGGCGGCATTCACAGAGGAGGGCAGAGATTGGGGGATGTTGTGCTGTCCCTTTTTCTGTTCTAAGGAGGATACCAAAAGCCTAAAAGAGTTTAGAGGAATGTAAACTCTTGGGATAACCAAACACCCGGAAACCATTTATTCAGCATTTTTAATTAAGTGGTTTAGATCAGGTCAGTTGGTCACCATGCAAGGTAGCAGGCAAAGGAAATGAATGAAGGCCCAGAATTACCCTGGGGGAGGAGCCCTCAGTATAGTCGGGTAACCAAAGCAGGGTTTGGGAGAGACAGTTTAATTAATACAGTGTGATAAGGGCAGTGTTAGGGTCTCATTAAAGGTGCCCTGGGAGCACATACAAGGGGGAGGCACATATTCAAAGGCTTCCTGGAGGAGGTGGCCATGTCAGGGGAAGAATAGCGGTGGCAAATGGGTCTCTTTAGCTGGGAGAAGAGCCCCTTTAGGAAGAAGCTGCCTGCTGTGTTTCTCTGGCTGTGGAAGGTGGAGTGCACGTTTTCTGTGTTACCAGGCAGCAGATCTAGGACCAGTATGCAAGCATTATAGGGAAACAGGTTCCAACCCCCCATTTTAATGAACGTTAGCATATGGAATGGGCCATCTTGTTAGGCAGTGATCTCCCCGTCACTGGCATGTTCAAGCAGAGGCCAGAGGATACCTTGTCAAAGCTGCTACAAAAGGGACAGGATGACCTCTAAGATCCCTTCCAAGTCTGAACAACTGCAGTTCTCCACGGACAGCCACAGGATGTGGACTGTGATGGAGAGCAGTGTGACTAGATTAAGTAGAGGATGCGTGTGCTGTGGGATAGTGAGGTACACATGGTGTACCATGATTGTCCTCCCCACCTTGGATTTACTTTTTAAAAACATCTTTGGCCAGGCGCGGTGGCTCACGCCTGTAATCCCAGCACTTTGGGAGGCTGAGGTGGGTGGATATTGAGGTCAGGAGATCAAGACCATCCTGGCCAACATGGTGAAACCCCGTCTCTACTAAAAATACAAAAATTAGCCTAGCCTGGTGGCATGCGCCTATAGTCCCAGCTACTTGGGAGACTGAGGCAGGAATATCGCTTGAACCTGGGAGACAGAGGTTGCAGTGAGCTGAGATTGCACCATTGCACTCCAGCCCAGGTGATAGAGCGAGACTCCGTCTCAAAAAAAAAAAAAAAAAAATCCTTAATAACTGTTTTATTGAAATATTGCATACCATGGCCGGGCGCGGTGGCTCAAGCCTGTAATCCCAGCACTTTGGGAGGCCGAGACGGGCGGATCACGAGGTCAGGAGATCAAGACCATCCTGGCTAACACAGTGAAACCCCGTCTCTACTAAAAAATACAAAAAACTAGCCGGGCGAGGTAGCGGGCGCCTGTAGTCCCAGCTACACGGGAGCCTGAGGCAGGAGAATGGCGTAAACCCGGGAGGCGGAGCTTGCAGTGAGCCAAGATCCAGCCACTGCACTCCAGCCTGGGCGACAGAGCGAGACTCCGTCTCAAAAAAAAAAAAAAAAAGAAAAGAAAAAAAAAAAAAAGAAATATTGCATACCATACAATTTCCCCATTTAAAATGTACAATTTAATATGACTTTACCTTAAAAATGGAAATGCATTTATTATTCATTCAACAACTATTTATTGAGCATTTATTAGGCATGCAATAAGCTTTGCACTGGTGTTGTGGATAGCTGGGAAATAAAGGTCCTGCCCTCATGGGGGAGACAGGTCAGGATCCAAACAAAACAATTACAACCTGGGAGATACACTAAGAGGGTGGTAAACTGGGTCTGAGACAAGGAGTGAGGAAGCTGGGAAAAGGGGGTCCTGGGGAGGTAACATTTGAGCTGGGGCCTGAGTGACAAGGAGATATCTCTGTGAATGTCAGAAGGATGTTCCCGGCTGAGGGGGCAGCAAGGGCAAGGCCCAAGGCAGTGGTGAGTTGGTGGATGGGTGGACCAGGAAGTGCTGGGAGACTTGGTGGCACCGTGGATGAGGCGTCCCTGAGGCTCCCACCATGGGGCCTCCTCTCTGCATGGCCTGGTCCCCAGGAGGCTTGCCCCAGTGCCAGGCAGGTGAGCGGTACCGCCACTTCTTCTTTGGCTGCAAGAGCCCTCTCTGTCCACTTTCCTTGGCTCTTTCTTGCTCTGTTATTGCTTCTCCAATAACAGAATGGTGACAGTGCTCTTGGAGGTCATGTCACCAGCCCCTGCCTCCTGCTCTCCCTGGTTGGCTCCATGCCCCTGTGTGTGCCCACTGTGTGCTGGACCCTGTGCTCCGATCCCCTGGGAGGAATCAGAAAGGACTCCCAGCCACACACATTGGTGAAGTCTCCCCAGCAGGCTCTGGCTGTCTCCCCTGACCTCCAGAGACAGTGCCTTGGAGCAGCCCGGAGTCTCCCATTTGGTGCCCACTTCCTGTGTGACTTGGGACCAGTTACTTAAGGTCCACAATCTTTTTTTATGCTATTTATTTGTTTATTTATTTTGAGACGAAGTTTCACTTTTCTTGCCCAGGCTGGAGTGCAGTGGGGTGATTTTGGCTCACTGCAACGTCCACTTCCCAGGTTCAAGCGATTCTCCCACCTCAGCCTCCTGAGTAGCTGGGATTACAGGCATGCCACTACCCCCGGCTAATTTTTGTATTTCTAGTAGAGTCAGGGTTTCACCATGTTGGCCACGCTGGTCTCGAACTCCTGACCTCAAGTGATCCGCCCGCCTCGACCTCCCAAAGTGCTGGGATTACAGGCGTGAGCCATTGCGCCCACCTAGGTCCCCAGTCTTTCATTTCCTGGTCTGTAAAATGGGGAACTGCACCTCTCTGGGCAGAGTGATTCTGAGGTTTGAATGTGATCCCCCTGGCACCCAGCAGGTGGTCCATGAATGTCAACTTCCTCCCACTCCCTGAGTTTCCTCCCAAAAGAGGGGCCAGCTTGCCGGAGGGGCGGAAGGGGGTGCTGGCAGGGGGTAGGGGAAGGCAGCCAGTTTGGGGTCCCCTTCCCTGAGCTCTGGGATCCCTGGGGAGCCTTCAGGTACGCTGGGCCTGGTCAGCCAGGGGTGGGCGGGATACTCACCCGTGGGCCCAGCTCTTCAGCCAGGAGGGCCTCTGAATCTCCCCTCTCTTCCTCTCACCCGGGGAGCCCCACCGCTGAGCCCCTCTCCCGCCAAGGCTCTCCTGGGCTGGCCGGGGCGGCGCGGCTCCTGGCACCTGCTCCCGTCGGGCCGCCCGGGGGCGGGCTCGGAGACGCGGCGGCTGTCCCGGGACGCGCGGGGCCGGGAGCTGCGACTCAGGACCGCCCCGGGTGGCCGCGAGAGGCTGGACGCAGCCGGGTTTGTCCGGAGCGCTCTCCAGGTAGGCGCGGGCGCGGGACTCGGGCCCTCACTCCCCGCCGCCCATCACGGACCCACGCGCTGTGGGGGCAGAGCCGGCGGGAGGGGGCCCGCCGCGTGCTCAGCGCGTAGGTGGCTCTGCAGCGCTGGGGGCAGCGGCGGGGACCCTGCTCGCCTGGTGACCGGGAGAGAACCGCAACTTAACCGGAAACTGAGGTTGCGAGGAGGACAGCAAGGGTGATGGCAGGAAGGACTTCCAGCTCCCATTAGGGGGAGGGAGGGAGAGAGGGTGAGACTTCCCCTCTACTTCCACCCACCCTAAGGAGGGACCATTCTCCGGAGACAGGGGGCTCGGCCAAATAACCCACCGACTTTCCTTAAGAAGTTTAGAGAATCCAAAAGTTGATCCACCCCTATCAATACTGAGATGGAATAGAAGGGAAGGGGCGGGGGAGGGAAGAGCAACAATGATCTTTTGCTGGGTGCAAAGAGTAATCCTGTTCCCCCACCCTCCATTTCATTCACAGTCATTGGAGGCCTTCCTGTCCCGCCCCTTCCTGCCCCCAACGTGCAGAAGGTCTCATATTCAGCAAGGGGTATAGGGGGAGCCCCTGGCCAGAGCACTCTGCCCCCACCCACAACTCAAGAACAGTCCCAGGAGCTCCCAACTCTCAACCCTCCTCCTTCTGGCTTCCAGGACTCAGGCCCCTGCCCTGACTTGGACGTGGTGACTAGTGGGAGGCAGGGAGTGGGGTTTGAGGGAGCTCCCCTTCTGGGTCCTATGGGATTGGGCAGGGAGAGCAGGCAGGAGATAAACCCCGGCTGTGCCAGGATCTTGAGCCCCGGTGCTCCTAGGAGGGGGCATGTGGCAGGTGGGTCTCCTCTGCCTGCTGAGTGTGATCAGGGCAACAGGTCAGATTTCCTGGGATTTGCCTGGCAGCAGAGGCAAGGACAGGGGGTACGGAGACAACCACCCCACCTTAGAGGCAGTTGCTCTGTGTTGCCACTGTGGACCCTGCAAGGAGAGATGCAGGTTAGACAGCAAGAAGGACTTCCTTCCTGAGGGGAGGGGTCTTCGGGGGAGTCTCAGTGGCCAGCAGAGCCAGCCCCTGTCTTTGGGGGTGTCAGGAGGACTGAGGCCCTCTGGAGGGTGCAGACAACTGGGGGTGAGGACAGAGCAGACCAGGGAGGGGAGGCAGTGGGGGACAGTGACCTCACCTCTGGACCATCCTGCTCCTTCACCTCCTGTGCCCTCTCTCCCTTCTTTGGAGCTGGAGTGTTGGCTTTCAGCAGCTCACTCCTGAAATCCCCAGCACCCAGAAGTCCCCAGGGGAAGGTGACAGGCTTCCTCTGTCACCACTTCAGATGGGAAGACAGACATGGCTGCCTTGAGTGTGTCCAGCGGAACGCCTCACCTGGCACCTAGACCAGCTATTGCCTAGCCCCCGGGCCTCCTGTTCTGGCAAAGCAGGGTTGTATGTGCTGGGGGCTGGCACAGGTCACTCGACTCCTCTGGATCCTCTGAGGGGATCTCAGGGTGTGGCCCTGGGTGACCCCAGCTCCCTGGGCCCATGGAATAGGTGGGATGGGTGCCACTCTGTGGTGGCCACACCACTAAAGAGGGCTGTTTCCCCTTCCTCTCTTTCAGCGCTGGGAGAGGGCAGTGGGGAGGTGGCAGGGTGGAGAAGCCAAAATGCTCAGTGATGGCCCCTCAGGGACACTCAGTGGCTACCCAGGCCCAGGAGGGCTTGCAGTCTGCTAGGACAGGAACAGATGAGGTTTCTCTTCCTCCAGGTGCTTCTCTCTGCAGCTGGGCTGGTGGGGAGGGCCAGGATCCCACACTCCTGCCTGTGACCCCATGAATGAGATGGGGGCTGCCAGGGTCCTCACCCCCTGCCCTTGCCTCATAGAATGGAGGAGACCTTTCCCTATCTACTTGCCTCTCTTTGTGATGCTGAGCCTCAGTTGCCTCATGTGTCAAACCTCGCAGGATTGTTCTGAGGATTCACGTAGGCGTTCTTTCTGTTGTGTCCCAGGGGTAACAGGCGTTTGCCACCAGGCGCACCCACCCTGCCTTTCTCCCAGGCTAAGGCAGAATCATATACCTTGACCTCCACTGCCTTCCACCTAAGCAGCAGCTGCTCTGTGTGGCCACTGCAATTCAGCCTGCAAAGGACCTAGGTGCCCAATCCCCTCTCTTACTTATTTTATTTTATTTTTTATTTTTTTTTATATGGAGTCTCGCTCTGTCGCACAGGCTGGAGTGCGGTGGCACAATCTCGGCTGACTGCAACCTCCGCCTCCTGGGTTCAAGTGATTTTTTTGCCTCAGCCTTCCGAGTAGCTGGGATCACAAGCACCTGCCACCACACCCAGCTAATTTTTGTAGCTTTAGGAGAGATGGGGTTTTGCTGTGTTTGCCAGGCTGGTCTCAAACTCCTGACCTCAGGTGATCCACCTGCCTCGGCCTCCCAAAGTGCTGGGATTACAGGCATGAGCCACTGCATCCAGCCTATTATTTTTCACTTATTTATTTGTTTTTTTTTTGAGACGGAGTCTCACTCTGTCGCTGGGGCGGGAGTGCAGTGGCGCGATCTCAGCTCACTGCAACCGCCGCCTCCCGGGTTCAAGCAATTCTCTCGCCTCAGCCTCCCAAGTAGTTGGGATTACAGGTGCTCGTGACCACGCCGGCTAATTTTTGTATCTTTAGTAGAGATGGGGTTTCACCATGTTGGCGAGGCTGGTCTGGAACTCCCAACCTCAGGTGATCCACCCACTTTGGCCTCCCAAAGTGCTGGGATTACAGGCATGAGCCACCGTGCCTGGCCCCCTCTCTTTAAAGACAGGAAACCAAAGCCCAGCGAGGCAGGGTCTGGCCCAAGTTTGGCTGGCCAGCCAGCCTGGCCTGGTCTGGGAAGTAGGCTGGGGAGGTGGGAAGGTGGCTGTTGGCTGACATGGAGGAAAATGCCAGAGGGTAACTGGGCTTGTTAAGGGTTTGAGGAGGGAGCCTGTCATGCTCTGCCAAAGGCTGGGGACAGGCCTCGAAACTTCCTCTCCGAATACCTCTTTAGGAGAAGCAGGCTTTTCTGGAGGACTCCTTTCCCAGGCTGCAGCAGAAACAACCGTCTGCTGCCTGTTTTCTGGCCTCCACAGTCCCCTTCATTGAGCCCTCTCTGGATGGACAGCCAGGGAATCTCATCACCTCATGGTGGCCAAGGACCCCATGGAAACCCAGGGACCTCATATGCACTTGTCACTCAGCCAGAAGTGGTGGAGATGGGACCCCAGAGCCCTGCCTTAGTGCTCCCCCCACCCCACCCCTCAGCTCCACATTGACAGACACACAGGCAGACAGGCAGACAGACAGACAGACAGAACCTGGGCTACACAGCTCTCCAGTGCAGGTGGTGTGAGCCTGCCTCCAAATGGGTGGCTCCCTCCCAGGGCCCAACCCCTGCCCTCTCTGCAGCAGCCTCAGCCCATCTCTCAGGGAAGACAGGGAACAGAGGGAGATTTAGCCAGCTTCCTATAGAAATCCCAGAGAGACAGACAGACAGATGGGTACATACACGCTCTTTTTCTCTGCTTTCCCCTTGTCCTTCCTCCCCACCTCTTTGACTCTTTCTACCCAGGGTGTAGCCCCTCTCTGCCAGGCACTGGGCCTGATAGGGGCTGCACAGCCCTGCCCCTCCCCAAAGCCCTTCTCTCAATCTGTGGCCCCCTCCCTAACCATCAGTTCAGGTCAGGGCTTGGCAGGCTTTAAGGAGAGGTGGGATGGGGCAGTGGGTAGGGACTTGGGCTTTGAGTCAGACAAGTATAGGTCTAGATCCAGCCACAGAACCTCCCAAAGCCTGTTCTCTAATCTGTGCACTGGGATAACAGGTTAATTATGGTGCTCATCTCATGGAATTGTGAAGTTTAAGAGAGATCCTGCCTGGGCATGGTGGCACATGCTGGTAATCCCAGCTACTTGGGAGGCTGGGGCAGGAGGTTCACTTGAGCCCTATGAGTTTGAGGCCAGCCTGGAGCCTGGGCAACACAGTCAAACCCCATCCCCTCGCAAAAAGAAAAAAGACCCTTTTTGTCAAGCACCTGGCCCACAGTAAGCCCTCAATAAATGGGGTTGTTACTTCATAAAGAAGAGGTGACGTAAGCAGCTGGGAGGTGAAGAAAAAGACAGGGAAGCCTCTATAATCAGCTCTTGCATCATCTTTCCATTTGCTTTGAAGCAAGTCCACTGCCCTGCTCTGGGACTCAGTTTCCCCATCTGCTTAAGGCAGCATGTGGACTAGGCCCTGTCCAAGTGTAGGTCCTGCTAGGGTGGGTCATGCTGGCTCTGAGTAGGGGCCAGGGTTGGGGATGTTGAGCTGTCGATGCTCAGGGCAGGGTTAGGCAGACCTGTGTGCTCCCATCACTGCCCACCTCTCCACACTTTATGACCGGGCTCCCCTAGCTTAGCTGGGGCAGGGTGGCTCCTAAGGGGACAGCTGGGAAGGCTGGGTCAGGCGGGGCAGGCTGCGGCAGGCCCAGGAGCCTGGCTGGGGGGAACACAATTAGCCTGGAATCCAGGCGGCCCCGTGAGCCCAGAGGCTATATATCACAGAGGTTTAATCAGCTGCGTGGCAGATATTTGCTCTCTTGGGCCATGTCCCCGGCCCGCCTGTCATAAATTGCACGGAGATTTCAAAATACCCTTGTCCCCATGCTGGCGGGGCAGGGAGCTCTCCTTGGCATGGCCAGGAAAATCTCATTCCTCTGAAGCCTCCACCCAGGGAATGGGACCTCTCCCCCCACCAACACTTGCACCTAAGACCTCCTTCCTGCCTCCTCCTGCTGGGAGGGTTGGGGAGGACATGGAGAGGCAGGGGAGTCACTGTGATGACCTCCATCTAGAGGTGAGAAGGTGCAAAATATTAGTGGGGGGCTCCATGCAGCAATGGGGGCCCTCTCACAATGGCAGTGACCTCCAGTGTGCCCTCTGTGGGAAGAGCTGTACCCTGGACCCGTGGTGTGGCTCCAGGAGACAGCTGCATTGATTCTGGAGTGTAGGGGCTGGGGTCTGTCCTGCCCAGAGGACAGGGTACCTACCTGTCCTCACCTACCTTCCCACTGGATGTTTGCTGCGCCACCTGGAGGCTGTCTCTGGGACTGCTGCCCAGCCACAACACGTAGCAGCAGGGTTTGGAACCCCAAATCACCAAGCATTTATGACCACACCAGGGTCAGATCTATGGCACGTTAATTTGCTAGGGCTCCCATAACAAAGTGCCACAGGCTGGGTGGCACTTAAACAATAGAAGTTTATTGTCTCAGTTCTGGATCCTTAAAGTCCAAGATCAATATGTGTCAGCAAGGCTGGGTGTGGTGGATCATACCTGTGATCCCAGCACTTTAGGAGCCCAAGGCTGGAGGATCTATTGAGCCCAAGTGTTTGAGGTAACAGTGAGCTATGATCACACCGCTCCACTTCAGCCTGGGCGACAGAGCAAGACCCTGCCTTTTTTTTTTTCTGAGGCAGAGTCTCGCTCTGTCACCCAGGCTGGAGTGCAGTGGCCCGATCTTGGCTCACTGCAACCTCCACCTCCCAGGTTCAAGCAATTCTCTTGCCTCAGCCTCCCGAGTACCTGGGATTACAGGCGCCCACCACCGTGCCTGGCTAATTTTTTTGTATTTTTAGTGGAGACAGGGTTTCACCATGTTGGCCAGGCTGGTCTTGAACTCCTGACCTTATGATCCACCCGCCTCGGCCTCCCAAAGTGCTGGGATTACAGGCATGAGCCACTGCACCTCATCAATTTCACCTTTTTATAAGGACACCAGTCATGTACATTGGTTTAGGGGCCCACCCTATACCAGTCTGGCCTCATCTTAATAGCATCTGCAACGACCCTATTTCCAAATATGGTCGTATTCTGAAGTACTGGAGATTAGGATGTCAACATATTGAATTTTGGGGGACACATCTCAACCCGTATCACATAGTCTCAGATGTTCAGTGACAGTCTCATTTCATGGTCTGGGCACAACGACACCCACACCATGGCACAGCTACACTGTGACATGCACACAGTGTAAGTGACACAGATTCACCCTAACAAACAATGGGGTAACAGAGACATTTGTAGTGACCCAGGTACCTCATGACAGACACACAGGGTGACAGACTTCACTCACAAGCTGTAAGAGACGGACACACTATGTATTAATAACAGCTGATTGGCCAGGCACCGGTGGCTCACACCTGTAATCCCAGCACTTTGGGAGGCCGAGGTGGGCGCACCACAAAGTCAAGAGATTGAGACCATCCTGGCCAACATTGTGAAACCCCGTCTCCACTAAAAATTCAAAAATTAGCCAGGTGTGGTGGCGCGTGCCTGTAGTCCCAGCTACTCAGGAGGCTGAGGTAGGAGAATCACTTACACCCGGGAGGCGGAGGTTGTAGCGAGCCGAGATCGCGCCACAGTACTCCAGCCTGGGTGACAGTGTGAGATTCTGTCTCAAAAAAAAAAAAAAAAAAAAAAAAAAAAGGAAGCCCCGGCCGGGCGCGGTGGCTCAAGCCTGTAATCCCAGCACTTTGGGAGGCCGAGGCGGGCGGATCACAAGGTCAGGATATCGAGACCACAGTGAAACCCCGTCTCTACTAAAAATACAAAAAATTAGCCGGGCGCGGTGGCGGGCGCCTGTAGTCCTAGCTACTCAGGAGGCTGAGGCAGGAGAATGGCGTGAACCCAGGAGGCGGAGCTTGCAGTGAGCCGAGATCGCGCCACTGCACTCCAGCCTGGGCAACAGCGTGAGACTCCGTCTCAAAAAAAAAAAAAAAAAAAAAAAAAAAGAAAAAAAAAGGAAGCCCCGGCCGGGCGCGGTGGCTCAAGCCTGTAATCCCAGCACTTTGGGAGGCCGAGACAGGCGGATCACGAGGTCAGGAGATAGAGACCATCCAGGCTAACACGGTGAAACCCCGTCTCTACTAAAAAATACAAAAAACTACCCGGGCGAGGTGGCGGGTGCCTGTAGTCCCAGCTACTCGGGAAGCTGAGGCAGGAGAATGGCACCCGGGAGGCAGAGCTTGCAGTGAGCTGAGATCCGGCCACTGCACTCCAGCCTGGGCGACAGAGCGAGACTCCGTCTCAAAAAAATAAAAAATAAAAAATAAAAAATAAAAAAAAAAGGAAGCCCCCATCTGAAGCAGAGGCAGGAAGCGTGTGCGAAGATTTCCGAGAGAAGGCAAAATTCACGGAGCAGCCCCAGAATAGAAATCGTTAGAGGCGGACAAGTTAGGCAGGGCAAGTTTCAGAGAAGTGACTTGGAAAGGAAAGACTGTCTATGGGAGATGGGGACCTGGACTTGAGGGTCCAGGAGAGAGAGAGAGAAAAAGTGTGTGCGCGTGTGTGTGCGTGTGTGTGTGTGTGTGTGTGTGTGTGTGTCTGCGCGCACGTTGGGGGGCGGGGCGAAGGCGGGCGGGGGCCGGGGGGTGCTGTGTTTAGCAGACCGAGGCAGCAGAGCTCAGGTCTCTACCGAAACCACCAACTGTTGCCTTGGCCTCAGTAGCCAAGACAGCAGGGGGCATCTGGAGCCACGTGGAGCAGGGGTTGGGATGGCTTCACACACTGTCACCATTTGTGAATGTCACCCTGCTGGGTGCAGGGCAAAGGAAGGTTGTGTTTTTGGCTGGTGGTTGCTGTGTCTCCAGTAAGCACCACGTGCCTGGCTGTCACAGGATTGCCAGCGCTTGCTGTGGAGCTGAGAACAGGACTCTCGCTTCCTCCAATGTGACTCAGCTGGCCTTGCCGCTGCCTCTCCCTCAGTGGCCACCTTTCCTTCAAGACCCCAGTCCCCCTCTCTGAGTTATGTTCTGCAGCCATGTTCTGAATCCCCAGGTGTCCTGGCCTCCCCGTGTGTAGACATGTTGGACACCCTTCCAAAAAGTCCCAAGTTTTTGTTGTTGTTGTTGTTTGTTTCTGAACCGGAGTTTCGCTCTTGTTGTGCAGGCTGGAGTGCAATGACGCCCGATCTTGGCTCACTGCAACCTCCACCTCCGGGGTTCAAATGATTCTCCTGCATAAGTCTCCTGAGTAGCTGGGACTACAGGCATGTGCCAACACGCCCAGCTAATTATGTACTTTTAGTAGAGACGGGTTTCACCATGTTGGTCAGGCTGGTCTCGAACTCTTGACCTCAGGTGATTCACCCACCTCAGCCTCCCAAAGTGCTGGGATTACAGGCGTGAGCCACCTCCAAGAGTCCCAAGTTTTAATGCTGCTTTGCTTGAAATAGACTCCATTATGCAACCTTCCACCATCCTCGGGCTGGGGCATTATAGAGGGATACAGAGGACACAGAGCTCTGCGTCTCCCGGTCTTGAGCCCCTCCTGCTCCCTCTAAGTATTCACAACCATTTGGCGTTCATTCATCTCCCTCTCCATCCACTCAGGTATGAAGCGGCCACTGAGCCCACCCCCACCGGCTGAGAAGGAGCCGCCTGTATCTGGAGCTGCTGAGTGCCCCCCTCGGCCCCCAGAACCACCTAAGCCCAAGCGAGAAAGAAAGCGGCCATCGTACACGCTCTGTGATGTCTGCAACATCCAGCTGAACTCGGCGGCCCAGGCCCAGGTGCACTGTGGGGGGCGGGCCCACCAGAGGCGGCTTCGGCAGCTCAGCTTGGGGAAGAGCCCCTCAGGGCCAGGTCAGTGTGGAGGAGCGCTGCTCCCACAAATTTGGTTTGGGGAGGATCTCTGTCTGGGCCCCTCTGAGGGGCTCTGCGTCTGTGGCCTCCCTCCATGGGGGTCTTTGTGTCTGCGGTGCCCTCAGTGAGGTCTTAGGGTCTGAAGCCCCCCGATGCCAGTAAGTTTTATTCTGCATCTGGACAGCCCTTCTGTGGGACCTCTCGGAGTCTGTGGGTCCTTAGGCCGCCTCTTGGGTCTTTGTTTCTGGGGATTCTCCCTGTGGGATCTTTTGGGATCAGGACTCCTAAGCAGCCCTTCTCTAGCCTGGAGCCTCCTGGTAGCCACAGGCTTTCAGACAAGGGCCTCATCTGCGGGGTGGGGGTCCCAGGCTCCAGCTCAGGTCTGTGGTCTCTGAAGGCCAAGGTCAGCAAGGTACACAGCACTCCAACCCAGGGACAAGGGGGAGGCCCCTCTTCCTTTGGATTCCCTGCCAGGATTTCTGCTTCTCCCTAGCTGGGGTGACTTTGCAGAGGTTTGGCTATGAGCTTGGAAGGGGCAGCTGGCTGCAAGGCAGATTTCTGGGGGAAATGGGTGAATGCCTCCATGAGGGTGATTCTAGCTGACAGGTGCACAGGGGCCATAGGGAAAGTAAGAACCGGCCAGGCTGCTGTTGGCAGAGCAAACAGATTCACATCCAGGCCCAGTGTAGGGAGGTGGGAAAGGTGGGAACTTACCCCTGGCTCCTGGGGGAGGCCAACAGAAACCTACCTTGCAGCCCAGGTTGGCAGGTTTGCTGGAGGCTACACTCTGACCTCAGACACCCTCTTGAGGGCTGTCTTCTCTTTTGGTGATATTCATGGGGCACCTACTGTGTCTCTCGCTCCACACACACACACTCCTGTAGGCCGGAGACAAGTAAGATCCAATCTCTCTGCTTACCACCCTCCCCAAGATTGAGTGGGTCTTTTGGGTGGAGACAGAGGTGAAAAGAGATGAGGGTTGTGGTTGCCACATGGGACACACCCTCAGGGCACAAAGGCAAAACTGCAGTCCCTGGGGACACCAGGAAAGTCTCGTGAAGGAAGAGGAGGCTGAGCCTCCGAACATGGATGACGGGAGTAGGGGTATTACAGGCAGAGGTCACGGCATAAGCAAAGCCAGGATGCTCTGGTGACTGGGACCAGCTTCTCCCCACCCAAGCATTTCAGGCTGGACACCAAAGGCATGACTCTGAGCAAGAGAGTATCTGACTGATGGGTGTTTCTAGAGCGTATGTGTCTGTCTGGATTCGAAAGTCACTCATTGGCTGGTCATGGTGGCTCATCCCTCTAATCCTAGCACTTTGAGGGGCTGAGGCAAGTGGATTACTTAAGGCCAGGAGTTTGAGACCAGCCTGGCCAACATTTCTACTAAAAATACAAAAATTAGCCGGGTATGGTGGCACACACCTGTAGTCCCAGCTACTTGGGAGGCTGAGGCAGACGAATCACTTGAACCCAAGAGGTGGAGGTTGCAGTGAGCCGAGATTGTGGCACTGTACTCCAGCCTGGGCAACAGAGCAAGACCCTGTCCCAAAAAAAAAAAAAAGAAAAGAAAAAAAAGTAACTCATTAATTCACCAAATATATATTGACCACCTACTAGGTGTAATCTGCTTTTGGGAGATTCACATTTTTAAAAGACATCATATCTTCCTGTCAGGGAAAAGCTATCTAAATAACTACACATGCAGATGAGTTTGTTCCAAAATAATAACAGGCTTCCTAGAGGTGGATTCAGGGTGCCTCAATAAGTCAGAGGAGGGTCCAGGTGCAGTGGCTCATGCCTGTAATCCCAACACTTTGGGAGCCCAAAGTGGGCAGATTGCCTGAGTTCAGGTGTTCGAGACCAACCTGGGCAACATGGCAAAACCTCATCTACTAAAAAAACCAAAATATTAGCCTGCTGTGATGGTGGGTACTTGTAGTCCCTGCTATTCAGGAGGCTGAGGCACAAGAATTGCTTGAGCCCAGGAGGTGGAGGTTGCAGTGAGCTGAGATCGCACCATTGCACTCCAGCCTGGGCAACAGAGGGAGACCCTGTCTCAAAAAAAAAAAAAAAAGAAGAAGTCAGAGGAGGGAGAGGTAAATTGACACAGGAAGTGACATTGATGGTGGCTACTGGAGACAATGAGAGGATCCCAGGCAGGGAAGCAGCTGGAGCAAAGGCACTGAGGCCTGCAAGTCCATGGCCAACATGGTGAAACCCCATCTCTACTAAAAATACAAAAATTAGCCAGGCGTGGTTGTGGGGTACCTGTAGTCCCAGCTACTCGGGAGGCTGAAGCAAGAGAATCACTTGAACCTGGGAGGCAGACATTGCAGTGAGCTGAGATCATGCCACTGCACTCTAGCCTGGGTGATAGAGACTCCATCACAAAAAAGAATAAAAAAAAGATGCCAGCAACTGCCCCTGAGGTAGGGGGCAGGGTGAGGGGAAGCATGTTGGGACCCTCAGCTGCCCTGGATGCCTCTTCCAGCTCTGCCCAGGTGGGGACTAGGCCGGTGTGCCCCTCTCCACAGAGCAGAGTCCTTAGGGTGGAGCTCCCGGGCGGAGGCTCCCTGGGGAAAATGCAGAGAGCCACAGCCATTCCAGGGAGGCCGAGGCTAAGTGTGGGCAGTGTTGAATGTGCTGCCTTGGTCCTAGGCACTCAGTGTCCGGGGCGCCATGCCAGATTGAGACACGAGGTCTCAGGCCTGTGGCAGCCAGGAGGGGCACTTTTCCGTGGGAGCTGTCACTTTGATTAGGGGCCTGCAGGGCTGGAGGCTTCCACAGTGACAGGCAGTCACAGGCAGTAAGGCAGGGACCCTCTCCTGCTCACATCCCCCGAGGCCATCTGTGGGAGGGAGACTGGGGGTGGTTCTCCCCTCTCTGAGCCTCCTCGCCAAGGTCTCAGTCAGAGGCCTCCTTCTTCAGCAGCATCTGGCTCCTGGAATTCTCACTCCCAGCTCTGAGTGAGCCCTGAATACCTTGGAGGGGCACAGGAGGAGGAAGCAGCAGGAACCCACACTTCATCTCCCTCCTCCAAGCACTGCCCTGACTTACCCTGCCCACCCCCCATCTGTCTCCTACCCAAGAGACCCTTTCATTCTTCTTTTTTTTTTTTGAGACTGAGTCTCACTCTGTCGCCCAGGCTGGAGTGCAGTGGTGGGATCCCAGCTCATTGCAACCTCCACTTCCCAGGTTCAAGCAATTCTCCTGCCTCAGCCTCTCTAGTAGCTGGGATTACAGGCACCTGCCACCATACCCGGCTAATATTGTGTTTTTAGTAGAGATGGAGTTTCACTATATTAGCCAGGCTGGTCTCAAACTCCCAACCTCAGGTGATCCGCCTGCCTCGGCCTCCCAAAGTGCTGGGATTACAGGCCTGAGCCACTGTGCCTGGCCTCTTTCATTCTTCAGGAATGCATCTTGAGCCTTCTTTCACCCCCCTTGCCTCTCCTCCCAATGGAGGTGTGGTACAGGGACCTTCCCCAGAAGAAGGCTGAACTCCATGACCCTAAGGACCATCACACACAGACACACACACACCCCTAAATAACTTTAAGTGATTATCTGACATCTGCAAAGAGACAGAGGTTTGCTGTCCCCTCGCACTAACCTCTGATACAGATGTTGAGCCGGCACAGGGCATCGGGGGACAGCTGGGCAAGAAGCAACGACCTAACCCCAGCCCCACACAGAGGATCTGCTTAGGAGCTGAACAAAGCACTTGCACCTGCAGCATGGCATTCCCTCCTCACCCAGCCACCCTAGGCACAGATGATGACATTCAGTCTCACTTTATAAACTGGGAGAGTGGGGTTCAGGGAGATTAAGTAACACCCAAGGCCACACAGTTGGGTTTGGGTCTTAGGTTTCAGACTCTATTTTGTTTTGTTTTGTTTATTGAGACATCTTGTTCTGTTGCTCAGGCTGGAGTGCCTGGCACAATCGTAGCTCACTGCATCCTCCACCTCCTGGGCTCAAGCAGTCCTCCCTCGGCCTTCTAAGTAGCTGGGACTACAGGCATGCACCACCATGCCTGGCTAAATTTTTTGTTATTTTTAAAAATTTTTGTAGAGACAGGGTGTATTAGTCCATTTTCACGCTGCTGATAAAGACATACCAGAGACTGGACCATTTACAAAAGAAAGGGTTTTAATGGACTCACAGTTCCACATGGCTGGGGAGGCCTCACAGTCATGATGGAGGGTGAAAGGCACGTATCACATGGTGGCAGACAAGAGAAGAATGACAGCCAAGTGAAAGGGGTTTCCCCTAATTAACCCATCAGATCTCATGAGACTTACTCAGTACCACGAGAACGGTATGGGGGAAACTGCCCCCATTATTCAATCATCTCCCACTGGATCCCTCCCACAACACGAAGGAATTATGGGAGCTACAATTCAAGATGAGATTTGGATGGGGACACAGCCAAACCATATCACAAGGTCTCGCTATGTTGCCCAGGCTGGTCTCAAACTCTTGGCCCCAAGCAATCCTCCCACCTCAGCCTCCCAAAGTGCTGGGATTACAGGCGTGAGCTACTGCACGCAGCCCCAGGTTTCTGACTCTAAATTCTATCTCACACTCTTATCTGACGCCCTCCTGAGGAGAACAGAATATATTAGGAGCAACTGAGCCATGTTTGAGAGCGGGGAGGAGTATGACCCAGAGGGCAGGCTGTCCCAGCAGATGATTCCACAAATGCTCGGGACCTATGGCCACTCTTGTGCCCTGTCCCTTGGTGTGCTCAACTGAAGAATGGGAAGATGCCAGCCATCTGGCTAGGGACGGAGAGAGTAGCTTCTTAAAGCCAACCAGCCCCTCCCTTGTCTCTTGGTAGAAAGAACCCAGTCATCCAATTCAGAGTGGGCCTGCCCCATGGCATCCATTGCAACATGACACAGGAGGGGACAGGAGGGCATTTCTGAAATGACTTAAGCTCTGGCTTGCTGAAATGACCAGAAGAACCTTAGTCAGGGACTGCACAGTAGACAGTATGGGGGGCAGGAAAGCAGAGATCGAGTCAGACTATAATGGATTTCAGGGCCAAGATGGCTGCAGCTATAACACATGTCCCTGTGCCTTCCAGCGGGAGAGGGGTAGTGGTCAGAGTGGCAGGCCAAAGCTAGGCTCCCCTATTCTGCGCCCTCAGACCTCCCCTAGCTCCTGTTCGAATCGGTCCCTCCATCCCCTCTCCAAGTCTTTGACTGCAGAAGCCTCTGGCTGCATCCTGGGCCCCAGAGATCAAAGACCTTGAG
Organism: Macaca thibetana thibetana; assembly: GCF_024542745.1. NCBI lineage: Eukaryota > Metazoa > Chordata > Mammalia > Primates > Cercopithecidae > Macaca > Macaca thibetana. Next base: position 51,451,796 of record NC_065593.1, on the reverse strand, counting down.
CTCAAGTCATGCCTGAGTCACTGGCTTGATGAGCTTCTCACCCCCACTCCCTGCAGATGGATTAATTTCAGTCCCATCAGGAGGCCCCGGAAGCCCTCCAGCCTGTCCCCCATCCTTCAGTATCTCCCTGGGTTGCCGTTTCCTCCCCAGTCACGGCCTCCCACACACATACTGAGGCCTTTGGGTGCATGCTGCAAAGAAACGGTGCTCCCCCAAGGCCACTGAGAAGTTCTTCTTGCAGTCTGACCTGCCTCTGCTTCCTGCTGCTATTCTCGCTTGGTGGCAGGTGACAGAAGTGCCCCACACTCTTCCTGAATGTCATCATATCCCCCTCCCCCAGGTGTGATCCTGACCATTGGTATCCCCCTCCCCCAGGACCACCAGGAAAAGCAAGGCTGTCTGGGTAGAGAATTAGGGGGCTTAGCTCAGATCCCTGCCCTGGAAGAAGACAAAGATTCTGTCTGTCTCTGGGTGGGTTAATTAGCTCTGGGTTTGAGTTTCCTTCCTCTCTCCACACAAACAACTCCTCCCCGCAGAGCCCCTTCCTAACAAACCTGTTTTCAGGAGCTGCTGCAGCCAACCCCTCCCAGATCTTCTTTGTGGTTCGAGTGTTGGCTGCTCCAGAGATTACAGGTTATTGTCTGGTGGAGACAGGATGCTGAGGGGGTGGGGGGCTAGCATTGGAACCTGGGTTTGGAATGCAGGACTGGATCCAGCTGTGGGCTGGCTGCCTCCTTCCCCCACTCCACCCCCTCCCAGCCACCAGGTGCTCAGGTCAGTAAAGAGCCAGCTTTTAGGAAGAAGAGGGAGAGGAAGGAGTGAATGGAGGGGAGAAGGACCGGGCTGGGGGATTTGGGGTGGGCAGGGGAGGGGTGTCAGGAGTTCTAGTGGATCAGGCCGGGTGCTGTGGCTCACACCTGTAATCCTAACACTTTGGGAGGCCAAGGCAGGTGGATCATTTGAGGTCAGGAATTCGAGATCACCCTAGCCAACATGATGAAACCTCTCTACTAAAAATACAAAAGTTAGCTGGGCGTGGTGGCGGGCACCTGTAATCCCAGCTACTCTGGAGGTTGAGGCAGGAGAATCGCTTGAACCCGGGAGGCAGAGGTTACAGTGAGCCTAGATCTTGCCACTGCACTCCAGCCTGGATGACAGAGCGAAATTCTGTTTCAAAAAAAAAGAAGTTCCAGTGGATCAGATGAATTCCCTCCTCTCCTTCCTGGCATTGCCCAGGTAACAGATCCAGGGGTCCAGGTGGTAGACTAACAGTGGCAAGACACCTGGATCCCCATTCCCCAACCCCCACATGGCCAATGCTCTTTGATAAAGTGGCAACACCTCTCTGATGCTCAGTTTCCTCTTCAGCAACAGCAGTTAAACATAAGGGGATGGTGAGGAGAGGATGAGTGAGGCTGGGCAGAAGAACGGGCTCCTGCAGCAAGTCCTGAGGCAAGAGGACGGCAAGAGCCATCCAGCAGGCAGAGCAGGGCCAGCAGCTCCTCCTTCCCTGGAGGTCCCTGTGGACAAAGTCAGCCCTTCCAACCCTTTGCTTCAGTGTAAGAGGCCCCAGGCAAGGGAATCCTCCGGGAGTGGGGGCTGAGGGATGCTCCCTGATACCCTCCCCCAGTTCTTGGTCTGCACATTTGCCCCCATACTTCTCCCCTGGGGGATAAGCATGCCCTGTTCTTTCTACCTGCGGTTGGGACGGGGGAAACCAGAGAATGGGCAGCTCCTTCCTGGCAAAGAGAGACAGGGCCCTGGAACGACGCTGCTTTCCAGGCAGAACCAGGAGTCCCTCCCTCGCGCCCTCCCCTCCTGTCCCTCACATCCCCCCCTTCCCTCTGTCACTCTGGCTGGGTTTCATTTGCTCCTCGTTCTGCGCTCTGCGGTGTCTCCAAAGGCAGAGAATGCTCTTGGGTGAGTGCTGAGGACACCTGGGCTGGGAAGTGGGGAGAGGGCTTAGGTGAGGGTGGTCCTCTCCCCTCTCCCCAGCCCAATCCTTTCCGGCTATAGTTGGCCCCCAAAAGTTGTCTGTCAGAGACACCAGTAGCCAGTTACTCTCAACCCTTTTCCCAGGTTCAGGGCTGGGCAGGGAAGCCCCCACTCTGGCCGAGAACAAAGGTGAAAGGAGGGGCAGGAATGGTGGGGAGCTGGAGGTCCACCCTGCAGGAAACAGGGGTGCTGGACATCTGGGCAGATGCCTGTTCAGGAGCCCGTGTCAAAGGTTCCGTGTATCAGACCTCACCTTTAACCGCCTCTGAGGGGCCAGGGGAGCAGGAGACGTCCGAGGGGAGTGAAGAGGGAGCTGTTACTGCAGCAGAGAAAGAGAGAGAAGCAGACAGAGGGAGATGGAAATCAGGGTGCCTCCTCCCTGAGATCCGGCCACTGCACTGGGGTCCACACCAGTGCCCCCCTCCCCATCTTTATCCATGGTCTGCCAGCTCACCTCTCCACACAGAGGGTTGCCTGGCCTTTTTTGAGGGAGACAGCCATCACCCATCAAAGGCTGTTTGGGGGAACCCTTTCATTGGGGGCAAAGGGCTGGAGGCAGTGGGACTGGGGGCAGAGTTTCTGTTGTGACTGGGCTTTGGAGTCTTCCTCCAGCTTAGGGGAGTCTGCACATCCTGAGTGCTAGATGACCCAGAAGTGGCTCAGGGACTCTGGAGAATGTGGGGAGGAAGCCCCTGGCCACGGTGGGAGTGGGCATGCAGTATGTCTTGGCTCAACCTCTCACTCCCCACTTTGGCTCTCTCTCCCTGGACTCCCATATTCTTCGCAGAGTTTGGGTTTTATCCATGATAGAAATGGCAGTGTGATTATTTGAGATGTGCTGTGTGCAGGCATGTGCCTCTGGGAGGACCCTATCGTCTGCCCCATGACTTAGGGGTAGGGGGGTGGGAGAAGGAGTGGGAGAGAGACTCTGTTTGGAGATATGCTCTTTTAAGTCCAATGCATTTAATTTTGTAAGGGGAGTGTGTGTGCACACCGGTCTCTGCATCTGCATATGGCTCTTTGTGTACATGCATCTATCTTTGTGAAGGTGTGTGCTGCTGTGTGCCCATTGCTGTCCTTGGTCTATATCTGCATTTGTAGGGGTCTGCACATTCATGTGCATCTGTCTCTCTGGGTATATGTATACACAGGTATGTCTTTGTTGCTTGTGCCCATCTGTGTATGCATGCATGCTCTTGTGTGGCCAGTGTGCCTGCCTTTGCCTCCCGGCCAGCATGGGTATCTGTGTATCTTGGCATCAGTACCACCTCCATATGTATATGCATCTCATGTGTAGATGGAATACATGGTCTAACTGTGGGGGGAAGTATGTATGTATGTGCCTTGATGTCTATACCTGCCACTATCCATGGGTGATATGGGCCTCAGGTTGTGTGTCTCTGTGCTCGTGTGTGTGTGTGTCTGTCTGTCTTTTCCCATTATGGCAAAATAGCAGGATGTGGCTTTCCCAGATCTTGTCCCTTGGTGGCAGCCAGGGTGATGTTATTTCATAAGATTTCTGCTCTGTGCCCTGCCCCAGCCTCGGTTGGACCTTTGGGGGCAGCCTCTTCTCCTGTACTCGGTCTGGCTTGCTCATACCTCTGACCACACCCCACCCTCTTGAGGCAGTTGGCTAATGAGCCATGGCTGCTCCAAGACACTTAGGTGGCTGTTCTGCAGCAAAATGCTATCCAAGAAGACCTACCCCCAACCTGACCCTTTTGGGGTGCAGAATTCTTGACCTGAGGGCTGTGTGGTGCCATTCGGGGGCAGCTGTGGGGGCTGTGGCTCCCTTCATTTGAGTGTAGCCAGGAGTCAGGCGGCCACACGTGTGTGTGCATGTGACTCGCGCACCATCCCAGCAGCCCTGGGGCTGGGGTTCACAGTGAATGTCAGAGGCAGACGGTGGGTGGCACAGAGCAGTGCTGCATGGAGGATGCTGGGGCGGAGGAGTTCCCAGCAGCCACTGGTAGGGCTGAGACCTCAAATCAACATGCACCCTAGGCCTTTTGCAGAAGAGCAGTGTACCCAATTGTGAGGGGACTGGAAGGCATTTCTGGGTGACTTGGTGCTGTCTGGAAGGGAGACTGGGTCATTCTCTTGACATTCCCTTGACCCACAGCAGCAGTCCAGCCCCCTCTCTGAATGGCCTCCACACCCAGCACCGCATTTGGTCTTCAGACCCATTTCTGTCCTGTCCTAGCCTCCTCCCCGGGTTGTAATTCCCGCTTTACAGATGAGAAACAGGCTCATAGCTAAGGCCTTTCCTGTCCAAGGCCTCAGAGTTAAATATAACTGGAGCTCCATCCCAGGCCTCTGGACTCCACATCTCCACGTCTGGGAGGGTTGGGGTGCCACAACAGCACATTCCTCCTGCAGGGAACCTCCTCAATTCACCTCTCAGGGTAACGCAGACAGGGATGAGGGTCGGCTGTGTATCAGAGTTCTAGAAAAAGGTCACTCCAACCTCCCTCCCTCTTCCCCACTCTGTCAACCCCACTGCAAATAACTCACTAGGCTAAAACAATGAGCTTCCCAGTTCCAACTCCTCCGAAGGAGGCTCCCCATCAGGTGGGAAGGTCCAAATCCCCAGCATTCCCCTAGAGCCATCCAGCATCAGGCACTGCCCCCACCCACCCCAATTCTTCATGAACCTGCAGCGACCTGTCAACTTCCAGAGGAGATCTTTGCTCTGCCATCCCACGGCCTGGAGTGCCCTTCCCCTAGTAATAGTTCACCTACCCAGAATGCTGCGAACCCTAATTGACTCTCCCTGCAGACCTTCAGCTGATCGCCCGCTCCTTGGTGATCCCAAAGCACTTGCTTCTAAACTCTCAGAGCACTTTGCAGCCTCCACGGCGTTCTACCTGTCTGTCTCTTACGGCTGTGAGCCCCTCGAGGAACCCCGGATACATGCGCGGACCGAATGAACCCCGGCACCGCGCTGCTTGCGGTCTAGCCTCAGTGGCTCCTGCTGCGGCGCGTGCGGCGGCAGGGGCCGGGGGGTGGGGCCGGGGCCGGGCTGAGCGAGCTGGGCGGGAGGCGCGGCAGGTGGGCGCGGCCAGGTGAGCCCGGGGACGCCGCCCGCCCTGCCTGCGACCCCGGCCGGCGCCGGCTGCTGGCGCCTCTTCGCCCCCGTTGCCGCTAGTGGCTGCTGTCGCTCCGTGGAGCCCAAGGAGACCGCGGCCAGAGCGTCCACCGCCCAAGATGGTGGTTCCTGTGTCTCCGTGAGTGCTAGCGGACGGGGCGGGGGCGCCGGGCCGGGCTGGGCGCCCCCTCTCGGAGCGGGCGGGACGGGCGGGCGGAGGCTCGGTGCCTCTGCGGGGCCCACCGAGGGCTCTGTCACCACGCGCCCCCCAGAGGAAGTTCCCCAGCCCTCCCCGTCCCAGCCCCCGGGAGGATGGGTGAGACGGGGTGCAGGGGAGCCCCTTCTCACCAGGGCTGCCAGAGCAGGGGGCGCCCGGCCGTACTCTGCTGAGAGCTGGACTCCTGTTAGTGGGGTCCCAAAGCAACGGGTCCCCAGGAGCCCGGGGAGGAGGCTCGGGACCCACATCCTGGGGCCACATGAGTACTGTTTGAGGCTTACATGCCGAGGGGCCCTTGTCAAGTTGTTCCTGCTCCCATCCGGCTGGTCAGGGTGTGGAAAGAGGTGAGAGGAGACCTGGGTCTGCAACAAGTGTGCCCCCCTGGTCAGCCTTGGTCACAACTGTGGACCCATGGAGTTTTGTTTACCCCTCACTCCACCCAGCCTGGTTCCTTGAGGTTGAGGTGGGGAGAATGTTAATGGAATTTGACCTGTTTAGAGCAGCTCTGTCCAATAGAACTTTCTGGGATGATGGAAATGTGCTGTCCAATGCAATAGCCACTAGCCACATTGGCTACTAAGCACTTGAAAAGTGCCTGGTGTGAGCTGAACGCTAATGTTTTATTTAATTCTAAGTAATTTAAACAGGTGCATTTACAACAGCTGCAGTGGCCAGTGGCTGCTTTGTTGGACAGAGCCGTTTTAGAATCTCCATCTTTCTGGGCTCTACCTACCTGCCCTTTTGTTCTGCAGAATGGGCAGGATAGGCAGCTTCGAGGTACATGGAAAGGATCTGACAAACTTCCAGAAGGGCATTACCTTGCTCTTGCACCCCTCTGCCCCCGTTCTAAGATCCTGTGTGTAGTGGGCTAGGCAAGGTCATAGAATCACAGGATCTTGGGAGGAAAGAATGTCAAAGGTAGCTGTTTTAATCACCCAACAGGTGCCCAAGGGCTGGCTCCACTTCCCTCTCTGCCTGGGCACCTGCTCTTTCTTATTCACTGCCCAATTATGTGGTGCACTTGCTGGGTGTCAGGCACTGTACCTGTCTCTGGATTCAGACATGAAGAAGTTAGTTACCTTTCCTGCCCTCAGGGAATGTGCATGAGAAGGAGGGTGGAGAGAGGATGAAGCAAGAGAACTACACAGATAGAAGCAGAGATTTGTAATCTGTGGAGCATGCAATGGAGAGAATAAACAGGGAGCAATGACAAAAAAGAAGGGACTTCCTGGGAATTGATGGTTAAGCTAAGGCCAAAGGGGAAATGAAACAGACCAGCTAAAGCATTGGGAGGGCAGCTGGGAACATTCTGGAAGAAGGGACAGCATGGGCAAAGGACCCGAGGGATGGGAACCTGGCACTCTGGATGAACCCAGAGAGAAGGGTGGTGTTACTAGAAAGGAAGGGAGACACAAGTGGCCACCAGAGAGGTCAGTAACCCTGGGCATTTGGCAGACCTCAAAGGAATTCTGGCACTGGCCTTAGAGGAGTGGGTGGTTGTGGAAGGGTCTAAAGCAATATATATATAAATTTTTGAGATGAAGTCTTGCTCTGTCTCCCAGGCTGGCATGATCTCGGCTCACTAAAGTGGTATATTTTTTAAAGCTCCCCTCTGGTTAAGAGAGGTTAAGAGTAGAAACCCAGCATGCAATCAGGAAGCAACTGCATTCGTCCAGGCAAAAGATAAAGGTGGCCTGGACAAGGCCGCCAGGCAGTGGTGTGGAGAGAAGGGACAAGTTAGAAGTGGATTTTGGAGGGAGAATCAACAGGACCTGTGGATGGAGCGGGTTCTGGATGTGGAAGAGAGCAGGGATTGAAGGGCAGGTTTCTGGCCAAGGCACCTAGGAAGAAGGATGGATTTCATTTCCTGAGACAAAGATGACTGGGAGAGGGGCATATTTGCTTTTGTTTTTGTTTTTAGAGACAGGGTCTTGCTGTGTCACCCAGGATGGCTGGAGTGCAGTGATGTGATCACAGCTCACTGCAGTCTCAAACTCTCGGGCTCAAGTAATCCTCCTGCCTCAGCTTCCTGCGTAGCTGGGGCTACAGGTATATGCCACCATGCCCAGCTAATTTTTTTTCTTTTTTCTTTTCTTTTTTTTTTTCGGTAAAGACAGGGTCTCCCTATGTTGCCCAGGCTGGTCTCAAACTCATGGGCTCAAGCAGTCCTCCTGCCTCAGCCTCCCAAAAATGCTAGGATTATAGGTGTGAGCCACCACATCGAGCCAAAAGTAGCATATTTGTAAGGACAGATCAAGAGTTCTGTCTAGACAGGCCAGGAAGGTAGCTGGATGGAGTGGTGTGGTGCCCAGGCTGAGGCAGGAGAATCGCTTGAACCGGGGAGGCAGAGGTTGCAGTGAGCTGAGATTGCGCCACTGCATTCCAGCCTGGGCAACAGGGTGAGACTCTGTCTGGGAAAAAAAAAAAAAAGAAGTCCCAAGGAAGAGGGCCAATGAGTTTTACTTGCATCTGGCAGTCTTTCCTTACACCGAACCAGCTGGTCCTGGAACTCTCCTCATCTGCCCTTGCTTTACCCACCTACTATGTGCTGGTTCCACACAGGGCACTGGTATACGTGTTAAGTGGACAAAGACAGTTACTGCAGTCTCAGAGCTTAAGATCGTCTAATTGGTCCAGGCACCTGTAATCCCAGCACTTTGGGAGGCTGAGATGGGCAAATCATTGAGGTTGGGAGTTTGAGACCAGCCTGGCCAATACGGTGAAACCCCGTCTCTACTAAAAATTAAAAAAAAAAAAATTAGCCGGGGCTGGGAGCGGTGGCTCACGCCTGTAATCCCAGCACTTTGGGAGGCCAAAGCAGGCAGATCACGAGGTCAGGAGATGGAGACCATCCTGGCTAACCCGGTGAAACCCTGTCTCTACTAAAAATACAAAAAATTAGCCGGGTGTGGTGACGGGCGCCTGTAGTCCCAGCTACTTGGGAGGCTGAGGCAGGAGAATGGCGTGAACCTAGGAGGCGGAGTTTGCAGTGAGCTGAGATCACGCCACTGCACTTCAGCCTGGGCGACAGAGCAAGACTCCGTCTCAAAAAAAAAAAAAAGCTGGGCGCAGTGGCACGTGCCTATAATCCCAGTTACTTGGGAGGCTGAGGCAAGATAATTGCTTGAACCCAGGAGTTGGAGGTTGCAGTGAGCTGAGATTGCACCACTGCACTCTAGCCTGGGTGACAAAGTGAAACTCCGTCTCAAAAAAAAAAAAAAAAAAAAAAAAGAGAGAAAAAAGATCATCTAATTGACAATCTCAGAAACGAGTTCTTTCAGGTGGCCAAAATGAATCCATTCATTCCTTTTTAATGTGTTGGCATTGTTTTCTATTTTTATTTTATTTTTAAATTTTTATTTATTTATCTTTTGGAGATGGGGTATTGCTGTGTTGCCCAGGCTAGTCTTGAACTCCTGAGCTCAAGTGATCCACCTGCCTTGGCCTCCCATATTTTTATTTTTATTTTAAAATTTTATCTATTTATTTATTTTGAGACAGCGTCTCACAATGTTGCCCAGGCTGTAGTGCAGTGGCATGATCATAGCTCATGATAGCCTTGAACTCCTAGGCTCAAGTGATCTTCTCTCCTGAGTAGCTGGGACTACAGGCATATACCACCATGCCCCGCTAATTTTTAAAAAACATTTTATTTGTAAAGACAGGGTCTCCTTATGTTGCCCAGGCTGGTCTGGAACTCCTGGGCTCAAAAGATCCTCCCACCTCGGCTTCCCAAAGTGCTGGGATTACAGTGTGAGCCACCATGCCTGGCCCTTTCATTCTTTTAAACAAGCAACTTTTACTGAGAGGTATCTGTGTGCCCAGCCCCAGACAGGGACTTAGAGATATGAAAATGAACAAACATGGTCTTGGCTTCTATGAACTCAGTGCGGAGATATATAGAGAATCCCTGTATTCACCATATTGTGTCATGAAGACTCGTGCATAGGGAGCTGTGGGGAACCAGAGGATGGCTGCCAGCCCAGGTTGTAGGGATCAGCATGGCAGAAGGGATACCTGAGCTGCCCTCAGGCAATGAGTGGGAATTAGTAAGAAAAGAGGAGGGAGAGGGAATTCTAGGCTCAGAGGATGAAGACAGGGACAAAGTAACAGCTTGGTGTCCACTGGGAATGCAAGCCTTCAGAATTGATTGGGCAGACAGGAGTGGCGGGAGGCTCTATTAACAGAAGCATTCAGAGCCTGGGGAGGGCCTTGTTGGCTTGTGGTGAGGTGTGTAGACTTAGGCAGTGGGATATCAGTAAAGAGGTGGAAGCCAGAGAGTGACACAGTTGGATCTGTGTGTGAGCTTGCTGTCTCTGACTGTTGGGTGAGGGATGAGTCTGGGGGAAATGACCATGCAGAGACCGAGGCAGCTGCAATGATCCAGGTGATACCGTGAGGGCCTGAACTGGACCAAGGCTAGGCAGCTGAAGGGAGAGAGATGGTACAGACCAGGGTCTCAGTACAGCCTTTGGGGTCAGGAGGACATGGGTTCTGATTCAGCCTCAGCGACTTACTGCTTATGAAACCTGAAGCAAGCCAGTTAAAGTCATTGACCTCAGTTTTCTCCTCTCCAAAAGGATAATGTCTCAGCCACGGAGAGTCGTCTGGGTCTGCCCTGGATCATTGTAAAGCACTTAGCACAGGGCCTCAATTCACATCCCAGAAATGGTAGTTACAGTTAAGCATGAAGAGGAGAACACAGGTTGGATAAATAATTAAAAGGTAGAGTTAAGGCCGGGCGTGGTGGCTCACGCCTGTAATCCCAGCGAGATCACGCCAGCCACTGCACTCCAGCCTGGGTGACAGAGCGAGACTCTGTCTCAAAAAAAAAAAAAAAAGGTAGACTTGGCAGGTTTTGGCCAATGGCTGGACATGGCTTTTCAATCCTGAACTGCTCATCCTGGCCTTGTGTCTGGGGAGGTGGCAGAGTGAGGGAGGTAGAGGCAGCCGGCTACCTGCCTTCAGTCTGGGGCCCCAGGTCTGGGCTACCTGTCCCAGAACCACAGTACCAGTGGGTGTGGGTGTGAGTTTGTGTGCACCTGTGTGTGTAAGGAAGGCAGCTTTAGAGAAAGCACATCTTCCTGTG